>NC_138374.1:15660165-15677665 GCF_054177405.1 Leptonychotes weddellii | reverse complement strand
GAGGAGGAGGTCTGTCTGGAATGTGTTGGCTCATCTTGCTGTTTCCATTTTCCTTGTCTTTTGAGAAAGCCAGAAAATACTGAGTCAAAGTTGCCCATCCTGTTTGCTGCACTTTATAAGTTATTGTTGCTGAATGATTGGGAGCTGTCCATCAGCGGGGAGGGAAACTTGCAGTTTACTTAAGAAATTGCATGTGGGACAAAGGCAGCTGGTGGAGTGCGGTGGTCCGCGTGAATGGAGGGAGGGGAGGCAATTAGGAACTGTGTGGTTGGGGCTTTTTACTTGTCAAACTGGAGGCTCATTGCTTTTGTTACCGCCATGGAAAGGGAAATGGCAGGGTTTTGTTTTGGTACTAAGGACCTTAAAGATTGCTGCCTGACACTTACACAGGAAGGCCGGCTAAGTCTAGAAAGAGGGGCCACAGAGCAGCATTTTTAAAAAGAAGAAAAGAAAATTAAGAATTCTCACTTTTTGTTATCTTTAAGCCCTTCCAGCCTTTGTTTTTGTTTTTGTTTTGTTTTGTTTTTCTTTTGGGCGGGGAGGTGGGGTGGGGTGGAGTGAGGGTTATTAACTCGTCTGGTGTATTAAAGACCAACGTCATGAAAAGGGTCCTATAAACAGCCGGGCGGTCGGGTCGGTAAATTAAAAACATCTCCTCGATGTTAGGTGTCCTGCCGCCAGAAGAAGCCAAATCTTTGCCACTGGTCTTGCTTCAAGCAAGACAGATCCAGGATCCCATGTGGCAGCAGGGGGGTTTTCTTACCTGCATGCAAATCGGAGTTGTGTGTTTGCTTTTGAACAGGGTGAAATTATTTAACACTTGGGGTGGGAGAGCACCCGAAAGGCTCGTTTGGTCCTCTGCAAGTTTCTTCTATCTTTAACCCCTCCTGGAGTAGCCGCCCTCCCTCACTCCCCTCCTTCGTGTAAAAGAGGACGATTTCAGGCCTGTGATGTCTGAGTCTCTCAACTCCAATTAAGTTACACCCACACCAATGTACCCGGCCCTGGATCCTATGAGAGCCCCAGGAAAAGTAAGTCGGGTTCGTGGGATTTAGGGCTAGCCTTTTGCATTCCTTTGCCTTCTCTTTTCTCTGTCTGTCTGTCTCTGTCTGTCTCTCTGTCTCTGTCTCTCTTTCTCTCTCTCATTCTGGGGAAAGCTCACAAAACTCAGCAGTCAAAAAGCAAGTGACTGCTAGAATACCAGGAAACACAGGCAGCTATGTTCTTCTGCTTCCAGAGAGGTCAGTTGAAAATCTTTCCAGCACAGTCTTTTACTCTAGAAGGAAAAGAGGGGTGTGTGTGTGTGTTTGGCAGACAAGGCCCTACCAAGTGTCACTCCCGTGTCACTGTGACAAGAAAATATACTTTCCCCCCTCCCTCCTCCTCTCGCAATGCAGCCCTCTCTCGAAGAAATTTGTTTTGAGGGATTTGACAGTCTTGCCAATAAAGTGCCTGCCTACTGCATTGGGTTGATCATTTTCCTTCATGGCTGACCGTAATTTCTTAGCTACTCTTAGCGGTAGCTCTGTCCCCTTTCCCCGCTGCCCAAGGTAACGGGTGAGGGAGGGGGACTTCGCTTAGGTGCCCTGAGCTGGCTGGGGAACATGGGCCTTCCCCCTTCCTTCATGGATTTTGTAGTGGTGAAGATTAGAAACTAGAAGGAGGTGTTTTGTTTTTTTTTTTCTAATTAAGAATTTTAAAAAAAATTCCATTTGCAACCAGTTGAACTAGATTATTAGGTTTCTTTTTGCTTTTTTTTTTTTCCTCTATTTTGGTTTTGGTTTTTGAGGGATGATGTGTGTGCAGGGGGACTAATTAACAAAACAATGATGGGCAACTGTGAGTGAGAACTCAGAGCATTTTGAGTCAAACCCGGGCAGAAATTTGGAGCCTTCTCTCTCTTTCAAGATGCTTTTTTCCAGCTCTTTAAGTGAAAGGCATAAAGGGAGGGGAAGCTGGGAGGAAGAAGAAAAGTGAGAAAAGCAGTCAGGGAGGAGGAAAAAAGCTGGCCCAGTCCCATCTTGAAGGTGCAGAGAAAGTTTTTTGTGAGGTGGAGAGAAAGAAGACCAAAGCTAGTATGTACCCTAGGGATACAGTTTTAGTGGGGATGGAAGATTTGAGTGGGAAAGGAGGCCCAGTGGCCTCCGGGCTCTCTCTTTTCCAGCAGTTGGGCGGTTGGCACCTCAATTTGAATTGCTGGGTGAGTAGTGGGGTGTGTGTGTGTGTGTGTGTGTGTGTGTGTGTGTGTGTGTGTGTGTTCGTGTCCTTGCTTATGGTCTTGACCATTAAACCTCCGTGCTTTTTTTTTTTTTTTTTTTTTTAAATTCAGACGATG
Source organism: Leptonychotes weddellii (assembly GCF_054177405.1). Taxonomy (NCBI): domain Eukaryota; kingdom Metazoa; phylum Chordata; class Mammalia; order Carnivora; family Phocidae; genus Leptonychotes; species Leptonychotes weddellii. The sequence goes on along the minus strand of NC_138374.1, from coordinate 15,675,330 downwards.
GGAAAGGGAAAACAAAACCAAGAATAAATGGTCAACTCAAGCTGTGTCCTTTCCCTATGTACTTTCCATAGCAGTGTTTTGGGAAGTTGGGGAGAAAGGGTTAAAAAAAAAAAAAAGATCAGGAGGAGAGAAAGCTTGACTTTCATCACAGTCCTTAAGCTATATAACAGTGCTGAACCTGCACAGCTGGCTCCCCAAGTTCCAGGAAGCTGGGGATCCGGAAAGGGGTGGTGGGGTGGAGGATTTCTTTTAACAAATAAATTTTTCTCCTTCACCCACCAGGGTGGGCTCCACTGGAAGAAAGAGAAGGGAGAGTGACGTTGCCTCAGAGAGGAGCATACTTTCAGAGCTTGAGACGGCCGAGCATTCAGGCTCTGACAGTAGCAGGGCTTCTGTAAACTGTATGTTTTGGTTTCATATTTAATGCGAACTTCCTGTTGCTCTGTCTTGAGCTGTATTTATTTTCCATCTCAAATTTAGATGCCGGCCTTTTAGGGCTACCGTCTTGCCCGCGGTGTCTGTATTTTCAAAAACTTAAACAGAAAACGTGCTCCTGGGAAACCTGAGCAGGAGACCCATGACAGCCCATTGTGGTGTTAATGATTAGGAAGAAGGTCCTTTTGCAACACCAGTTTGGGGCTTAGGTTACACTCTGCTCTGTTCAACTGTTGGGTCAGATCCTTTGCCACAGCTCTCAGGGCATTCTCGAATTTGGAGGCGATTCCTAGGATTACTTTTATTACTGTCTTTTGTTGTGGAGTGGCCAAGCACAGAAACCTTTGCCATGGTCAGTCAGCTCTTAGATCTGATTTTGGGAGGGGGAGGGAGAAAAAAAATGCAATCTACAACAGCCTGTAGGAGTCCTTATGTTTTCAAAATCAGGGATTAAATCCTATATGTCCTGTTAAAACACAGAGTGGTGAATACTTCCCTGGTAGAGCATGAAGCGGTGACCGACGTATGGCTTGGTCTTCCTTTCTGGTCGTGTGCAACTTTTCTAATTCAGTCCACGATTGTGTGAACTGTCCAGAATCGTGGGGAAAGACAGTGCAGGCTGACGCTGCCAACGTCTAAGTTGTGTTGCCGTAAATTGCCCAGCCTAGCCTAGCCTCCCTTTCCGAGATTCCTGAAAGGTTCCAGAGCTTTGTTTACTCAAATTACTTGGGTTACTTAATAGCAGTCCTGCTCCTTTGGTGGCCGCTAACCCTCCATTCTTGATGTCTCATGAGAAGGGAGTTGTTTGAAAGGGTGAATTCCCGACTCCAATGACACAGATATTATGATCTTTGTATTGTCACAACAGGCTGCTGCGTCGGCATTTTCTGGAAGCAACAGAGCCTGCAACCTTATATTCTTAGGGAAACCTCCCTTTTGTGGTTTGGGGTTGGTGGGGGGCCTGGCTGAGCTGTGTAATGGAATTCTTTCCTTCTGCAACATTTCAGAATGTGATGAAATCTTGCCGTGCCCTCCAGATTACATACTTCTGCACACGTTTGAAGATTTTTTTTTTTTTTTTTTTAAATTGGACTTTGCCTGGGTCATTCCCTAGTTACGTTAAACTTCTAACTCGACAGCTTGCTTTGAGAGGGGGTCGCATCCTTTTCACGTGTTTCATTTATGGGGATTGTAGATGTCCTTTAAAGGATGCCCATGTTTGGGACACTAACAGGGCAGCAGAGAACAGAACAATGCAGCACCACCTTTGCATCCGTCATTGCCGAATTCCTGCTGAATCCAGGGTTTGGGGACAGGAAAACGTTCATCCCTCCTCTCTGTGTACCTGCTCTTTTCTAGGGAGGAATTCACCTGCTCTCTGAAGGAAACAGCTGTTTCACAGAGCACTTATCAGCCTCCACGTAGCCGGCATGAATTTCAAATACAGTACTGTCTAGATTCGAAAGTTAGGCACAGGGTATATTAGAAAAACAAAAGACATTTTTGTACAGCTGGTCATTGTAAATAAATTAGAAGGGTGGTATCAGGTTTTGTTAACTACTTTCTTGAAATCCCCAGGATGTAATAACCATTATGTACTTAAAATTTACTCTAAATCAAAATTGGTGATGCCCTTCCCATTATATTCAGGAATCCCCAGATTTGGGGTTGTTGGGGGTTTTTTTGGGGGGGGCGTAGCCTGGAAATCATTATTATTTTTTTTTAAGTTGTTTTGAATGTGAGCTTTTGGATTTCTTCATTTGGAATAGGTTAGTTTTATTCCTGGCTCTGTTTTGAAAATCTGCTCTCCTAGAAACAGCTGTACCCTCCTACCCAATTCTCAAACATTCTCTGCAAACGTGGGACACTCAACAAGATTGATTATGCTAACACTAATCATTTAATACCCAAGTAGTAGAGAAATATCTTGCGGGAGAGTGGAGGTTGCGAACTACCAGGAAATTACTTCGGGCTGAAGTGGTTCGTTCTTCATCTCTGAGACCCGGTGGAGGATTAGGACAGTTAGAGGACCCCGTTGTGCCTGCTGCACCACCCCACCCCCCCGCCCCCACCTCCGCCCTGCTGTAGCAGGTTCCTGGAGGGACACAGGCAGGAAGAAAATCCTGGGAACTCACTGGTCAGGGGCCAGCCTGGACTGGGCGGGCCAAGACTTAAGCTTGCAAGTGCTTTAAAGGTTAGTTGGGGGAAGCACAATGGGATGCTTTCTTTTTATTGGGAAATAAATGAGAATGAGTGGAAATAAATTATGTTTAATGAACTTAACTGGAAGTAATTGTTCAAGAGCCTGTGAAAGCGCAGCGTTGCTGGGTCGGCCCTTGGCTCTTACAAAGCCAGGCAGCTGGAGCACATCTTTATTTTCCAGGTTAAAATGTTCCCCTTCGTGTGCCCACTCCCCCACCCTGACACCTCCAGCCCCACTCCCAACCTTCCCCTCCTCCTTTTTGGGGATTAAGAAAAGGTCATTAAGAGAGAATTTGGCCCCCTAGACCCTGAATGCTTGGCAGTCTCTTTGGTGTGTTACCAGCTGGGTGGTTATATTATGGAAGGGACGGGGTTGGGTGGGGGGGGGGGGAGATGAGGGCTTAGGATGGTTTGAGTTAGTTCTATGTATATGCATATGTGTGAGAGAATTTGGATGAAAATTGACTGCACATTTATTCTCTCTCTGCCTGCCCTATTCAATCATTTCCCCGCACGAAGAATTTTAATGCTTGTGTGAGTATATGAGAAACTATGAGTCGGCAGAATTTTGTAGAAAGCAGGGAGCATCTCTCTTCCTCTTGCTGTCCAAGTGGATTTGATTCTGGGGTTGGGGGAGGCGTCCGGCCATCAAGAGTTTACCAGACAAACAGGCAGCACCCTGAGCGTCAGGCCCCCTCAGGTTCCAGAAGGTGTAATTTTGCAGCCTTGTGGGTGGGCCCGGGCATCCCCAGCAGCGCGGCCAGGTGAGACCCTTGCAGCCTGGGTCTTTCTTTTCTGCAGCTCGCAGGCAGCCCTCCTTTTTCTTAACCACCTCCTTTCTCCAAGCAAAACTCGAACCCTGTGAAGCCTTCTGTCTTCCTTATTATTTTCAGCACCAGTGTTGTTGCTATCCGTATAAGCCTTGTCCAGGGAAACGACGTGCCCTTAGCTGGGAGCAGGCCCTGTGGGAGAAGCAGCCTTAGACCACGAGTGGGCTCTGGGCGCTGCGCTGGATGGGTCCTGGCTGGCTGGGCTTCCAGAGCTGTGGGGGGAGAGGGGCAGAGTAAAATGTTTGCAGAAGCCCATCTGGCCGAGGGTGGGAGCCCGCCCGCCACCGTTCCCCGCTGTGGGTGCAGGAGCTTGGCAAGATGCAATCGCGACATGTTCGCTGGGTAAGTTGGGGCCCATGCATGCAGGCCTGCATCCAGGCTGCCGTGTGCGTCTCCTGACATCACTCCCGCGGCTGCAGTCGGTGCTCCTTGTTGGGGGAATGGGTGGTCGAGGCAGGAGGGCTAGCTTCGCTGACCATTCCACCACTCTCTGGTCCATTGCCTGAAAAAACAGGACTAGTTGAGTCACAGAGAGTTGTTGCTGAGTAAGGAACAGCCCCTCCTTCACCTCCACCCCCTCTCCAGCGGCAATGACGTGCGACATCATTCATGTTTCGCCAGTCGCCATTGGCCTTGGTGTAGCCGTAGTCAGCGGCATCCTGCAAAACGCATGGAGATGAGCTCTAAACCCATTTTTTAATGTAAACCGGGAATCCACAGTGTCCCTTCCTGATGCAGATTTCAGCCCCTGGGAGGGCTGGGGAACCTAAGACCACTGAAGACCTTCCAGGTCCGCCCTGGGGAGGGGAGAAGGCTGACAAATGCCCCTCTGTGCTGCTTTTGTCTTATTGTGCCGGGCTCCTCAAGGCACTTTCTGGCCCCATTTTTCTTCTGCAGAAAAGGAGAGCAATAGGGGAGTATTGAAGAGGAGGGCCGGCGGAGAGGCCGGGGCCAGCAATGGCTCTATTTGTTTTCAACATCTTCTGATTAATAGGTTGCGAGGTGAATGGCAAGCTTTCATTCCCTTTGGGTTCCCCACAGTTACAGAAGGTTGAGGGGTCGGGGTTAGAGGAGGGGTAGCAGGGAGATCTAGAAGTGCCTGAATCAATCTTTCATTTGCCAGGTTCCAAATCACGAGCAGCGTTCGGACGGGTGTGTGGGCGCTTGACGATGAGGGTGGCACAGCCAAGTTGCAGAACACTGTTGCTTAAGGGTTCTCCAGAGGTCAGAGGTCAGCCACCGGGGCGCCCCCTCCCCATTCCCCCCACTGTAGTTGGATGAATACTTTGGGTGGAAAGGCTTTGTGTGCTTTGAGGGCTGCTAAAGGACTTTTTTTTTTTTTTTTTTTTTTAAATCATTTAACTATTCAGTGCTCAAAACCCATAGAGCATAATGACCAGAACTGGGGAAGACTGCTCCGGGTAGCAGCCATGTCTCCAGGTAGAAAGCAGAAAGCCCTAATGATCTGCGGTCCGATGAGGATTTTTGTTCCCTTTAAACAGATACTGTTTACTTCATTTAATGGGTTCGGGGTTTTTTTAGCTGACTTTTTCTTAGTTTCTTGTCAGCTGGAACTGACGGGGTGCATTATGTTTTTGTCACCAGAACCCTGCTGGGCCCTGATACTGCGTGTGTCTCTCTCTTTGAGGTGCAGAAGCATCCCATTAGATGTCTTTATCCCCCACCTCCCCTAATCAGCCACACGTTATAAAATCCCCTGCTAGAAGCACCTGGTGCCCTATGGCGGGCTGTTCTCGCTGAGGCAGGGAGCCCTGAGCTACTCCTAACTTGGGACCTGGGAGGGGGGCAGCAGGGAACACTGTTTGCTGAAGCTGGTCTAGGTTCCAGGGGCTGGTAGGTGGGAGTGTGAGGAACAGATCCCTTTGTGAGTCCTGAAGCATCTCTGTCCAGTTGGGAAGCTTGGCGCAGGCTAAGCTCGGGGTGCAGCTCACCACGCCAGCGCGGCAGTGAACCCCCCATCCCAGCATCAGTCTCTGCAGGCACCATGGGCTGGTGCCGTCGGGCAGGTGAGCGTGAAGCCCTGGAAACGCCGCCTTCCCAAGGCCTGGGACCTGGGCCACCTACTGTGTGGAACTAAAGAAGTGCCAGCTACATATAGGTGCGCTGTGAGGACCTAATAAAGTACGTCCCACCCAGCTGCACGGCAGGTTCAGTGGTAAGGCTGCATTCAAAGGCGGCAGTGGTGAGCTGTGCTGGGGTTGACTGCAGAGCTTCGGGACCAGCAGCTGGTCAGGGCTCCTGTCTCCTGTTCTCCCCTCGGATCATCTAAACAAAGGGTTCTAGGTGGCTCCAGGGGTGAGTGCCAGGTGCCAATGGCGTGGGTGTGTATGGGCAATGATAGCGAAACTCCCGGACCGTCTGTGCAATGTTTTATTCACGCCTGCTGCTTCTGTGCCTCGGAGAGTCCTAAGTTTCAGCCTGTTCCTGAAAGGGTTAGATACAGGTAACTGGGCTCTCCATGCAACTCTCCCGACCTTGAACGTTGGTTAGCTGTCACTGGAGGTGATGATTTTGCACCCCCTAGGCAGTTTTGAAGACCTACTTAATATTTAGATAAGGTAGTTACCTAAAAGGTACCTGGTTCCGTGTTGCAGTTGTTTGCCTTGAATAGTGGACTCTTGTCTATAAAAAGATAAAAGGAGGAGAGAGGCATATTTCCGGCTATTATCCCACCAGCATAGATTATTGCTTTCATTTAGATTCCCTGGATCATTTCTGGACGGTTGTCTGTGTCCTTCCCCCAGGAAAGATACTTTTCACCGTTGACTTTTCTTAGGGTGGTAACAGTTTTGAACACAATCCTTAAAGACCTCTTTAAAGAAGTGGGCACCGATCGGAGGGAAGGGGAAAGTCTAAGGGGCATTTCCTATTTGGGTTGGTTGGTGTTTCACTTATATGAACTCCTACTTCAAGGCCCTCACCCTGATTCTGGAAGGCCCTTGGTCATCTCTAGCTCTTCTTATTTAAACTTAGAACTCTTCTGTAGGCTTTCTTATTTGCTAGCATGAGAAAGTGATGGTTTTTCTCAAAATAGATAAAAAATATATATATTTGGTAATTAAATATCACATTTTTCAGAAGCGCATGTACTGGAGGAAGGGTGGCCACAAAACTTCCATACACTCTTGCCCTATAATAAACATCTTGCCTTTGAATTAAGGAATGCAGTCTGTGGATGTATGTCCCCTCTGGGAATTTCATTAGAACATACTAGAGGGGTGGCCAACCCCACCTTCCTCATTAGTACTCATTGGACAGTATTTTTCACAGCTTTTTTGTATTGCATGGGTAGCTCTGTGCCAAGCCCAGCGTTGAGCCTTAATTTTCACAACGATGCGCTGAGGTTGACCCCCATTCTCATCTGGAGTTTGCAGAGACAGGACGAAACTCCTGAGACAGGTTGCACAGCTAGGCGGGTCAAGTAGAATTTCAATCTGGGTCTTCCTTGCATTCATAGCCTTCACTCTTGGTCACTGTGTATACACCCTGGGGCTCTAAAACCATTTTTAAGGCACTGTACTTATAAAGTATAAGACTGACTGGTTTCTGAAGGTCTGTCCAGCTTTGTTCTATGATTCTGAGTAGACTCCATGTTAGTGGAGTGAATCCATGAGACTGTGAGATCTCTTCCTCTAATGATTGCAGTTGCAGTTCAGTGGTTCTTTGGCAGCTTATGAGCCTCACCACTGCCATAGGCTGGACGTGACGGGATAGACAGTTCTAGAAGACACAGTCTTTGTCCTTAAGGAACTTAGCTACAGTGGGACCAAGAAAGGTACATACGTGACTCCAGCCTGGATATGATGGGACATAGAAAGAAGGGACTGTGGGGTCCTCAGGCTGGAGAGATGGGGCATTGTCACGAAGAACATCCTCCCATGCACAGTGGCAGCACGGGTACGTGCAGGTCGTATGGGAATCGCGACTGGACCCTGGTCTCTGCAGGGACGACTGCGTTCCTTTCCCCTGCTTGCTTGGGAACCGGTCAGCCTGGAGAGACGTGTGGTTTCCTAGGGACCTGCCTGGCATACGGTCATGATCAGAAGGGAGAACCATGTCCCAATAGGGTTGCCATTTTCCCCCTTCTTAAGCTGGGCAGCAGTGGCTTCGAAACCACCCCCTTCCATGTTGTAGAGTCCAGCTGGACCAGAAAAAAAACCTGTTGGCTAGACTCAGGTGTGCAAAATAACATGAAGGTGATGGTGTCCAACTCTTGTCAGAATGAGCTTCATGCATGTTTGTAAGAGGAAGAGGGAAAATTAACTTTTTTAAATCCTATGCCCGGCGAGCCCCACTGTTGCACAAATTCTATCTTCATCCTTCGCTAGACAAGTAGAGAAAGGTTTTCCCCGCATTTCCTGTTAGTCCTGCTTGGAAGGCAGCCATGGAATTTGTGCTTCTGAACTGTAGACGGAACTCTGCCTTCGGACAGCTTCTCCCAAACGCTAAAATAATAAGTAAGAATAGTAAACCACCAGTCCTGTGTTTACCATGTGGTAGGTTCTGTGCTAAGCTCTTCCCATGGATTTTCTTGAGAACTAGGATTTGTGATTCGTGTTTGGACCCGGGCCTCTTACCCTTTGTGCTTGTCTGCGCCCATGTGGTTCTCTAGTCTGGGAGTCATGGCTAAACAGACAGAGCTACCGTCTCTGGCACTCAGTAGGCTGACTCAAGATGCCTGGGTCCTGAGCCCAGACCCACTGAGTCAGGTTCCTGCTGAGAGATTTCCTAGGCTCAGGCATCCAGATTTGGGACAAGCATCCTGAGAGAAGCTTGACTCAGCTGGAGCTGAGAATTGTAGGCTCCGCTGCCCACTGCCCAGCCCTTCTACCCCCATCCTTTGCTTCCTTCCATTGTTTATGGTGGTCCTGTTCCCCAGCAGCCCTTCAGCCTCTGAGTGATGGTCTTCCCTGCTTTGGGTTATCGGTGGCTATTCCTACCCATCTCATCGTTTTTCCACCCTCACTGTGAACTGTCTGGAACTGGTCCGCCTTCTTTCATTTCCACAGGTGTGTATCTTTCCAACCAAACAAAAAAACTTCTGGAAGGTGGCAGTCCTTTTCCTCTCCTCTTGGTGGCCTTCGCTCTTCTGACTGGGCCTGTCCCTTCCTCTCCCTACCTCTCCTTTTTTTTCCCCCTCTCCACCCCGGCGTGCAGTAAGAGTTCATTTGTTGGTTACTTTTCAATACAGAAATGTTCCCCCCAAAGAATCCTCAGTACGTGTCCATAAGATGCTGGCCCTGGCCTTGAGGCAGTATTCCTTCACTCTGCTGGCTTTGGCCTTGTCCAGACCTTCAGGGCTGCTAGGGAGGTGTGACCAAAGCTCCCTTGGCTTTGGCGCTTTTCATTTCAGTGCTTTGATTGCAAACTGGTAATTCACAACATAAGGCTCTTTGAGCAACTAGCTAGCCTTCTCTGAAAGTGTCCAGTTGTTTATGAGCATCGTTAAACCAGGCTGTTGCAAGTGTTGACTTCTTTTTCTGTAGTTTTTTCTGGAGCATATAGAGGAAGGCCGTATTTTACGTTCCAAACATGCTCATGAAAGTTAGAAGCCCCTTTTCGAGATGCCTTCCCCACAATTAACTGGGGGTGAGAAATGCTCTTTGTATATTATACCCCTTCCTTACTCATTTAAAAAAAAAAAAAAAGAAGAAGAAAAACGCAAAGCAAAACTAAGTGCTCGGTGGTCCCTGAACTCGAGAGGCACTAGTGGGCAGCACTGAAACCTCTCTTCTTTCCTTGTAATGCAATTCCTTTTCCTTGATGTTAATGCAAGTTGTGCCTTCCTAAAAGTAATAAAAGGAAATGAAGACACGTTCTGAAATGAAACTTGACTCTAATCCATTCATCATCTAATACTAGCCTCTTTATCTTTGCTGGTACCTAATCTGGTTAAATGTCCCTGTTGTAGGATTTTAGTGAAAATCCTCTATGGGGAATACGGTTTTTTTGCAATTGGATTACTCTCAGTAAATGGCCCAGTAGTTCGCTTGTTTCAGCTTCATTTTTTTCTCTGTGGTCTTGCTGGGCTAAGTTACAGCACAGCATAGTGGAGGGGGGTGGGGTGGGCTGAGAGGGGGCGGGTGGGGGAAGAGGAGAAGAATTTGGGAAGGTCTGGTCATGGCAACTAGAAAAAACCTTCAAAATGCTTTTTTTCTTTTTTTCCTGCTCTTTCTACCTATCCACCGTTCCTGAACATGAAAATGCTTGTACTTTGTTTGCTAGAACTGCCCGTTTCTAAACTGCACCCCTTTTATTAACCCAATTTATCATCATCCAGTTAATTTATTAGCATTCCCCCATGACTTGCTAATGAATCAGGGCTGCTGTAATCTGCATAAAATATGCAGGTGCTTGCCTGGCAGTTGAGGGCCTTCACACTCCCAACCAGACCAGGAGTGGAGTTTTTCATCTGTGCTGCCTGCGAAGGGTCATAGCAGGCCCGCTGGTTCCCAGGGGCAGGGAGCAGTTAGGAGCCGGGGGTGGGGGATAGGGAGGCTGGGTGGGTGGGACTCGGGCCCTGCCGCGTTTCTTGTAAGGGAAGGTGTTCCCAGCCTGTTCCCGGGGAAGTCTGCTTGCCTCCTGAAGGTCCCTCCGGTGGAGCCCTGGGGTCAGGGATTCCCCCCCAACATGCAGGAATGCAGTAGGCCTGGTAGATTGAAGTCCCCACGTCCGATTTACCTGCGATTTACCTGCCGGATGGAAAAGCGCAGTCGGGCTCCATGATGGGGTGGTGGTGGAGGAGGTATTTTTAAAGCCGGGCTCCGTAGGGAGGTAGAAACGGAAGTGTGCCTACCCAGGGAACGGTCTTCACAAATATCTGGTGTTTTTAATGCATGGGTGGGGGCCGGGGCTGCGGGTGGAATGGAGCGCATCTTACAGAACCCGGGCGGGAGGATGTGGCCCCGGGAGCCCCGGGAGGCCCGGGTCCTGGGTTCGGAAGTCTCGGGCTGCCAGGAGCCAGCTTGATGGTGTCCTTCTCGGTTTCTCTCCCACCCACAGTCGAACAAAGTGCCAGTCGTGCAGCATCCTCACCATGTTCACCCTCTCACGCCGCTCATCACGTACAGCAATGAGCACTTCACCCCGGGAAACCCACCTCCACACTTACCAGCTGACGTAGACCCCAAAACAGGTAGGCCGAGCGCTTGGTGCCAAGAGCGCATGCCGGGTCTGGGGCCACCTGACCTGCTGGGATTTGGGGTGGGCTGCGGGCAACGGTGGAGGGACTCCTGTTCCTCTCGGGGGTGTTGAGAAGTTCCTAGGGGAGGCCAGAGACTGGTGAAGGAGTAGCTTCCTCTGTCCTTAGAAGCCCAGGGGTAGCACTAACAATCTTTCTAGAGCTCTGAATACCCCCAGAAGGGCTGGCTACGAATCCCACACCGTTTTTCGGGGGTAGCTTATAACTAACTCCAAGAGCCACAGACAGGCTTGGAGGCATCTCGTGGCCTCCTTCTCAGCAACTTGGGAATACAGGAGGAGCCCTACGAGCATGGCTCCCCAAAGCCCTGGTTCCCTTAGCGGCTGAGGGACTCCAGTCACTTGATGATGACTTCTTGGTGCCACATCACTGGGTCCCGCGTCGTCTTTGCTGATTTATGCGGGTTCCTCTTCTCCTACAGTATCCTGGGTATCACCAAGCCCATTATACAGATGTGAAAAACAAGTCCATTGTGGAACAGCCAGTAGGGTCTCAGGCGGAAGGTGCCACGTCATCCTTCAGCCTTTACGCTTTTCCTCTCCCTTCCATCCCATGTACCCATTGACTGCTTTTTCCCCAAAGAGGGAAAGAGAGGGCAGGGTTACTTGTAACCCTCCCTGTAACAAGATTTCAAACAAGCAGCCGGCCACAGCTCCTAGTGGGATGGTCATGGGAGAACAGCTAAGGGCAGGACAGGCCCGGGCTGTACACTGACTGTGGTCTCTCTAACCAGCTAGTTAATTAGAAGGATGAGTTTTCAGTGGCTATTCCGTGTCACTTCATCAGATGGGATTGCTTGGTGTTGAGCTGAGGTAGATTGCCCGTTCATGCAGACTTCGCTGCCCCTGAATGAAGCCACACATGAGCTGGTTTTCGCCAGCCTCTGAGCCCCTTTTGTGCTCGTGGGGGACCCAGCCTGGTGCTTGGATGGCTGGAGGAGGCCGCCAGCCGGCCCCAGGCTCTGCGAGTGAATGGCAGCATCAACATCTCATTTAAATAACGGTAGTACAGGGAATAGCTTTTAAATGGTTATCGTAAAACATATGATTAACGTCTGCAGACTGTTTACTTTTCCTCTGCGAACATTCTTTCAAGTGTGCAAATGGCTTGGTGTAGGGTCCAAGACCAGCTAATCTGTTTGGTTTTTGTAATAGAGAGAAAGCAATGTCTGCATGAAAATGTCACCCAGGGAGACTTAACTTACAGATTAAAAGCTTCCTGAATGAATTAAAAAAAAAAAAATGGAATAGTTTTCATCCACAGACACGCAGCTCATTACCTCCAATACTGCGTTACTTCTGTAGTATTGTTGGTTTTCTTCCCAGTTCAGCTGCTTAGATCAGTTCCTCTGTGTCAGAATTGCTCCCAGCGCTCTTGCTTTGCTCAGGATTGAGTGCAGGATGTGCTCCTGTGGAGCAAGTGTGCGGTGGCGTGGCTCAGGCCTTCAGGATGTGCTCAGCTATGCCACGTGAACGTTCCCAGCTCTCAGGACGCAGCCGTCCCTGGTCAGCAGCTAGGGCTGCTTCTCCCAGCTGACTGCCTCCAGTGAAGTAGGTTCTAGACCCGAGCCCGCTGGTCTGCTCAGTTCAGATCCTACCCTGGAGAAGATGCCGTGGCTTGTGAGTTTCTGCCACAGCTCATCCTCAAAGCTGAGGTGGAGACATTCTAGAAGAGTTACCTTTTTTGAAAGAAGGCAAGAGTCCCCCTTCCAAAAGCCATAACTGAAAAGGCGTTATTAGAAACCTAGAGGAGGTGACTCTGGTGCAGGCAAGTCATCAGACTTAAAAGGAGTGGAGGCCCAAGCTGGGAGGGCAAAGAGAATGTACATGACTCGATCACCTACTGTGTGCCAAGCCCTTCAGGTTTTCCTTTAGTTTCAATAATCACACTGATCCCCTAAGGCAGAAATACCCAAGATGGTGTTTTCGGGGTCTGCGTTTACCCCGTGTACCCATCCACCTAGAAGGAGATAAACCTATTGGTCAAGGTAGGGCGGGGAGAGATGCTGAACGAAACTTACCCGCAACTCTTAACGGTCATAGTCCTGGAAAGAATGTCGAACTAGCTCTGCTCATAGAAGAGAGGTCTCCGTTCTCCTTTCCCTATTCCCAGCCCCTGGCATTTTCTCTTTCCTTCTCTCCTCCTTTGTACCTAAAATGCCGCTTCTTCCCCCAGGAATCCCACGGCCTCCGCACCCTCCAGATATATCTCCGTATTACCCACTGTCGCCCGGCACCGTAGGACAAATCCCCCATCCGCTAGGATGGTTAGTACCACAGTAAGGAGTTCCATTTTTTAATTCCCTTTTTGTTTCTTACATGGGCATGCTTATTATTTATCCTGTGTGTGTGTGTGTGTGTGCGCGCGCGCGCGTGTGCGTGCGCGAGTGTGTGTTTTGGAAGACAGGGTTGGGGAGGGAGGGCCGCAGGGGTACGTGGGGAAGATGCTCGCTGAGGTGCCCTGTGGGGAAGCAGGAGAGTCAGTAGCCCTTCAGATGGGCCATGGAGGAAAAAGGTTGTTGATACTTAGCATTCTGAACTCACAGTCCCCCAAGACTCTAGGTTTCTCTCTGTGAACAAAGGTGTCCTTCAGATACTTTGGGAACTGCAGAGGCTCTGAGGGTCATGGCTCTTCGGCTGGTGGCCGCCCAGACTGGAGTCCTGTCGTTGGTTTGAGGCGGCACGGGAGTGGGAACAGGCCTAACATCATTTTGAAATCCAGGGGTGAGACTGGGGGGTGATTCTCTCAGAAACCCCTACCCCCTCATCCCATCCTGAGGGTTATTGCCAAGGTTGGCAACAAGAGTGGCCGGGTCTGTCTGGTGAGACAGACAGTTTGCAACCAGCATCTCTCTGGATTCTTGGTTCACCTGATTATGAGGGGCGGGGGTGGGGCATCGGGTACCCCTGGGTGCCGGCCCGTGGGGCCTTCCTGAGTGTCCACCAAGGTTCCTGGCAGTGCGCGGGGCGTCAGGCTGCCTTTCACGATTTGTCTTCCTATCACCCAGCCTTGCTTTTATAGTACCGTCCATGAAGCTTCCTTGGACAGCTTGGAAAATGTGTGTTTCCGAGCCAGAGTAGAAGGGCCTTCACTGCATAACCATAGTGTGCACGAGTGTGTTTAGGCATGTAATATCCGTTTTGTGATTGTGTTCTTGTGTATGTAGTTCTCCGTGTTTACCAGTGATCTCTACTCTAAAAAAACGAGGACAGTTTGTTGTCTTAACAGGAATACGTCCTGGGTAAAACTCTGAAGTTTGGGTCTTGGGGAAGAAAGACACCCTTTCATTGCCTTAGAGAAGATAAGTTCTAGAGTAGTTCACCTAGTATTTCTGTCGTTGAACACACTCTACCCTGGGTTGTGAAAAATAGCTTGTATTCTGAAGTAGCTGTACATGGGTGTACTTCCTCTTGATTTTTTTTTTTCTCCTTCCTTTTGTTGGGGAGGGTAGAAGTGGACGTGAGCTTGTGTCCCATTTCTTCCTCAGAAAATGGGGCCGTTTTCCTCGAATAGTTCTCTGGCATCCCTTGCCCCGTTCAGCTGAGGGGGAGATATTGGAAGGCTAGATAAAAAGGAATAGCCAACTCAGACAACCCTCTGTCAGAAGAAGTTGTGTGTCTTTCATGAGGATGCTATTTTGCATGTTGCTGTATTTTTTAATTATTGTAATGAGGTGTGATTGTCTATTGGTTACCCACAATTCTTCTTGGGGACTCTCCCCCCCGGTAACTCTTGTCAACACTTGTTAATTTGACAAAAGGCTACAAATTAAGCTCTGTTAATTTAATGTTTTCTCACCGAGATCTAAATACCGAAAGAGGCCCAAAGCGTAACTGAAGTCCTTTGATTCACTGTACTTTATTTTGGTATAAATTTACATTCATTATTGTTTTCCTTTGGATGTGTAGCCCTCAATTAGTGTGATGGCTCCATTAAAGCAAGCGAGACTTCGCCTTTAATTATTACAACAAAACACCTAGTTTCAGCTTGGGGAGAGGGTCTCTATTGACATAAGCAGAGGTTATAAAATTTAATTAGCCATTCCTATCAGATTTATGGCATTCAAATTGTTCTGTGTTTCTTCCCTTTGATCCTTCCTGTACAATCCCCAAGATTTTTGTTCTGATCAAATGAGAATAAAGCTTACTGTGCAGAGAGAACTTTCCCTTTTTCTTCTTTTTCTTTTCCCCACCCCCACCCTTGTTTGCACTCTCTTACTTTGTACCCCCCTCTTTATAGGCAAGGCCAACCAGTGTACCCAATCACGACAGGAGGATTCCGCCACCCCTACCCCACAGCTCTGACCGTCAACGCTTCCATGTCCAGGTGAGTTCCAAGAACCGGGGCCTCCAATCAAGTCAGCCATGGGGGACTTCTCAGAAACTTCTCTAGATGGCTCCCAGGCCATCCAGGGGCCACTCCTTCATGTAGTCCTAATGGTCTAAGACCATTAGGTCTAAGGGCATTAGGCTTTAC
>NC_138374.1:15648938-15660065 GCF_054177405.1 Leptonychotes weddellii | reverse complement strand
TTTTACATTCTATTTTGTACTTTCTTTCTTTCTTTTTGAAATCTGGTATGTATTTTACACTTAGCACATCTCAGTGTGGACCAGCCACGTTTCAAGTAAGCCACGTGTGGCTGGTGGCTACCACCCTGGCCTGTGCAGCCCTAAGTCTTGGAAAGTTAAAAAAAAAAAAAAAAATCTTGTGTGTACAGAACAAGAATTTGAAAGGAACCCATCAAATAACCAGCAAAGAATTCGTACCCCCCGACAAAGGACATAATGATGTTTGCTTTCCTTAATAGGGGGGCATCTTCAACTTCTAATTTAAATATTTTGGGTCACAAGCTCCAGACTGACTTCTCATACTTTGTATGAAATATTTTGCTGTGTTTATTGGATAAAAATAGTAACTTCTTCCTTTAAAAAGAAAAGTCGTGTGTGTGTGTGTGCACGTGTGCATTCATATATCTTTAAGCATATAAATACGTGTGTATCACACACACATACACCCACATGTGTGTACCTGGATCTTTCTAATCCCCTGTTCTCCTTTCCTCCCTCTAATTAATTCTGGCTAATTTTTCAGTGAGTGCTAGTTTATTTACAAACTGGTTGGCAGCAGTAGGCTTAAGTAGTCACTAATCGCTCCTAATGATAGTTTTATTTTCTGTTCATCTGATTTTCAGTCAAGTTAATTAAATCGGTGGAGGTTTAGACTTTCCTGATGGGCTACAACAAGTAATCCATTTTGATGATGGCCCATAATTAAATCAGCATGCATTACATGGCAAGGATGCTGTCCCTAGCTTCTTCCCCCAATCTCTGTGGTCCGTATGGGAACCCAAGACCAGAGAGAGGGTTGGAGAGACAGGACAAGCCAGGCCCTTTTCCTGCTTACAGAACAGTAATTTTGGTGGGGGAAAGAGTAAGAATCACATTCATTAAGAAAAACAGGCTGTAGTCTACCTCCCATTTGTAATTAGGCCATGGAGATCACATAATTTTAAAGATCCAGTCCCCGCGTGTGATAAATGATCTCGGTTTCAAAATCCACACGATATGGGTTAGGCGGGAAAATGCTTGTGCGTCCTCCTCTCCAGTGAGAGGAGGAAGGTTATGTTCATTAAACAATGTCATCACCACCTTGCAAAGCCTAGGAACGAATTGGGAGTCTCCCAAGAGGAGAGCTGCTCCCGAGAGCAGCTCCTAATCCACCGCTCATCTTCCCCGAATACCAGCATTTATCATTGCCCCTGATTGTTTTTCCTGTTTGTTTATTCGGTGCATTCGAGAGGTTACAAGCAGTGAAGGAATGGTCGGATAGGCATTGGGGTTAAGCTTATCGATTGAATTATCATTAGGAGGTTAGCCGATAATTTAGAGGTGGGCAGAGGGGGTGGAGGAAAGGAAGGAAACAGTGGGAGGAAAGGTTAGGGGCTCAAGGTGCAAGGGGGAGGCCGCCGATTCCCCAGGTAGGCCTTATGAAAGGTAGCTAGTTAAAAAGCGTATACAGCAAATTAAATACATTATTGTGGTAATGGGGCAACAGAAGTATATACGGTCTATTATACTTATGGCAGTTACAGGAAATGTAGGCAGCTTGCCCTGTTCCAGAACACCCTTTGATATTCATTCTATTCAGCAGCTGGGGCCAGGACTTCTCAGAATTAAGTGATGGGTCATTATACTTTAAACACCGTGGAGAAGCCTAGATTGGCAATTAAACAGCTCTTGCTGACACTCACTTGTGCCACCCTGTGACCCCCTTTAGATTGAGATGTTGGAGCTCCGGGCCCTCAGCCTGCTAAATTGGTGCAAGGCTCTTCTCCTGACGAGAGCGGGCTCTGAAATCTGCCGGCTTCAAAGGGAGAGAGATCATGTATAAACCATAATGTGGGTGCACCGTGGCTCACAAAAAATAAGGCAGAAGAGATGAAATGTTACAAGTGCAAGGGGGAAAATGAGAGAATAATGACAAACCTAATGCAACTCAAAGCAGGATTGTTGCACAGGAAAATGCATCCCACTGCTTGTGCATAAAATCAAGGCCGGCAGATGACATCCAGTTAACAGAAACGTGTCAACAGTGAAGTAAAGTGAGAGTGAGCAAGAGAGGAGCCCCTGAGACAGCCAGAAACAAAAATTAGTTGTCCTTAACAAGTTAAGGTTCATCATTATATTCTGGCTCGGAGCCATAAAAGCAGACGGGGGTATATAATGAGCTGCTTAGAATTTTTAGGGTGTTTATTGCATTTCATGAAATAGTTGTCTGCAGAAGGGAATTTCTTAAGCAACGGTGTGCGTGTAGCCCCCCCCACCTCTAACACCCCATTTCTTTCTCCGCTATACATTTTTCAGGTAGATGAATGTGTTTGTAAACTTGGAAGTGTTCGTTCCTCATGGCCTGCACTGGAAATTTGGCCCCACCCCAAAATGTGCTCAGACTGTGGTAGCTACCTGTGGTGTTTGGGGTGTGTGTGTGTGTGTGTGTGTGTGTGTGTGTTTGGGTGTGCGTGCCCATGCCTGTGTGTGTGCGTGCGCACGCACACACACGCGCACACACCCCACCCCCCCCACACACAACACAGTGTTTTCCTGTCTCTCCCCCGCTTCTCGCTCTCTTGCTCTCTCGCTCTCATGTCTGTACACATATTCCCATTCAGCAAGAAGAGAACATATGTATTTGAGGAATGTCAAGCCTTTAAAATTCACAGTAAAAGCTGCCAGTCCACCCACCGCTTCACCCAAGGGCTTCCAAGAACACATGTTCTTAACTTATGTTTCCTCAGAGGCCCTCATGCAGTGGAAGGAACAGAGTGTAACATGGGAGTCCAAGAGCCTTCCGAGGGCTTGCTTTTCATTTTCTCGGGGAAAGGGAATGGAGGTTGTTTGCTTGTTTTTTCCTTTCTCTTTTTCTCTCAGACGCTTTCTCTCCCTCCCTCCCTTTCATATACCCTAAAGGATTTACATGGTTCTTACTAAAAAATCATGTCATTTTTACCAAACTTTGATACTGGCTTAAATTTGTAAAAGGCAGTGGCGGGAAAGGGCCACATCAGGATGGAATTTCTGAGTCCAAATGTCCCCACTGTGCATCCGGGCCCCTTCAGAAATCTGCCTTGTGCATTGGTATTTTCTCCGTTGATCTACACAGATTCAGTTAGTTAATTTTTTTTGCTTGTTTACCGTTTTTCAAATTAACATTTGCTACATTATTTGGGTCAAATGGAAGCTGTTTTCATCTCCAGTCCACATAAGGAAAAAGAACCTTGTGAATACAGGATCCTCTTGAAATCACCATCTCGTTAAACCCTCACTAGCACTTCCAGTGCCCACCAGAATTGGCTGCCTGGAGAGCAGGTCTTCATTCTCTGGATGCTCTGCGGGACTGTTCTGGTTTGGATTTATTAAGAAAGCATCAACTGCTTGATCTGGTTCTCCTTCCCCCGAACAGCGCCCCACTTGCTCACTTGCCTAACCTGGACAGGTTGGAGCCTGGAGGCCGCCATTTTGTTTTCTCTCGGGGTTCTCCCTTTTTCTCCCCTCACCCTGCTATGCTGTATGGTAGTGTATGTTCTTTTAAGAAGGGTGATTCTTCTAACCCTTTGCAACTCGTGGCGACTCCAGGCATATCAGAGAACGTGAAAGCTGTCTGATCCAGTTGTCACTTCACATGTGGGCCAAGATGGGCATTTTAAAATTCGCTCTTTATGTTCTGGTGCCATTGCATAGTAGGGAAATGCTAATTCGGGGCCTAAGGGGGGGTTTCAAAGAACTTCCTTAAAAATGGACAGTATTAGAGGAGAAAACAACCTTGACTCATACAGTTACCACTTGGATGATCATTTAGAAGGCCTTTGAAGGCATAGGCAACCTATTAAGTAAACGCAACTTAGGAATCCTAGGATTACAGAGCGGGAGAGGGCATACACATCCGAATTCAAAGCTCCATTTATGTGTGTGTATAAAATACAGCTTTTTTTTTTTCATCTTTCCGTAAGAGGGTATAAGCTTATTTAAAATATCTGTGACTTACGATGAGACCCAGATAGGAAGTATTTGGATTTTCCCCATCTTTCTGCCTCACTTTCTCTCATTCCTGTCAAAATGATGGGGCACATCAGCAAAAGAAAAATAAAAATTTTATTGTACTCCATCAACAGAATATGGCCTAATGAGGCATGCACGGCATTGTCAAAAATGTGTACTTCAGCCACGTTTAATATTTTATTTAGCTGTCAATATGCAACAATAGATTTCACCTTTCATTCTAGAGCTGATTAGGACTTAGGAAATTGTCTTCTTAGATGCCACTAATAATGCCTCAAAAAACAACTGGACGTGTGATTTCCAGCAGGTAGTCCGAGCCTACTTTTCCGCCCAAGTACATCCGTTGTATTTGTCTTTTGCTAAAGATGTTAAAAATCATAATGTCTCTTGTCAGTAGCAATAATGAAGGGGAAGATTGGCTTTAATGACATTATGAGAATCATTATGTTTAATTTATCGCTAATTAATGCTGACAGGTTTCATATGCCTTGGGTTGCTTTCATGTGAGTGTTACGTGCTGGGTTTTTTTTTTTTTTTTTTTAATTGTGTGTACACATCCCTCCCCATTCATTCATTTTGATTCTGACGATTTACACAGCTTCCTGTCTTCCAGGTTCCCTCCCCATATGGTCCCACCACATCACACTCTACATACGACTGGCATCCCCCACCCGGCCATAGTCACGCCAACAGTCAAACAGGAATCCTCCCAGAGTGATGTCGGCTCACTCCATAGCTCGTGAGTGTTGCTCTTTCGGTCGCTTTCTCCCTCCACATCTTGTCTAGACCGTTGTTGATGCCTTGGCTGCTGGGTGGTGGCCCTGCCCGCGGTTGGCCGTGGTGCGTGTGCCTCGGGGTACCCGTGTCCTTGGATAGACTGGGATTTGCAACTGTGTCCCTGTCCCTAATCCACGACGGAACGTTTGGAGGTCTGTCCCGGGAGCACGAGAGACACTGGCCAAGGGGGAATTGGCCACACTGTGCTTTTCCCTCTGGCTTGGGAAAATGGTGTGTCTGGGACACTCGAGGAAGTGATTATGAAATTTTCTCTTCCCCCACACCCTCGCTACGATGTTTTTGTTCCATTTTCCAGGGTGGAGAAGACCCAAAGTGGAAGCATGCTTCTCATTCAGAACTGCTAGGTTTGGGTGTTGAGCAGCCGGAGAGCTGGGTGCTCTGCTGGGGAGGAAGTGGGACCTTGCAATTGTTGATCGGGTTGTGCCTGTCTGTTCTGTCCAAATCCAGAAAGCATCAGGACTCCAAAAAGGAAGAAGAAAAGAAGAAGCCCCACATAAAGAAACCTCTTAACGCATTCATGTTGTATATGAAGGAGATGAGGGCGAAGGTTGTGGCTGAGTGCACATTGAAAGAAAGTGCGGCCATCAATCAGATCCTGGGGCGAAGGGTAGGTCTCTCCCTCACTGGGAAGAGGGGGTGGCATGGCACGGTAGCCCCGTCCCTTCGGTCACGTGCTGACTTCTTCAGTGGCCTTCATGGAGGCATGACCAGAATGACCTTCTCCACACCCGCCACCACCCTCTCGCCCAGAGAGAGCGCCAGGGCGGGAGCTGACAGATGAGGTTTTGCGTGCCAGGACCCTGCAGAGCAGACCCATCTCTCAGCCCCGGCCACAGGGTCGTTCGTGACGTTTTGCCTGCCCCTGTGTCCCCTCCAGTGGCACGCACTGTCCAGAGAAGAGCAAGCGAAGTACTACGAGCTGGCCCGGAAGGAGCGACAGCTTCACATGCAGCTGTACCCCGGCTGGTCTGCGCGGGATAACTATGTAGGTGTTCATTTTGCTCAGAGCTAGAGTCTGTAGAGGTGTGTCGGGGGTTCCCCTGCCCAAAGGGCATGCTACCTGCCACCTGGAATCCGGCCTCAGGACCATACAGTCTGCCCACTCCTGGGACCAGGGGCATCCTGTCCGAGCACCAGACTGGGGGACGGGGGTCCTTGTCCTGGCTTCCAGTAGGGCTCCATCAGCAGGCCAGGCTTCTTCAAGGAGGAGGGAGGAGGCTAGTGTTCCATTGTTCCAGCTCAGGACCGTGGGATTGACTTGGGGGCCGTCCACACCTTCTTGCCCAGGTCTTTGTAAAGACAAGGCTCTAGGATATGCCTCAGGGGGCTTCTGTGCTTCTCAGCAGTGGTCCCATGGGTCCTGACAGGGAAGGCCTCGGTGGAGAGAGTTTAATTCCTCCCAGGCCTTCCAGCAGTGCCTTGGCCCTTAAGAGGGAGAAAAGGAACAGTTGCCCTACGCTGTGGTGCAGGACAAGTTGGAAAAGCTAGTTCTTGCTGAGAGGGGCATGGGGGGAGGATCCCTGCAAGCAGCCAGGGGTAGTCTTCCTCTGGTGGGGCGCAGGAAGTGCCTCGGGGCCCCGGAAGGGTCGGGAAAGGGTCTGCGCCGGGTGAGGTGTCTTCCTGGGCTCTGTGTTGACTACAGGATTTGCCTAATTTCCTCCCTGGGGTTTTAGGAAACAGGGCAGGATTGTTGCTTTCACTAATCACAGTGGTTGTGACACCCAGGACTCCTGTCCTCTCCTGACCTTGCTCTCCTCAGGAGACTCCTCTGTCTCCTCTCGCTGTCATTTCTTGTTCACATTTTGCCCCGCAGCCTTCTGGGCTGGCTCTCCTCTCTGTGGATGAGATGTCTCTTACTTCACCTGATACTTTGATTCCATGGCATTGGGTTTTATAAAGTGATTTTTAACCATTCACTCTCTAGGGTGGTGAAGGCAAAACTTGCCTTGATACCAGCAGTGGGCTTCTCCTCCCATCTCTGGTCAGTGGCGTGGGGCCGTGGGGGGTCCTTCCCCCGCCCGCGCTCCTGACCCAGATCTCCTGTGGACGACATCGTGGTGAAGGCGCTGTTTGTGGGCTGAGATCAGTTCAGTTAGTGCTGGTGGTGAATGTGCTGTGGGGCTTCAGAGTTAAATCAGGCACGTTGACTCTCAAAACTTACCTGCCATCAGGAAGCCATGGACAGGTGCGGGAATTGGTGGGTCCCGGGCGCATGCTGTCTTTGCCGGCTCGAGCCGTTTCTCATACCTGTCACCCCGTGCTTGCTAGTCTGCTCTTCCCCGTGCAGAGAAGGGGGCGCGGAGAACACAGACTGTTGGGCTTCATCCCCGCATCTTCATCTCTGCCCCCAGCCGCCTCCCTCTGGGTCCCAGTGGCCTTGGCTGGCGGCACGAGGCTCTGTTCCTCCTGGGAGTTGAAACAGGAATTAGTGCTGGTACCTGTCACCGGAATGTTCGCTCTGGTCAGGGCCCTCGTCACTCACGGATGGTCACGCACCGGGTCTTAGCTGCTTGGGACCTTTCCACTCGTCCTCAGCATGTATGCCGTGGGGAAGCCTTTCTTCTGCAATGGAAAGGAAGAGGATGAGAAAGTGAATGCTCTCCCACAGGCTTGCTGCTAACCACCCCCGCCCGTCCCGACCTCGAGGTGGAGATTTCCAGCAGCAGGCCAGCTCTGGGGCCTCCGCATGCACAGCCATCTCATTTCAGGACACTCTTCTCCTGGTGTCGGGTCAGAAGCTCTTAGAGTTTACCTCCACCTTTTACCTGCTATAGACCTAAGTCTTTGAGTGATCTAGAATGGTACCACAGAGAGGAATTCTGCTCCGCTATAGATCTCATATCCCCAACAGACATGCGGGGTCATGGTAGGGCCTTCATGTACATCTTTGCAGGATGTGTACTGCACAACTCTAGGGAGTGCCATTTACCCTATGTCTGTGTGTATGGTGCCCTCTGGAGTTGTGCAGGGGGAGATCTCCACAGAGATACAAGGCCAACTTTGTGATAGCTTCAAAAGAATGCTGCCATTGACTTGCCTGGGAGTCAGTTAGATAGGCATTGCCCCAGGCTTTTTGTGAAGTGCTTTCTAGGTTTTAGAAGGTCCACGAGGTGCTTAAAGTGACTTTGGCTCAGCTTCACATTCAGAAGAAGCCCAGTATAATAGGGGAACCTCTGACAAGACTTGAGAGAAAGTTTAGAGGTAGATCGAGATTTAGGGCTAGAGGAACTTTATCTCTTATACAGGGTACTTTCTGACTCCCGTCACCATGGCTCCTGACACATGAGCGTGAACACACGCACGCGCCCCTCCCTCCCTCCTTCCCTCCCTTTTGTGCCCCAGGATATGGTCTGTGGAGCAAGGGTTAGAGTTCAAGGTCTTATGGGTTTGATTGTGGGGGAACTTGTCGGGTTTGGGGATTTTTCTTAGCTGACTGACGTAGGAGTTTCTGTACATTACTTTGGTCGTTGTAGAGTCCAAAAGGTTCTTCTGGAAAAAGTTTTCTGAGCTGACTTCATGCCTCTTTCATGTTCCTGCTTTTCCAGTCAAGTGGTAATGGAAGCCTTAGCAAAATAGAATTGAATACAACAATCACATTTGGGTTGTCGGACTTGGCACCTTCTGGGGGCCCAGGAGAAAACAGTTTGGTCCCATAGAGCCGTCTGACCCCCGGCATTGTATTAGAACATTGTTGCCTCTCCAGCTCTTCCAGGTTAGATAAAGGACACAAATCCTAAGCCATTGCTCATCTTGAATTCCCCACCCCCCACCTCCGTATTTAGGCTTTTTCTTCTGTTACATCTAAGAAGATAACGGGGTGGCTGTCCCCCCTTGAGACATATGTCCCTCTTCACTAGGTAATGTTTATTAAGCTTCTTCTTGTCCTCTTCTGATTAAAACATAGTCCCTGTTCTCTAGAAGCCTTTAGTTTAAACAAGCCTTTCCTCAGTCACGAACTGAGCAGTTATATATCCTAAATTGACAGCTTCCCATGGGGACTGGAACTTTCGACTGCCTTTCAGAACATATGGGAGGGAGATGGGAAACGGGTGAGCACTGTATTAAACCAGAGGTGACTGAGAATCCGTTGGGTGTGTGGATGCCAACACTGCCCAGAGTCACCACGGTTTTCTGTGCCCAGCTGAGTGTTCACTCAGGCTCCTAAATAAACTGAAACTAGCCCCTCTTGCCTTTTCTAAGATGGCCAGGCAGCACATTGTTGCTCCCCTAGGAGAGGCACAAACATGAAGATGGGCTGCCAAGGCTCACGAGAAGGCCCCAGGAGCTCCTTTTATTTTTTTATTTTTACCTTGTTTACCAAGGCCCACCTGGGTGGCTCAGTCGGATAAGTGTCCGATTCCTGGTTTCCACTCAGGGCATGATCTCAGAGTTGTGAGATCGAGGCCCACATTGGGCTCTGTGCTCAGCGGGGAGTCTGCTGGGCGATTCTCTCTCCTTCTGCCCCTTCTCCCACTCATAGGTGCATGGGGCACACTCTCTCAAATAAATAAATAAAAAGTCTTTAAATTGTTTATCAAGGAATATAATATGTATCACAATGTTTCAAACTGAAGGCCAAGACAAATTTCCCAAATGGTATGGGCTCTAAGATCTTAGAGAAAAGAGGGGCTTTCTCTGAGACAGTTGGCTTGCAGCCCTTGGATGGAGCTAAAACTATGTCTTCTCCACCTTGAAGTTCTCCTTACAGGGCCTTATGGGTTGTCAAGTTGACCCCCTGTCACTGTTGGTTTCCCTTCCGGAGTTGATGTCAACATACCATGAGAACTTTAGGCAGAGGCAATATTTAGATGTTCGGAAACAGATAGACATGTAGGCCAGTCCTTTTGTTTGTATCATTTCATTCGTACCCAGCATCTGACCCCGATGGATAGGACCAGCGCTGACAAGCGGAGAGAGAACTAGTTTCAGATCCGCGGGGATGCAGTCAGCTCTACAGAGCTTGTCTCTGTTCCCATGCCACATCCCAGCCACAAGCAGACAGTAAAGATACCAGGTTGGAGAATGTGAATGACCCCATGCGATCCATCCCCTGTAATCAATTAAAAACCTTCCTCGGAGGGCAAGGGATTAAATATGCAGGTCGCACAGCCTAGGAGGTAAGGGCTGTGGAGCCAAGACCTCCTGAGTTCCCATCTGGCCCCAGCATTTGCTAGCTGTGTGATCTCAGGGAAGTCACATAATCCCTCTGTGCCTGAGTTTCCTCCTCCGTAGAATTGGAATGGTGATAGTCCCTGTTGTATAGGATTGTGTGAGGGAAAAATGAGTCAATATGCATAGCGCACCTAGAATCATGCCTGGCGCATAGTATGTGCTCAGTAAATGTTAGCTGTTGTTACTGGTAAAGCCCCAGTTAAAGCTTTTGGTTTTTGATTGAGTAGGAGGGCCTTTTGGCCTTAATAAGGAAGAGATTTGCATGGAGCAAGGGGGGGGTGGCTTTCTTAGTCCACATGGCCATGTCCACAGTCATTTGACACTTGGCTGTGGGCTCTTGGGCCACTCCCAACCCTGTCTCTCCACACCTCCCTAAATCTTCCTTCATCAGTTCTCTTCTCCCCTTTATGGAATCAGATGCTCTGGGTCAGGTTTGAGGATGGACAGAGGTGTGTGGGCAAAGAGGTCTTTCCTTCACCCCTGCTGACCCCTTCTCTTCCCCTTGCTGAGTGTGTGCCCCTCTAGCTGAAGCACAGCTGAAGGGCATTTGGATTAAAGGGGGGGGGGGGTCAAAAACACTCTGGGAGCCATGGGTGTGGACGGAGACAGCGGAGTGCTCCCCTCCTCCTGCCTTCTCCTTTCGAGGTGAGCCCAGACGCCCTCCTCGCATCTGTTTCCTGCAGTAATTCCTTGTGTTTCATCTGTTCATCTAGGGGAAGAAGAAGAAGAGGAAAAGGGACAAGCAGCCCGGAGAGACCAATGGTAAGTTAGACTAAAGAGGAAAGAGGAAGGAGGAAGGAGTGGTACTGTGAGGACCACTCTTTTACCTTAGATTTCTGTCTGGGGGAGGCAGGAGAAATTCAAGGCCAGGACATTGTGGGGGAACCCATCTTAGCCAGCCTTTTTGTGTATGCATTTTAATTAATTGCTTCATGACTGCCCTTTTGAAGCTAGTAACATTCATTGTTGCATGAAAAGCACATTGTAATTCTAGTGGAATGTGTTTTTAAATAACTGCAGAGCCTGTAACGGGAGGGTGGTAGGCATGCCTATGCGGGATTTATGCAGTCTGCTTATTTTGTCTATGTCTGTAGGGATGAGGAAGGGGCCGGGGGGGGGGGGGGGGGGGGG
>NC_138374.1:15631613-15648838 GCF_054177405.1 Leptonychotes weddellii | reverse complement strand
AAGGCTTTGTATAATTTGTTCTTTTTTTTCAGAACACAGCGAATGTTTCCTAAATCCTTGCCTTTCACTTCCTCCGATTACAGGTGCTAATGTCATTTTGAGTCATTAAAATAGTCGATAAACTGTTTTTTTAATTTTTCTTGCCATTATAGTTTTATTAACATTAAACACGTATGACATTTGAACATCCTTTAAAATGACCATCTACACGGTTTCGTATGTTTCGGTAGATTTTTTTTTTCAGTTGCTTTTGTTGTTTTATTATTTTTTTTAATTTAATTTAACTTTCGCTTTGTTTATTTATTTATTTTTCCCATAACAGTTGTTTAAGCAGTGATGACAGTGACTTAGTGTTGAACTAACTGTGCAAATTGAATATGCAGTATTTCTTTAAAAGAGACTGGTTAAAAAAAAAAAAAGAAGCAAAAACCAACCAAAATGGAAGGAATTCAGTAATAAACCTCCTTAATCTAATGGCATTTTCCGTTGCACCCACTAAGTTTTCTCACGCAAGCATGTATCCGCAGTATGATTATTTTCTCCTTCGCTTTTTTTTTTATTTTAGTTTTTTTCTTCCTTTTGCTTTCCTGCTCCTAATTTGCAAATCCACTAGCATTTTACTGACTGTACCTGCTTAAAAGCTGCTATGAGCTTCTGACTAACCCTGACCAGCTCATTCACACCGCCTGTTCACCTTCATCTGTTCTTCTGTTAGTAGTCATGAAAATCGGTTAAAAAAAAAAGAAAAGAAAAACATTTCAAAAGCTGCAATATCCCAATACCACAACCCCCTTTTCTTTCTTTATTTCTTTCTGTTTTGTTTCATTTTGTTCTGTTTTTATTTGTAGTTTTTTTTTTCCTTTTTTAAACTGTTGTACTCTGAGAAGAAAAAAGCATGTTACAAACTTAATTCCCTCCTTCGCTTTATTTTCTTCTTTAAGAAAAACAAATTGAGAGAGCTAGAAAAAAAAAAAAAAAGAAAAGCAGAACCAAAAGAAGAAAAATACTATTTAAAATTTAGTTTTTTCAGTATCTGACTTCCCTTTATCCGCTCAAAACTAATCGGAGAGACAGTCCTTAAAGAAGGGATACTGCAGCTTTATTTGCAACAGCTAATTTCACCAGTTGAATAAGAATGTGATTTTTACCTTTTTTTTTTTTTAATTAAAGAAAGTTAAAAATCGAAAGTCAATATTTTGTAATTAGTAACCAGGTCATTGATTTATTCCCTTTTTTACTTTTATTTTTTTCTTATTTGTATCTTTCTCTCCCCCCCCTTCCCCCCTCTCTCTCTCCCTCTCTCTCTCCCACGTCCTCCTCCTCTGCTCGCTTCTCTCTTGAACTCATTCAGACCTGAGCGCTCCTAAGAAATGCCGAGCGCGCTTTGGCCTTGATCAACAGAATAACTGGTGCGGCCCTTGCAGGTGTGTATAGATTTCCCAGATTCGCTGTGCTGGTCTGCAGCTGGTCTATTCGATCCTTTTCCCCCCCTTCTCTGGCCTGTTGCTTTGTAGCTCTGTGTGTGGATCTTAGGAGACATGAGGGCGCGGGACACTGCTCTGTGAGGGATGTGCTTGTTCTCCCCGCTGCTGCTAGCCAAAATGCCACTGTAAAACAGCATCCTTTGTGCCTCCTCGGGTCAGCGACAGCCAACCCCAGCGCGCCCCCTCCCAGGGAACGTTGCCTGCCAACCCCCTTCCTCATGACCACCCAGGATGGGGCTCAGTGACATCCATCGTAATCCTGGCCTAGGTAGAAGCAAACAACAACGTCACCTTTTCCCCTCCTTCTCTCTTCTATTTTTTAATTTATTTTTCCTTGTTGTTTTTTGGTTTCTGGTTGTTGTTTTTTTTGTTTTGTTTTGTTTTTTTGGTGCGTGTTTTATTTATTTATTTTTTCTTTTGCCTCATAGAAGTCTTTTCCTTTCATGTCCTTGGTGAGGGAAGACAATCATATAGAGCCAAGGTCATAGAGAAGACAAGTCAGCAGTAGCTGAGATTTCACATCCAACTGAGCATGACCCACCATTGTGTTGTATTTTTTGTGTTTACCTTATGCTAACAGATGCAAATACTCCAAAGAAGTGTCGGGCACTGTTCGGGCTTGACCGACAGACTTTATGGTGCAAACCGTGCAGGTATATGACCACTGTGAGGCCTTTGGGAAAATCAAAGCACTCTGTCCTTCTGCTACCTCAGTGTGTCGATGTATTTTGACCTCCTTCCCATCTACTTCCCTACCGGCATCAATGACTAATGATCCTCATTCTTCAAAATTTCCTTGCTAATTTTATGCCGTATCCTCTCCCCACTTTCTCTTTCTCTCTTTCCCCCTTGCTCTTACGAGTGACCTATCCAGATCCCCGGTGGTAGGACTGAGACCACACCCTTAACAGACCAGGACGGGCACTTACCCTTTCACTTTGCAAGCCAGCATCCTGGAACGGGCCCGGTCTGTGGCATATATGCTGAGCCTAGACAGAAGCACCGTTTCCAAAGGTTTGAATGAGCTAAAAGCTTGGCAGCAAGGGCCATTCCCACGTACTTGAGAGTCAAGACACTTGGAGAAGGGCTCCGGGGCAGGCGTTTTTTGGTTCTGTTCTGTTCTGTTTTTCTTTTATGTTGATAAACCACATGTCTCTGGACAGAGGAGCCCGGTTAGCTGACATTGTTTTACAGTGCTGAAAAGAAGCGTGGCATTGAACGGCATGCACCAGCTGAAGGGCTACAAGCAATGAGTCATGCAGTCCTGTACTGCAGTGTTGCTAGCCTGCGGAATTACACATATATATTGCATATGTTTAGAGAGAGAGCGAGCGAGCGAGAGAGCATTGCTTCCAAAATGAACTAGAAGAGTCCAAATTGAACACCCGCGTTCCACCTGCAGGTTTCCATCCAACCTGTAATTTCAGGGAAGCCGTAGGTACTTCCTTCTTGGTGGAGGGATACCGACTCGTTCCTGTCTCATTTCCTTTCCTTTAATGACCACCTTTGGTTAAATTTGTTGTTTCTTTGTTCTGATACAAGCAGTCTTTGAATTTGGAATATTATGATGGTAGGTATCTCAACACCCCCAAACACACCTCCCTGTTGTAGTGCCTCCCTGTCACGTGTCCCTCTCCTTCATGCCTTTGCCGTGTGTTCCGTGTTTAGACATTAGATCAGATGTCCATCCCATCACGTGCATGCCCACGAGTCTCCTGTGTCTCTTACCCTCCCCCTGGTGCCTTATGAGGGATTGGCCAAGTGCCTCAAGTTGGCCAGACGTTGAGGGGAGAGAGGGCCTGAGCATCTTTATTGAGGGAGAACTCCACAGACAACCCTCTCTGCCCATTGAGTGAGGGTTCCAGGCCTGGAGAGAGATCCTCCAGTCAGTCATTCATTCTGTGAGATGGCCGTGTTCACGGAGGTGACAAATATCCTTTCGGCACAATCCCAGGGTCTTCTCTGTGCCACAGAAAAGAGTTTCATGAGGAGGTAGATGAAGAATGTTAGGGATTTAAGTAGGCCTACCCAGGGAGGACAGGTCTAGGCAGTGAGTTTGTGGCAGAATCTCCTCCATGCTGAGGAGGAAGATGATTAGCTGCAGAATACCATGGGGAAGGATTTCGCTAATCGCAGGGCTCACTCCTGAGCGGGTTTCTCACGATCTCTAGAAATGTATGGCTGAGACCATTGTGGCCACCTCGCAATATGGTGTGTTGCCGGATTTGTGTCTATTTTATTTGGGGGGGGGGCGGTGAGTGGTGGTTTATGAACACCCCCCTTTTTTTTTGTTTTGGAAGCATTTGCTTCAAGTTAGACTTGACATTTTTTTTTTTTTTTCCTGAAAGTTACCATTCCTAACGTTGACCGGGACGGACATCCCCTTCTCAGACACAGCCTGCACCTTGTTTAAAGCCAGGGTATGGGATCTGCCTCAGAGGCCAGAAGTTTCATGACATTTTTACAAAAAACAAAAGCAAAAACCAAAATCTTGGTAGCTGCTTCATAAACACGATTTTCAAAAGCACAGCTCGGAGGGGCCAGCTGTCAGCATGGCGGGCTGGTGTCCCTCATCATTCTTCAGCGTCCTTCCCACCTTGACACCATTAGAATGTTCCTGGTGGCCATTTTGCTTCTTCGGGGGGTGTTTCTCAGACCCTGAAAGCATCAGCAGATGCGTTTTAGCTCACTGAAGGGTGTAATTCCAAAACAGGATCAGGAAGAACCCTTAGTTTTCCTTTCAGAATAAACCCATGAGAAGCTAAAAGTGGAATTTTCAGGGGCCGCCCCTTGGTTGGAGATGGAGCCTGGGTGGGGGAGGGTAAGCAGATGGGTTTTGCCCCTTTTTTCCTCAACTTTTCCTCTTTGCCAGGATCTGGCTTGATGCTAAATCAATAGGACAAAATGTGCCTTAAAAAAAAAAAAAGAAAAAGAAAGAAAAGCAGTTTCAAAATGAGGCATTTTCCAGCCCGTCAGAAGTATGTGTTCCAGCTGCCTTTTGCTCAGCCACCTGTTAGAAGGAATGTCTCGCTGTCCTTCATAGTCTTCATGTCCAGTGTTCAGAAGGCTTCCACTCATCCCCTCGCAGTGGAAACCTCCGTGTCATCAGGAGGGCGGGCGGGTGAGGGGAGCAGCAGACGCGCGCTCCTAGCCAATCAGGACTCCTTGCTCACTACACAGGGTTTCTAATTTTATTTGACATTTGAGGACATTTTAACAAGATTCTGTTTTGAGCCCACCAAGTTGCTTTCCCATCTTTTTACTCTGCCCTAATATAGCATGGAATGCTGCTTGACGTCACTCCCGTTTTCCTGTTTCTCCTTTTCTCTCCCCTCCTCCCTCTCTCCTTTGTCCTTGTCGCTCTCTCACTTTTGCTTATGCCCCGCCCCCATCCCCACCCCTCCCTTCTCCCATTTTTTAAAATGCATGGACATCTTAGTTTTTTAAGCATGTTTTGATCTGCAGGCTAAGGTGGTTTAAAACTCTGAGAGGCTTAATTATGTATCTTGGTTTCTGGGATGGGAGCAGAACCCACAGTCTGTTTCAATCTATCCCAGAGGAGAAAAGGAACCTTTCCAAATTGAAGGTGAGGGGGGCTGTCCTTGCACCCCTAGAGTTCCTTTCCACCCAGAGGGTAGTCGGGTAGACCCTGAGGCCTCCACCCGGTAGGTCTCAGCCTCTGGGAGGCAGGGAAGGCCAAGCATGTTTCCTCCTACCCGCCCTCCTGCCATCTTGCTGAGTCCACACCCCACGCACGGAGGGGCATGAGCAGACACCTCTGGGGCACAGACCCAAGGAGGAACTCATTACACCTCCTTCCTTTCAAAGGCCAGTGACATCTGACCCCAGGCAGCATCTTAAACTGCTTTCCAGGGATGGGAAGCCGGCCGGCACTTACACACTTGTTTTTAGACAGTCCTATCAGCCATGGTTTTACCTGTATTCAAGGGCTCCTTAGGTCAGCACACTCCCTGTGTTTGCGTGATTTTTACTGCATGAGTCGGGTTGATTCCCAGGATCACCTTTCCTACTAAATATCCTTCCCATTGGACTGGGATTAATAGTAGGAGAAGCTTTGAGGTCACATGCTCAATTTCTTGAATCGATTTCCCCAACCTTTGATGATGAGCAAGAGAGTCTCTGAAATTCTCATTCCTATTTCTTAGGTAAACAGGAAATGTAGAGGGGAGATTCTGGTTTGGGTGCAGGGCAGACTTAGTCCTTCCGGCTTAAACACTAATCACCATAACCCAACCCCACCAGTTCCGTGCTGTGATCCCCGCCCCCCCTCCCCCCAGCACTTCTTCTTTGTCGTCACTTCCTTGTGACACGCTGCGCCCTCCATTCACGGCCTCGGCAGAGTGACCAAGACAGGGTGCCCCTCCATCCCATCCTCGCTGTCTCTCCTTCCAGCCTTCTCACTCTGGGGTGGGGGAGGGGAAGACCCCAAATCTTTAAAAAAAAAAAAAAAAAAAAAATCAAGTTTGAATCATAATTTAATCCACAACCTGCAGGCCATACAACCAGTTATTCTTGTTCCTTTGGATCATTTTCTGTTTTTCTTATTCTTCCCCCTCCCCCACCTTTGTTTATCCTCTTCTACCTGTTTTTGGTGGTTTTTTTGTTTTTGTTTTCGTTTTATTTTTTGTTTTTGTTTTGTTTTTTAATTTCTTTTGTTTTAGTTTTGTTTCCCCCCCTTGCCCCCCTCCCCTTCTCACCTGATTCTGACCTCTCTTGATTTGGTGTGGTTCTTAACAGACAAAGCCCGAAAGCTCTCTGGGCGCCGGCAGCCTGGCGGCGGCGGCGTTAACGGTGGTGGTGGTGGCCGGGGTGGCCGTGGTGGCCGTGGTGGTGGCCGTGGTGGTGGCCGTGGTGGCGGCGGTGTGGGTGTGAAGACCTCTAAGCCCCTTGCTAGCGCTGCCTTCGGCTCTGTGGGTGGGCTCAACAGTCAGCATGTTGAGGGTTCCACACGGACAGGCGGCGCCTGGGGAAGGAGCTCCCTTTCTCTTACACACACACACACACACACACACACACACACACACACACGCCACGGGGAGTAGGCTGCTAGCGGCGGGAATGCAGGGGAGACGTGATTAGACGCGTCTAAGCCGAAAGAGAAATAACACACTTCGCAGTTGATCTCCGCGTGGACGCAGCCACTTTGCAGCAAACAGGCGCTGCCTCCCGCAGTCCGCTCCCTGGTACCGGGGCTGGGCTGGGGTCACGGGCGTGTAGCGGGGGCGGGGGGGGGGTGCAGGTAGGTAGGGGGCTGGGCCTCGACTCCCACGCAGCTCTTCGGCCCGGCAGGCTTAAGGGGGGGGCGGGGGGGGCGCCAAGTGAGCGCGGCCCCCTGGCCACGGGGCGTGCGGGCTCTGGGGACAGAGGGGACTTGAGCGCGCCCCTGAGCAGTAGGTCACTCTCTCCCTCGGCATCTCTGCCCTTTATTCACAGATGACTCTCTCCCCCTGTTTCTAGGAGAAAAAAAAAGTGCGTTCGCTACATACAAGGTGAAGGCAGCTGCCTCAGTCCACCCTCTTCAGATGGAAGCTTACTAGACTCGCCTCCTCCCTCCCCCAACCTGCTAGGCTCCCCCCCCCAAGACGCCAAGTCACAGACTGAGCAGACCCAGCCTCTCTCGCTGACCCTGAAGCCCGACCCCCTGGCCCACCTGTCCATGATGCCTCCGCCGCCCGCCCTCCTGCTTGCCGAGG
The DNA here is from genome assembly GCF_054177405.1 of Leptonychotes weddellii. NCBI lineage: Eukaryota > Metazoa > Chordata > Mammalia > Carnivora > Phocidae > Leptonychotes > Leptonychotes weddellii. Next base: position 15,641,640 of record NC_138374.1, on the reverse strand, counting down.
CCGCCCCCGGCAAGGCCCCCGCCCTCTGTCCCAACGGGGCCCTGGACCTGCCTCCCGCCGCTTTGCAGCCGCCCGTCATGTCCTCGTCCTCTCTTGCACAGCCGTCAACATCTTCCTTACATTCCCACAGCTCTCTGGCCGGGACCCAGCCCCAGCCGCTGTCCCTCGTGACCAAGTCTTTAGAATAGCTTTAGCTTCGTTAGCAGCTCCCCCACCCCCCCGCCCGTTGGTTTGCGTAGTGTTGCGTTTTTTTCGCTTTTCTTTGTACCCACCCCCACCCCCACCCCCACCCCCTTGGAAAGGTTTTGTTTTGTACTCTTTTAATTTTGTGCCACGTGGCTACATTAGTTGATGTTTATGGAGTTCATTGGTCAATATTTGACCCATTCTTATTTCAATTTCTCCTTTTAAATATGTAGATGAGAGAAGAACCTCATGATTCTACCAAAATTTTTATCAACAGCTGTTTAAAGTCTTTGTAGCGTTTAAAAAATATATATATATACATAACTGTTATGTAGTTCGGATAGCTTAGTTTTAAAAGACTGATTAAAAAACAAAAAGGAAAAAAAAAAAGAAGCAATTTTGAAGCAGCCCTCCAGAAGGAGTTGGTTCTGTATTATTTGTATTAAATACGAGCTTGCGAACCAATCATTTTACATCTGGTTTTTAAACCATAAGGGCACAATGAATGCCGTGCCATAGTCCTTTTTTTTTTCTCTGTGTGAGACAACTTTAATTGTGATGTTACTTGTTATTGTTTAAATGTACAGAAACAAAGGGTTAAATGTGTTAATATACCTTGTTCCATGGTGTTGTTCTTTTGGGGGGGGGTTCTACTCAACAATTAATGGAATCACAACGCTGTTGGACCAGTAGTATTTATTGCTTTAGAGATTGCTCGTCGAACCTGTACGTTGTCCCTTTTAAGATATGTTTTCCTTTTTCTTGAAACTGTATAAAGTTTTTTTCCCTTAGCATAAGCATCTTATATATAACAACTCATTTGTACAAGGTTTTTAAGTTTATATATAAAATGTGTATATATATTTTTTTGTTTCTCTTTTTGACTTTTTTTTTTTTTTTTTTGGCTGTATGAAACCCAGATGCTGCCAAACGGACATTACTAGTTGCATTAAAGGATCAGTAGCATTAACAAAAGTTGCTTTAAAAGCCATTATGTAAACCAAGACTTGAAAATTAGCGAGGGAATTTTAGCGACGCCGTGTAAGCAGCAGCGGGAACCACCCTGTTTCCCCTCCGAACTCAGAGTCGGCAGCTCTGTACCCTTAGGACACGGCCTGACTGTGTGCAAAACTTTATGTGCCAAAATTCTCAGTGACTTTAGCTTTCTCCCTCTTTTTGATGCTGTAATTTTTGTTCATCATGTTTTGCTGTGATGTTACATAGGTAGATTTGTATGTAGTTTTAATGTCACCTATAACAAGATGTGTTTGGTAGCAGATTGTCCAGAAAGCATTTTAAATGAAGAGGTATAAACCCTTAGGGGCCAAAAATTCTGTATATTAGATTACTCTTAAAGGAAAAACCAGCTGCCGCTTTTATGTACATGTATGACATACAAGGAGGTGGCACACTTTACAAATAAAAAAAAAAAAACCTAGGCATGTTGATGTTGCAAAATGCTGTATAAAGCTGAAACCTGTTCATTCAGTGCCATTGTAGTTGACATGAAGCGATTGTAAAACTGTCTCCAATTTTTCTCTGGTTTATTAAAATGCTAACTATAACATTTTTTGTGAATACTTTGAATGTTTCCTAACAGTTGTGATGTTACTGTTCCGTTTTATGCTCTTATTCCAATTTCATTTTTAATGGTTTGGAAGCCATTTTTGTAATGAATAAATGTTCATGCTGTACAATATCTGTAGCATGCCGTTCTGGATTAATAAAAGCAACTTAGTACGTGCAGATCAAGGCTGGTCACTCGTTTCTGTGATTTGGATTTTCCGCCTTGGGGGAAGCCGTACCCGCCTTCTTGCGAGAGGACCGTCCTCCGGAGCTGGAACTTAAGACCAGACCACATGGTCGGTATGGGCGGTGGGTTGGGACTTGGATATCCAAAAGTGGTCTTGCACTCTTTTCGTGGGTTGGTCTGTGTTTTTTTTTTCTTTCTCTCATTCTCGACGCCTGTCGGGCACACCTGTGTACCGAGTTAGTTCGTTTCTGAAAGCAGAGCACAGTAAGAGAGTCCACGTCCCGCTTCCGACTATAAAACAGTCATCTCGTAGATCTTAGTTGTCCTTCTCTCACAGTATCCAGCTTTAGAAAGGGCTGAATTCTGGTTAAGGACACTTAGTTCCCCAGGAATGGATTTAAGACACTACATTGTTCCCATTGAAGGACCACTGATGTGGAAGGATTCTAACTTCTCTCCAAGAGTCGCCCGCAGGGAGAGGTGCCAGGGTGTCGGACTGAAAACCTTTCTCTGACAGTGAGCGGATGTTGAGGAAGAAGGTTTGTAGAAAATCGGATCAAGGCGAATCACTTAGCGGCTCGTATGGTGGAGCCTTGCTGTGTGTGGGACTCAAAGTTCTGTGGCTGTATCCTGGTAAGGGTGCAAGTTCATCATCATCACCACCAACCAGGGGCCACAGTAAAGATCTTCCTGAGGTTTCCGCTGCGGTCATTTCTCAGGCTGATTAGGATGGGCGGGTGCACGGGAATGCCCCAGCTATTCGAAAGGTCGTGTAAGGTCCCTTTGCTTTGACGAAAGACCTATGTTAGCCCGTTTTCACGAACTGAAAGAAATCCTAAGAGGATTTTCGCTTTTGCCGGAAAAAGGTGAAAAGCGAAAATAGCGTTGAGTATGTGTCTTGCAGCGAGCGGGTACCGAGGCTGTGCGCCCTGGGCCGGCGGCGGCAGCCCCAGGAGCCTCACCCGACATCTCGGCGTCCAGCTGGCAGAGGTCTGAACTGGGTCCCTGCGCGTCTGTGCTTACCTCGATTTATTTTGTGCATCCGTAAGCAGGATGTCTGATATCCGAAGGTATCAGACAAGGCTAAAGGAGGTTATTTTGGGGTCTGGGAATGCTCAAAAATTTTCCATATAAATTCACGGCAATTCTTCACTCTGCGCCTGGATTTCTGCTTAGAAAAGGTTCCCCAGGAACGCTCTACGTTCGGATAGCCGGGGAAACCTGTGTATGTTCCACTTTTCTAGGACAACTGTACCTCCAAAAGGCACAATTTCGATGGCCTGGAAGCTGTTCGTGTTGTTGTTGTTACTTAAGGCTACACAGGGTTGTCATCAAGGACTTTAAAGCTCCTTGGAAGCTGTGCTTTGCTCAAGCTAGTTTTTGTTCTGTAAAATCTTCAGTATTTTGTTTTTGTTTGCTTTTGTGTTCCCAGAGAGGAGTGATTCTGGTTGTCCTTCCCCATTTTATTTTGCACACTGGGCCCAGAGTGACCTTTGAAAACACAAATCAGAACAGTATCTGTTCTTGGTGGCCGCGGGCCAAGGCATTTATGTGCCTTTTCTCCTTTAATGCTAACAGCCCCACCTGAGATCGATATTACCCCCCCAACACGCTTTATTTTCTAAAACTGGATTTAGAAACTGAGTCTGTGTCTTGTCCAAGGCTGCACAGCTAGTAGGATGGGATTTAAATTCAGATCTGACCCCAAACCGGTGCTCAACACCGAGTTATGCCTCCTGGTATCATTAATATGGTCCTTCTCCCAGAGTGATGGGACAGTCCTTCTGAAGGGTGTCCTTGTTTGCCCCACCTCCTCTGCCCCGCACGCTCAGCCACACGCTTTCCCCTCTTCTGGAAGGTTCTGTTCTGCTCCTGCAGCCCCACTTCCTGCCCGGATAACTCCCCCTCATCTTTCAGGTCTGAGCGTAGGTGGTAGTGGGTGATGTCTCCCTCCTATGGTGCTCTTCCAGCTTCCTGATTTTCCCTCACCCACCGTCGTGTGAGTGGATGTGGCCCTGGTTAGGCCACTAAGAGTGCCACTTAGCAAAATATTGACATCTTTTGTTGGGGGGGACTGTCCTATGCACTGTCAGTTGTTAGCATCCCTGGCCTCCTCCCACTAGATGCCGCGGCACCCCCAGCACTATATGACACCCAGAAATGTCTTCAGTTATTGCCAGATATCCCCCAGCGGGCGAAATCATGCCCCGTCGAGAACCACTGCCCTAGAGAACTCTCCAAGAGGTCAGAACTGTGGATTTTATGTTCCTTGCTCTCTACTAAGGACCTGGTTCAGTGCCTGGCACATAGAGGGTACTTGATGCATATTTGTTGAAGGAAAGAATAAGTGACATTAGCCAACTCACTCTGTGTATTTTGAGAACCAAAGGAATGGTGACTTGCCAGAGTGCTTCCAAATTTTGTGTTCTTGAATTTCCAAGGTGTCCATCTTTCCTAATCTTTCAGCCATGCTGGAAGGTAGCTCAGTGCCCTTGTTACAAAGGCAAAAAATAAAAAAGCTGGGTGGGAGTGGGGACAGTCCCTCTGTCATCAGCCAGCCTGAGCAAAGATCACATTTTAAAATTCAAAATATGGGTCACCTCGCCGCAAGTTTACTGCCTTACCACATTCGAGCAATTCTCTGGGGCTCTTCCCACCCTGACATGGGACTTCCTTTCCCCCAAGCCTGTCTTTCTCGGCAGTTCAGCTTCCAGTCTCCCAGACACCAGGCCAAGTCCCTGTCCTTCAACACACTCTCTCGAGCTGTTTGGTTCCTTCCGACCTCAAGAGTTTATTTTCAATCGGAGCATCTTCTAATTTCATCCATCTGTGGATTTGTTGTTACTAAGAGACCCTGAGACCACATGTAGGCGCTCATAACTCTCAATCTCCGAGCCACATCACCCCTGACCTCTGATGGGACCTGGCCAAACAAGGCTGCCTGTTAGGAGCGTGCATGGCTTCATGTGGTAACAAATTAACATAAACGTGAGGACTTCAAGCAATAGCTCTCACAGCTCTGGAGGCCAGAAGTCTGGAATCCAGGTGTCGGCTGGGCACGCTCCCGTTGGAGGTTCTGGAGTCTCTCCCAGCTTCTTGTGGCTGCCTACCACCCTGCGTGTTCCTGGGCTTGTAGCCACATCACTCAAATCTCTGCCTCCATCTTCACATCACTGCCTCCCGTGTGTCTGTCTGGAAACTCCCTGCTTTTTGAAGAGCTGTGAGGAACAACAACACAGAGAGGGATACCTTGATGTATTTAGGGCCCATGTGGATAATCCTGGATGAGCCACTTCTTTCTAGATTCTTAGCTTAATCACATCTTTTGCCATAGAAAACAACACAGGTTCTAGGATTCGGACATGGACATTTTGGGGGGTGGGGACACCAGGCCTCTACAGAGGCATTGGCTAACTCTGGGAGACTGCAGAATCTTAGCAGAGAACCCTCGAGAATGAGCTGTTGTACTGCTGTTGGTGGTGGTTTTGGACAGACCGTGTCGAAAGTGGTTTTCCATTTCAGATGATAGAAGGCTCACTTTTTATGCTGATGATGTGGGTGCAGGTAGGGTCAGGATGCCTTTCATCCGGATCTGGGATTTGCAGAGAAGACAAACCAAGGAGCAGTGGAGAGAATCTGAGCTTGGAGACTCCAACGCCCGACTCCCACACTGTGCATCCTTGGGCAATTAATTCCTCCAGCTCTCTGAGCCTCTGTTTCTTCAGGGAACAAGGGGTGACAGCAGTACTCGTTTTCACAGATTCTTTTGAGGCTGGGATGCAGAGTGCCTGGAATAGTAAATCAGAGTGGTTAGTATTATTGTAAAAGTAGAAGGCCAGTCCTGGCTATTTCTTTTCCTTATTTCGCTTCGGGATTCTGCTAGTCCTGCTCTTCAAACCCAGGCTAGAGAATGAGACACCTAGATGTGGAAGACACATCTTTGTCATAGTGTTGAGGGACCCCAGGGCGCTGTGACTCACCCATGATCATCTCACCTGAAACTTGATGGCTCCGTGAAAACAGCTTCTGCCCCTTGGGGAGCCGCAGCTGTAGCTGGAGTGCTTTTTGTGGTATGGAAATGTGTTTTTAATTAAAGCCCTTTGGAAAGAAACAAAGGAAGAGCCGAAAAGTCTCCTGTGAGTGGTAGCTCAAGGCAAGTGCCAGAAGCCAGGGCTGGGAATCACTAAGACACAGGGCCACGGATTTGACCTTCTAAAGGACTCCCATCTGTCGTTGGCTTCTTCATCTCCCTTTTCAGATCTGGTCCAGCATTCCCAGGCGTGTGGCGATGGCAGAGGCCTGCCTGAATCCTGGCCTGGGTCTGATGGGCAGCATTGGCAAATTCTGACTCTGGACTTTGGGAATTTTTTAAGTGTACGCAAGTGAGTACACTTGATTGAGCTGTGAGTAAGCCCATTGATTCATTGGTTCATTCAACAACTAATCCTTGAGTGCCCATTTGCACCAGGTACTGTTCTAGGCTCTGGCACACAAGTCTGGGTAAAGTAAGCTTGATGTCCGTTTTTCCCTCTGAGCTGAGTCCTCTACTGTCTTATAGGACAGAATCCGTAAGGAAAGGGGCCACCAACATTCCCCAGGCCTGGACACGCTGCTCATCTAGAAAGTGGCCTTATACAAGGATAAGGACGAGAAGATGTGCTAGAAACTCCACCTGTGTTTCTCATTTAATCCTCGTGGGATAGAGATTGCTTTTATGTTCATTTTACAAATGTAGAGAGTGAGGCCAGGGAGGTTAAGTGGCTTCCTCAAAGGCCCGAATCTGGGAAACAGTGAGCCTAGGATCTGAATCCCAGCAGCCTGGCTCAGGGGCCTGCATTGCTGAATACCATGCTTTCCTGCTCCTTGTGAAGACATAGACCATCTGGGTAGCTGGAGAGAGACAGAGGGTGGAGCTCATTTGATTCATGGACCTTGTGAAAGACTTTTGCAATGAGACCGCCAGGTGTTTTCTCTCCCTGTCTGTGTGCAGGAGTTTTTTTGTTTCTGTTTTTTTCTCATTCTGGTCTCTGTGCATATAATAACAATAAAGACTGTTGATAAATACATGGAGTGAGCTATTTTGGACTGCATGCTAAAATACATAGAGTCCTAGAATTGGAAGAAAATTAGAAGTGTATGTATTATAATATCATATATACGTTTCTGAGATTGTGGATTGCAAGCCATTGATAAGTTAGGAAATCAATTTAGTGGGATCAAGGCCAACATTTTAAAAACATAAAATGAAACTCAATAGAAAAACCAAAAAAATCAGGAGCTATTGCTTTGCCCCTTATATTTTAGCTTGAATGAAATCTCCTGAATTAGCCAGATTAGGCTAGACGATGCTATAATAACAAACAAACCCTAAAATATCAATAGCTTAACACAGTAAAGGTTTACTTGTCCGCCATTTCAGAGACATCTCCCAGCCCCCGTGGAAGAGGGAGAGAAAGAAGATCGCCAGCACATTTAATAGACATGTAAGTGATGAACATCACTTCTGCCCATAGACTATTGAGTAGAACTCAGTTGTGAGATCAACCTGGCTACAGAGGAGGCGGAGAAATGTTGAGAGGCATCCAGGTATGGATGAGCACTAATGATCTAACTCATGTCTTCTGTACTTTCCCTTTTTTTCTTTAACAGAACACCCTGTTATTGTCCTTGGAACACTTCCTTACATATGTCACACACACATATATGAAGTTATTTGCCTATTTGTTTTTCTTCCTTTCTCTCTGGACCAGGGATTGCCAAATTATTGCCTGCGGGCCAAACCAGTCCTGTGACCTGTTTTTGAAGAGCTGTGAGGAACAATTTTACATTTTTTCAAGAGTTGCAAAAGAAGGGGGAGAAGGACAAAAAGGAGAAGAAGAATTACTTGCCACAGAGATGGTTTGTGGCCTCTAAGCCCTAAAATATTTACTATTTTGCTTTTCATAGAAAAAGTCTTCCAACTCCTGCTCTAGAAGTTAAGCTTCTGGAAGGTAGAGATGGTGTCTCTTTGCTTCCCACTCTATCCACAGAGCGAGTCTGATACCTGGTAAGTGCTGAATAAATATTGTTAATGACTAAATGAAACTTTCTTTAAGAATGTCTTTTGATGAGCAAAAGTTTTCCATTTTAATCAGGCCTACTTTATCAACCTTTTATTTTATGGTTAGTGCATTTAAATCGCACTTAAGTAATATTTTATCACTCCAGGGGCCCCTGGGTGGCTCAGTCGGTTAAGCATCTGCTTTAGGCTCAGGTCATGAGCTCAGAGTCCTGGGATAGAGCCCTGTGTCAGCCTCCCTGCTCAGCAAGGAGCCTGCTTCTCCCTCTGCTCCTCCCCCCACCCCCCTGCTCATGTACACACACTCTCTCTCTCAAATAAATAAAATCTTTAAAAAAATATTTTATCACTCCAAATTTATGAACACATTCTCCTCTTTTTTCTTTTAGAGGCTTTATTGTTTTACTTTTCACATTGAGGTCTGTAATCCTCCTGCAATTGATTTTGGTGTATGATATGAGACTGGAGTCAAAGTTCATTTTTTTCTATATGGACATCTGGTTGACCTCGTATAATCCAAATGACGTATGATTGTGGATCTGTTTCTTGACACTATGCCACCAATCTTTTCCTACCTTGGTACCAATACCACACTGTTTTAATTACTGTGTCGTTGTAATAAGTCTTGCTATGTAGCATTTAAGTCCTTCAGTTTTGTTTTCCAAGATAATTATGACTTCCTGGCCCTTTGCATTGCCATGTAAATTTTAGTATTGGCTTGTGAATTTCCATATGCACATACACCAACACACAGACTGCTAGACTTTTTATTATGATTGTGATGAATCTGTTGTAATAATTTGGGGAGAACTGACATCTTAACAATATTGAGTCTTCTAATCCATGAACATGGTCTATCCTTTCATTTATTTGTATATTTCTTAATTTCACTCAACAATATTATATTAGTTTGCTAGGTCTGCCATAACAATAACAATGCCCACCCATATGACCTCCTTTAACTTTAATTACCTATTTAGGGGTGTGGGGGATGCAATTCAGCCCATAACAAATGTTTCATAGTTCTATGATAGAGGTTTTGCACGTCTTTCATTAAATTTTCTCCTAGATATTTGATGTTTTTTGAAATTACCGTAAGTAGTATTTTTCAATTTCTGTGTTCTAATTGATTCTTGCTAGTATGTAGAATTATGTTTGACTTTTGTATATTGACCTTTTTATTCAACAGCCTTGCTAAATTCACATATAAATTCTAGCAGATTAGCTATAGCTCCTTTTAGATTTTTCTATTCACACAATTATATTATCTGCAAATACTGTCAACTTTATTCAACTTTATTTTCCCCCTTCCTATCCGTATACTCTCTCACTTGCTTTTTGTGTGTGTGTGTGTGTGCTGGCAAGAGCCTCCAATAGAATGTTGAATAAGAGTGGGGATATCAGGATTCCTTGTCTGTCTTCTGAACTCAAGAAAACACATTCCCTGTTTCACCATTAAGTATAGTAGCAAGCTGTAAGTTTTTGTAGATACATGATATCAAATTAAGAAAAGCCTTTTCTAGTCTTTGGTTGTTGAGAGTGTTTCTTAGGAATTCATTTCAAGAGTAAAGAGGCAAGCCACAGTCTAGATAATATTTGCAACACATTTATCTGTCAAAGGACTAATATCCAGAAGTATAACAAATCACAAGAAAAGAAAACTTAGGGCCGTGGCAGCGCCACGTACCCTGCGGCGCCGGTAGAAAAATCAGTTGGGCCTCGGGGCGGCTCCGGGCGGCCATGGCCTTTACCTTGTATTCGCTGCTGCAGGCGGCCCTGCTCTGCGTCAATGCCATCGCCGTGCTGCACGAGGAGCGCTTCCTCAAGAACATGCCATTGATAATAATAAACTCAATTGCCATTGTATTACTTTTATTATTTGGGTGAAGAACAGTGGGGGAAATGGAGACTCAGAAGAAGAGACGCCAGCAGAAGTTATTACTTCAGTCATTATTGGAATATACATGTCTTAGCTGGTCATCCTTGCACTTGACAAAAATGTAAACCTGACAATAAAACCAGAGTCCCTA
>NC_138374.1:15333682-15631113 GCF_054177405.1 Leptonychotes weddellii | reverse complement strand
TAATAAACTCAATTGCCATTGTATTACTTTTATTATTTGGGTGAAGAACAGTGGGGGAAATGGAGACTCAGAAGAAGAGACGCCAGCAGAAGTTATTACTTCAGTCATTATTGGAATATACATGTCTTAGCTGGTCATCCTTGCACTTGACAAAAATGTAAACCTGACAATAAAACCAGAGTCCCTATTTATCTGATTTAAAAAAAAAAAAGAAAAGAAAACTTAATCACTTGAAAGTGAGTGAAAACAAAGCAAAAAAAACTGGGAGTAGGTAATTGACAAAAAAGAATATCCAAATAGCATATGTTTAACTTTGGTAGATGACCATAGCAGCTTCATCCATAAATGGCCAAAAGCTGGATACAACCTAATTGTCTGTCAATAGTAGAATGGATAAATTGTGTCTTTCATCCCATAGAAGGGTAGTTCTCATGCAATGCCCTCAAGATTCCTCTGGATTTTTCTCATAGATGATATATTCTCCATTGCACTGAAATGCTGCAAATGATATTGGATGGGCGAGGAGGACAAAAGCCCTCTTGGTTGTGTGTCTTGCATGGAGCAAGTGATAAAACACTGTAGCTATGGTTACCATGTGGTCTATAGCATGGGGCCCGAGGACAGAGTCACCATGGCTAAAAGTCATGAAACAAGCCTTTTGAAAAAAAATTTTAATGCCCCCTATTCACTTGATTTATGGAATTATGAAGAATTGAGGTTAAGCAGGGCTAACTTCCTCTGGATTCTAAAGGTAGTGGTAGTTGCAACTTAAGACAAGCTCTGCACTGCTTACCTCCTCACCGAGATTCCTGTTAGCCTTATGAGATCAAGTATGGAAGGAAATTCACAGTGAAGAGAGTGGATGGAGTAGGACTTCTGGAATGGCCTCTAAGGATAAATTATAAGCCACATTAAATTCCTATTAATAGCTTTTCAGAGACTACCCTCCTAGAAACCACTCTGGTATCTATACTTACTTTTCAGGGTGCAAGGATTGATGGGGGGCCAGGGGGCGTGTAAATGGGAAATCATGGTCATGTTAGTGAAATTAGAGCCTACTTTTGATGTCAGGGTGTGGAGGGTTCCTTGTTTAGCCCCCATCCTCCCTGGGGCATCAGAATTCCCAAGAGGTAGGTGTGTAGGCATGTAAGTTCTATCCTTCTGGATAGGAATTCCAGGAGGGCTTTGTAGGCAAGAACAGCTGCTCTAAATAGAGTCAGACTGCTTTGTCTCTAAGGGCTGGAAGAAGGACTGGACCCAGGAAAGTGAAGCCTAGAGAAGGGGCCCCATTCTTTATACCTGAAGCCATATAGCAAGGTGCTGGCAGGATCCAGGCTAGATGCCATGATTTCTCCCAGTCTAGACCAGGATCTTTCTAGTAACACCAGCTGCCTTGAATTCTCTACTGGCTGGCTTCAGTGTGGGGAATCGTTATCCTGCTGCCAGCCCTGAGCTTTGTTCCCAATCTTGGGTCAGTGTCCGGGTTTGTGACCCCACTGTGATGGAGGAACAGAGTGGGCGGCCAGCTGTATGTGGGCACCTCCAACGTGCCAGGCACCATACTAGGCTCCCAAGTGTCTAGCACAGCATGTACTGTTTTATTTGTGCTGCACCCAAGCACTCTGATGGAAGTTTCCCTATTTCCATTGTCATGGGAAGGAGCTAAGTAATGTGTCCAGCATCGGTCAGCTGAAAAGTGGCTCAAATTTGGCCTGTGACGACAGAGCCAATTCTCTTCACTTACCCTGTGAATGAGAATCTTCAGGAGAAACTGAGCCCTGACATTTCTATGAGGTTAGGGAGAAGCTGTTAGGACTAGGCTGGACTGGGACATCTGCCCACTTGGGAGAAACAGGGCTGTCCCATGGGGACCCTTGTGTCCTGTGGCTTCCAGACCCTGGGGTTAGGGTGGTGTGTGGCAGGAGGGTAACTAAGGGATCCTGCCAGCAGGGCTGAGGGGGCCTGGATGCTTCTCCTCCCTTGGTTCCAGGAGCCATGACCTCACCTGGTACCACAGCTGTGGTGAGCAGTGGTGTGAGATCACAGCCCCAACCAGGCCTGGGTGCAACCCCCAGATGTTGGACCCTAGAGGCCAGGTGGGTGGAGGGTAGATGTCTGTAATTGCCAGGGCCCAGCAATGGGGGGCTCCTGAGTGCAGCTTGTGGAGGTGATGCTGGTTAAGTCAGTCTCCTCTCTCTCTCTCTCTCTCTCTCTCTCTCGCCTCAAGGCCCATGTGGGGCCTCTGAGGAGGAGGGCTTGGCCTTGGGAGGAGATGGCCTGGCCTCTGCAGACTGCCTCTGTTGTCAGAAAGGGGCTGGGTCCACCCTGCCGCATCCTCCCACCCTGCCCTCCCCTCCGCCCCCCTCCACCTTATATAATGGCACATTATACAACATCACAAAGCAGGTGGTATTTTTAAAGACAGCAAGTGAGCATTTTTTTGGCCTAAATTTGGGAATGAAACAGATGGATTTTTAAGACTCTGGGCTTTTCCTATGAATAGTAACCGTTGTTCTCTGCTTTTAAACACCAGTTTCAAGACCACCTCCAGCAACCAATCAGCACTCTATTTAATTATAACAAAATTCTTAGCTCTGTCTGATGCTGCTTGGACAAGTGGGGGGCACTGGATCAATTTCTGGAGCCAGGCAGACTTGCCAACAACAATTTTCCTTTTCCCAGAGGGCCTCTGAGGCCTGGAGCAGGTTCCAAGTCCTTCCTCTCGGGGCCTGCTCAGCGTGGGCTCCCTGACAGCGAGTTTGAAAAGGGTTATAGAGAGGCAGATAAATGCCCGGCTTGTTGCAGCCTTCCCTGACAGCACCGACCCCGCGCCGGTGAGCTCATGCCCGCCTCATTAGGGTCGGTGCCAGATTTTTTCCATTAACAGGTAATTGAGTAGAAACTAAAATAAGCGAAGTTTGTTTCATCCCTTGGATTTTCTTGCTGGGGTTTGAAAGAAAAACACTTTAGTTTCGTTAGTGGAGGAGTGTCCTTGAAAACGTATTTATGTTTTCCAAGTGATTTGTCACTTGCTGGGTGTAATTAGCTCGTTCCCTGGGCCTCTCCCTCCTTGTTTTTATTCTTTAAGGGCCACAATATTCAGAGAATAGGGGCTGGTTTCCTGGGCCCCTGGTCGGCGGACACCCTGTTTTCAGAGCGGATGTGTAAGTATGTTCTGGTCTGTAGTAGAGAGCTGATCTTTCTCTTCTCTCTCTCTCTCCCTCTCTCTCTCTCTCTCTCTCTCTCTCTCTCTCTCTCTCTCTCTCTCGGGCACACACACACACACACATTCATTCTCTCTCTCTCTCTCTCTGGAAAACCACCCGTAGAAGCCTGTTGCTCACACAGCCTCAGCGTGCAACCCCCAAAGCCCTGCTCTCAGGCTTGCCGGCCCCCCACCCTGGGCTGTGCCCTCGTCTTCACACGACCTCCAGTAGGTGGCGGCCCTGGCTGGGGGGGGGGGCGGGCAGGGAGCCAAGTCTGTTTGTTTGTTTTTCTTTGCTGCTTGCTTTATGCGTGCCCCGCCCAGCTTCTAATTTCACAAGGGACTATTCCAGAACAGATGTCGAGTGAGGCCTGATGCCTTCCTGCTTCCATCTTCCTGGCTCCTGTCTCAAGCTGGTCTGTTTGCAGTTTCTTGAAGATTCCCCATCACCCCCCTGGTCTGAGGTTCTCCATTAAGCCTAGAGCTTTCGGATGGTGTTAGTTTGGGGGGTGGAGGAGGGAGATGAGAGGGCGCACGGGCTCCGTGCTTTCCGAGTATTCATTTCACATGGAGCATCAGAGAATCATGGCCCTATTTCGGTTCTGGTCCCCACTGAGATTCCAGTAAGCCCTAACGGCCGTCACCCCAAAGCCAAGGTATGTGCTTGAATAGGGACAGGCCCCTGCATGTGTTCTCAGTCGTCTCAGGAGAGCCCGAGATCCCCACAATAAGCATCACTCCGGCAGGCATGCAGGGCAAGTGAATCAATATAATTAAAGCAAAATTTTTCCAGAATCCTTCACCCTTTCACACACCTGAGAAGTCTTTCTGAGCGAAAGAAGTCTCCAGAAACGTGTCATTTGGGGATGAACAAACGTAGCTCATGTGCCTGTGTTCATTGGGCATTCAAGCCCTAGTGATAATAACTATAGCTAACAGGTTTACATCCGTTTTTGTGCCAGGGCAGGGCGCCCTTCTAAGCGGGATGGTGTGGATTCGGTCCCTGCCGCCCGCCCGCCTGCCCGGAGCGAACATTCCAGGGGAGGGTGTGGAGGCAGACAGTGAGTCAGTAAACAAAAGGGCCACTTGAGATTCAGTAAGTGCTTCGGGGAACCAAACACAGGCACAGGCCGGGCGGTAGGGGTAACTCGGGAGGGTCACAGGGTCACGGAAGGCCGCTCCAGGAGGTGTTCTATTCACCCCAGGTCGGAAAGGGGAGAAGGGATTCTGTGTCTCTCAAGTGTAATGCTGGAAGCCGGCTCCCCCAGAGCCTCAGGTCACCGTGCGGGAGGCCTCCCGAAGCTCTGGCCGTGGTTCCATTTCGCAGCCGAGCACACCGAGGCCAGGAGGGACCCGAGCACGGGGGCCGGGAGAGTGGGGGGAGCCGGAACCGGAGCCAGGCCTCTCACATCCCCAAGCCTGTGCTCTTCCTCCTTATAAAAATAGCTCCTCTGAAACATCATTTAAGTACCCGGGAACTCACTTGTTTTAAGTGTACAGTTCAGTGACTTTGAGGAAATTTACAGAGTTGTGCAACCATGACCACAATTCAATTTTAGAACATTTTCATCACCCCACAAAGGTCCCTCTTTTCCCCGTGCAGTCATTCCCTGTTCCCACGCCCAGCCCCAGGCAACCACTCATCGATGTGTTCGCTCGCTCTCGCGCGCTCTCTCTCTCTCTCTCTAGATGCACCTTTCTTCTCATGTCACAGCCATGGAATCCTACACTGGCCGGCCTTTGGTGTCCGGCTTCTCCCACTTGGCACAGGGGAGTCCTCCTCCTTCCAGTGTCATCCACACGTTCCCCAAGGGGAAGAATTCAAGGTCGTGAAAAGTCTCCCCAAAGACAGAATTCTATACTAAGGAAGACGATTTTGTTGGGGAGAGTTGAACTTTGGAGATTGGTTGAACAAACCATTGTTAATCTGAATTTTTTTTTTTGCCCCCAAGAACCGGTTTTCTCGCCCTCGGGGTTAGGTCATCCCATGGAGAATGAGGCTTAGCATACTGTTTCTGAGGCCCGTCCCTGTCACAGCATGTATCCGAAGTTCTGTCCTCTTGAGCCTTGTGTGGCGGGCCTTCCAGGGCATGCTCCACAGCATTTTCCCCTCCATCCACCGGTTAATGGGCTTTGGGGTTGTTTCCACTTTTCGGCTATCCGAGTTTTCACCCTCGAACGCCACACTGCCCCACTCAGCCTGCTCCCCATTGGAGGAAGAGCCAATGCATCTTAGCACTGCTTCGGGAGGATGAAGTGCTCAGTGCCTCAGTTCTCCCATCCGCAGACCGCGGGTCATGACCCCCAGGGCGTGGGGCTGTCGTGCAAGGGTCTGCCCTAATACTGCCCCGTGCCCGGCGGGTGGCAACAGCTGGGTCAGTGGGTGTCAGCGGCCCTCCCCACTCCCCTCTTCCTCCCACGGGGAAAGGTGCCCCCTTGGAAATCTCGCCCATGGCCTTCCTCCCAGCTCCAGCTTCAGTCTGTGTCTTCCCGGATTATGTAATGTCTGACATGATTATTTTCTCCTTATTCCCTGGTGTTATTCAGGTCAAACCCAGCATTGTTCTTTAACAGGAATTTCAAGTATTTCTCTCTTCTTGGCACTTGTCTTCTGGTCTCAGTGGTTGACACATTTCCAGAGACCAATTGATATCATCTGCTGCTTAGAAACTAGGCCTCCTGGGGGATGGGGCAGGGTGGGAAGGTTGCATGTCGCTCTTGCAGCAAAATGAGCACTGGACAGTGAGTCCAGAGATTAGGTTTTGTACCCAGCTGGGCTGAGTGGCCTGGGCCAAACCCCAGAGGCATTTGAATTAACTTTTCCTTGCTGCAAAAGGCATCCTCACACATGTCGGCCTCACACAATCACAAAGAGCAAATGAGAAACTGACTTTGAAAGTGTCTTGTAGATGGTGAAGCCCTTAGGAAAAAATAGGTGTGCTAGATCCCCACTGTTGTGTCGTGGTCTGCCTGGTGATGCTCTCCTGTTTGAGGGTGGGTAGGGAGGGGGGGTAGGTGTGACCACAGAGCGCTGGACAGCTCCCGGTGCCCAGGGTCTCAGGCTCATGCCTCTTCCCCTTAAGATCTGAAAGAATTTGGGGCACCTGGGTGGCGCAGTTGGTTAAGCGTCCGACTCCTGATTTCAGCTCAGGTCATGATCTCGGGGTCCTGAGATTGAGCTGCGTGCTCAGCATGGAGTCTGTTTGGGATTCTCTTTCCTTTTGCCCCTCCCACTCGTGCTCGCTCTTGCTCTCTCTCAAATAAATAAATACATCTTTAAAAAAAAGAAATGATCTGAAAGAATTTGATGCAGGTACCTGGCCCAGTGTATCAGGTGAAAAGGGACACTCTGGAACTGGACTGAGTGAGCCTCACCTAAGAGAGTGTATGCCCTTGTAAGCTCCTAGGTAGTGAGGGCCGGGGGAATGCCCAGTAAAGGCAGATGGGTAATAGCCATGTCCCCTGTGCACTTACATTTTCCCCCACTTCTGGCCTCCTCGGTCTCGTCCCTCACCCCGCCTCCCTGACATTTTCCTGTTTTCCACTGACCAGACCTGGGTAGTAGGGGCAGGTGGGTGGGACCGTTGGGTCAAAAAGGATCCTTTCCTGGGAACTACCAAGCATCGTGATTAGGAAGAACTCTGATGCCAGCCAGCCTGGGTCTGGGCCCTCGCTGGGGATTCCTGGCAGGGCAGGGTGGCCAAGGGAAGGAACCGCTCTAAGCCTTGGTTTTCTTGGCTGCAAAATGGGACTAAGACACTGCCTACTTCTGGGAGGCTCAGATGAGATTAAAGTGCTCTGGGCCAGTGTTTGACACTTGGGGGTCTATTCCATGAACATTAGCTATTATTTCTGCTGTCTGGGGCAGGAGAGAGAAAGACCTGACCAAGTGTAGCCTTCTAGGAGGGAGAAGCAGTTGCCTGAATGATGTATTTTTGGAAGGTCATCAGATGACTCAAATTTGCAGCGCACTCCCAACACCTGACATCCCCCATGAGAATCTTTTATTATGCCTCCCCCCTTCCCAACGCGAATGCGGTCAGCCTCTCAGACTCCTATTCAAATGCAGACAGCTCACAGAAGGGCTCACAGCTTCAGAGAGATAGGCTGTGTGAGTCCCAAAGGGAGGTGATGTCCCAGAGCCAGGAATTTGTCCCTCCTGGTCCCCATTTCTGAGCAAGCAGGAGGGTCAACTTTCTGGTCTTGAATTATCCTGATTAAAGGCAGACATTAGATCAGATTGTTCATATTGTCTTAGAGTTGGAGGAGTTCACATTGTCTTAGAGTTGGAAATGATTTTTTTCCTAACACCATATTTTCTTCTAGAAAGAAAGAGGAAAAAAGGATGAGTGAATGTGTGCGCGAATATGGGGTCAGGACACTCAGAAGCTCTCTTACTTTTATACTGTTTATCTTCAAAGCAAGTCGCCATCCCCTCTCTTCTCCCTTGTTTGAGAGGGAAAGTGGCTTGGTCCAGTGACCAAGGGGTTATGCCAGACCATCCCCCGGCCTGCGCACTGTGTGGGGGAAAGCCCTGACTTGTAGCATTTTCCAATTGCTATGGTGTAAATATTTGACTAGAGCCAATTTCTATCTATCATTGCGACCCCATTGTATATAGAATTGGGGAGAGATGCTCATAAGCATGCCATTAGCACGGTATTTCTAACATATAGATCTAATAGACATACGTGACCTCAGAAGCGTAGATAATGGTAAAATAAGTGATGAGTTTTGGATGTTTATCGCCTTTGCTGTTAATATAATTTATTTGGTTGTAAATTCACATAGCTTTTAAAAACCAGCTTGCAGCACACGGGAGGATGACCGTGTGAGGAGCACAGGCTGAGAAGCTTCAGGGGTCACTCACCCTGCTGGTATCTTGATCTTGGATTTCCAGCCTCCAGAACTGTGAGAAAATAAATTCATGTTGTTCAAGTGGAAAAACAACCCAAAACAAAAACAACTGGCTTTCAGAATTACTGGAAATGTAACAATCAGCTCTCACAGGCCAGGATGAGCTGGATTCGGTGTACTCCTACCTTTAAACCGTGGGCCAGTAGGGGTCCATGGGAGTTCCTCAAACCAGCTCGACGCCTTGCCCTTGCTCCTCTCTGAAGTGTCCCAGTTAGAGGACATCCACACTGCAGGCCCGGCCAAGATGGCCGCCCTCACTGGCCGTCCTTTGAGTCCCGAGCGTGAATGGGAAGTAGCCAGCCTGCGAATGCTTCTCTGCCGGGCATCACCTCCTCCGAGGAAGCTGGGCTTGTCCCGCCTGAGTCTGGACTGCTTCAGAAAGAAGACTCGAGGGGCGCCTGGGTGGCTCAGTTGGTTAAGCGACTGCCTTCGGCTCAGGTCATGATCCTGGAGTCCCGGGATCAGGTCCCGCGTCGGGCTCCCTGCTCGGCGGGGAGTCTGCTTCTCCCTCTGACCCTCTCCCCTCTCGTGCTCTCTCTCATTCTCTCTCTCAAATAAATAAATAAAATCTTTAAAAAAAAAAAAAAAAGAAAGAAGACTCGAAGATCCTCAATTTTCAGCCTGTTCACCACTTGCAAAAATTCCGGCAACTCTCACAAAGGGAGGTTCATGTGAAAGGAAAAGTATTTAGAGGTCCAAAGACATCAGAGTGGGGGATTCCACTTCCCTTCAGGGATATCGAAGAGACGTTCCAGAGGCCAAATCCATTCTCTGGACTTCCTGTCAGGGGAGCAGGGCATTGTGGGTAACCTCCTCCCAGAATAAGAAGCGAGGTCAGGGCCGAGGCCCCATGCCGCTTGCCGCCGTCTTGCTTCTGTGCTCGGTGCTGGGCCGGGCCGTAGAGATAGCCAGCGGGGGGCCGTTCCTTTCAGCTGCCTCTCTCCCGCCTCACCCATGACTCCCTTGGGCTTCTGCCGGCTCCAGGGGAGCCCATGGAGCATTATCCTGGAAGAAAGCCGTTAGGGCTGAATGAACAGCGTCCGCTTTCTGAAGGAGCCGCTCTGCTGCCCCGATGACTGCCTGGCTCCTGGCCCTGGGCCATTGTGGGAGGACAAAGCTGACACACACAACAATCCCACGACAATCTCCTCTCAGCCCTTTCTTCTTTATTATTGTTATTATTACCTTTCAAACACTCCAGCTCCTTGGGCTCGTTATCTCTGGTGAGGCCTTTGGCCAAAGTGTATGGGGGCCACCTCTCCCTCCTTCGCACCCCCTCACCCTCCTAGGCCCCGCTTCACTGCCGTCTCTTTGACAAAATACATAAAACCGATACTGATCGGTTAACATACATGACATCTTTAAACTTTAATCCATTTTCCCTCTCTCAACGCGGCGGGCCGGCCTCTGTAGAGGTGCCCATCCATTGTTCCCTGTCAAAGCCTTCTTGAGTGGGTTTCCCACTGAGTCACTTTTGTGTGAGTCAAATCAAGATTATAGGTAGCAGAGAAGAAAAAGCTGAGAAGAGAAGGTTAGCCCCTCATTTTAGACTTTAAGAAAAATCTGCCAGCAGGGGCCAGTCAGAGTGGGTAATGCACATGAAAGGCCAAGTCCAAGCTGGGTCGTCCGTGTCACAAGAGGAGTTTTTCAGGGAGAAGCACACAAAACACGCATTGTCGTGGTCGCACACAGAGACATAAATTTAGGAACATGTTCGCCCTTCGCCAGAACATAGTTAGCTCTGATAATGAGGAACAATGAGCCGGAATGAAACGCCCGGATTGAGTAGAGCGAGCGCTGACACTTGTTCACCCTCCCACAAAAGTGGCTTCTCTCACTCTCATCTCCCTCCCAGTGCCAAATGACCCCCGGCCGCTCACCGCTGTCCTCCCGCACCCTTGCCCGGTGGAATGGTGGAAGGTCAGGTGTCCGACAGGAGGACAGCTGGCCTCCGTGGCTTTGCTGGCCCTTCCAGATTGGACAAAAATCCATTTTGGCAACTCAAGTCCCTTTGGGGCAAGCTCCATAGAAGGTGCTCCGCTTACATAAGGGACGAGGCGCGTTGCTACCAATTCTTAACTCTGCGGATAGCAGTGGCAAGTTGAGATGGGGGTGCCTGGGCTCGGTCCTGGCTGGACTCCTTTCAGCTGTGGGATCCTGGTCAATGACCTCATTTCCAAGTGCCTCAATTTCCTCTCCTATCGTGAGGTGGTATCGCGTCAGGGCCTGACAGCAGGATGAGACGTCTATAAATTGCGTAGCACGTTGTAAGTACCCAGGAAGCCCTGATTGTTAGCAGCAGCATGGGCAGAATGAGCCAATGCCCTGAGATAACGTAAAGCAGTTGAATTAGATCATGAAGATGTAAAGCTGTGGGTTTTATGATTCTTATTTCATCTTCCCATTTCATCTAGAGGTGGGTGAGATGATCCTCATCTCAGAGATAAGGAAACTGGGGCCTAGAAGGAGTGATGACATATCCAAGTTGACACAGCAAATAGTGACAGATAAAGGAAGGTGACCAGGTCCCCCAACTACGGGGACACGTCTTTGTACGATGCTCATGCGCGAACAGTTAGTGGCCAGAGGAGTAAGGCGTGACAGGATTTTCAGATGACAAAAACATTTTGCAGCAGGAGAGGTTCAAAGACAGATGATTTGGAGATTATCCTTCAATTAATTAAAAAAAAAAAAAAGCCAAGTCCCCAGAAGCTGCCATTCCCTAAATATCCCGAGGCACCTGGATCTCTTGGTGAATAAGGCTTGGATCAGATGGTCTCCAGCACAGTGGTTAAAAAGCTGGGTTTGAAGCTTGACTTTGCCACTTCCTGGCTGGTTGCCTTTGGGAAAGCTACTTGATCTCCTTCAACCTCTGTTCTGTTTTGTTTTTCCATTAAAAAAAATTAAGGTTTAATTTGCGTGGAGTAATCTTCACCCCTTTTAGTGTACAGTTCTGCAATTTTTACTAACATATGCGATGGTGGAACCACCACCACGATCAAGAAACCACGTAAAGAACATTTCCAAAGCCCTCCAAAAATTCACCTGTGCCCCTCTGTACTCAATCCCTGCTACCCCCCAGCCCCCACCCCTGTAGCCGCGGATCTGTTTTCTGTCCCTGTGGTTTTTTCCTTCATGAGAATGTCACACAGATGGAGTACACAGTATGTGACCACTTGATTCCAGTTTTCTTTCATTGGCAAAATGCATTTGAGACTCATCCATGTTTTTCCTGGAGGAATTTTTATTGCTGAGTAATATTCTGTGGCATTGAAGAACTAGCTTGTTTATCCGTTCCTCAGTTGAAGGGCATTTGAGTTGTTTCCAGTTTTGGGTGATTGTGAATAAAGCTGCTGTAAACATTTACCCGCAGGTTTCATTTCCCCAGGGTAAACACCTGGGCGTGAGCTTGCTGGGCCCTGTGGCTCGTGTATGTGTAACGTCATGGGAAACCGCCAAGTGATCTTCCACCGTGGCAATACCACTTGGCCGGCCTGCCGCGACGGACGAGAGTCCCAGTGGCTCTGCTTGCTCACTGGTGCCTAATATTATCCGTTTTTAACACGTTAGCGATTCTGGTGGGTGTGCGAACCTTGGTTTCTCGTCTGTAAAATGGAGTCTATCGCGGTTCCTCCGTGGCATTCTTGAGCACGTGAGCCGTCGTGGTCTGTGCGAAGCCCTCCGCCCAGCCCAGTGCCTGGCAGGTAAGGGGGCTGCTGGTGCACGCTGCATTATTCGTTCCTCTGTCCGAGCCCAGCATTCGTGCTCAGGAGGGATGCCGTACATGATGCTCCTCGAGGCCCCTTCCCTGCCTGAGAACATGGGTCTGCACCGGCCCAGATTGCTGCAGGGCTCTTTGAAGAGACCACTTTGTGTCTCTTTTAAAACCAGGCTCTGTTTTGTCTCCCTGGCTCTCCGCAAAGGGCCCGAGCAGCCGCTGCCGGCGGCAGGCCAGGCCGGTCCCCAGGCGCTCTGAGGCCAGGTTTCGGTGAGCAGGCCGCCTGGGCAACCGTCCTGCCCCCGCCTGAGGTCTGGGGGTTTTTCTTGGCCTGCTCCCACCCCTGCTGCCGGCCACTGCTTGCCTGCTTGCCCTGCCAGTGCTGAGCTCCCGGCCCGAGGCACGGGCCGCTACACGCGCGGCTCCCTATTAAATATGGATTAACAAAAAAATAAAATAAAAATAAAAATAAGAAGCAAAACGGGTCCATGAATCTGTCTCTGGGGGATTTGGCCTTGGCGGTATCATGGAGGGAAACAAACCGTACAACCACTCCTTTCACAGCATGGCTGAGCCCTTGGCCTAATCCCCGTGGTCATCACGGAGGCCAGAGGTGGGGGCATTCGGTCCCCTGCCTGACAGCAACCCCATAGAGCAGTGTTCATGTGCCAGGCAGCCCTGATTTCCAGCAGCAGCCCAAGTTCCTGGGGCTTTGGGCAATCTGGCAGCAGGCCTAGAGATGTGACACAATGGGCTTAAGTAATCCAGACAGCGAACCTAAAGAAATGTGGGGCAGACCCAGAGACATCAGGAGTTCAGCCCAGGCATTGGGCAATGTGTCTAAATCACACAAATGGCTTGTAGATAATGGGTGACAGGCCCAGAGACATCTGACAGTGGGCCTAAAGAAACCAGGCACCGAGCTCAGAGAATTCGAGTGTCAGGAACAAGAAATACAGGGGACAAGTCCAAAGTGGGGTCACCCCTCTAGGCAAACACAGATGTAGTTGTGGGTGTCCTACTTTGGGGAGCAGAGCACCCCTGTGGCTGGACATTCTTGAGCAGGACACATCTTGGACAACCCACATGGCGACCCTGGGTCCAAGGCCGCTGTGTGCCCCTAACACTCCTCTGGGTTTCTTTCCAAGTGGCTTTTCATGGCCTTCAGCTGTGCCCCACCTATGAGTTAAGCTCTAAGCAGCCCCTCCTGGATCACTGGGATTGTCTTCAGAGACCACGGCTCCACTGTCTCTGGGGAGGGGGGGTGTGGGGGGAGAAAGAAAGGCCTACCAAGAAGAGAGCTTGAGCTCTGAGCCAAAGCAAAGCCCAGTGTTGGAGAGCCCTCGGTGCGGGGAGGGAGAGGCGGAGCCTGAAGTCATGTTGGCACGGGGAGGGCTGTCAGCAAGAGATTGCCACCTCCAGCCTCCTCATTTGTCCAAGGTGGAAAGGGGAACTGGAGGGGCAAGGACCTGGCAAGGGCCACGGAGTCATTTAGTGCCAGATGCTCGAGGAGACAGGGAGGAGCTGCTATGGGGTGGATGTGGCACGGTGGAAAACAGCTGATCCGAGGGGCAGGGAGTTAGCTTTATAGGGTTCAGGAGGACCTGGGGGGGATCTAGGAAGGTGCTGAGTAGGTAGCAGCAAAGCAGAGTTACAAAAGGAAGACAACGTGCACCTCCCTTCTTTTGGCATCTGGGTCCCACACTGCCTTGGTTTTCCTCCTACCTCTCTCGCCATTCCTTCTTGGTCTCTTTGCTGCTGGCTCCTCCTCTTTTGTAGATCTACAGACGTTGGAGGACCCAGTGCTCTGTCCTGCGCTCTATCTTCTCCCTACATGTTCTCTCTCTCCAGGTAATCTCATCCAGACCCATAACATGAAATGTCACCTAAAGCTGATGATCCCCACATCTGCATGCCCAAGCCAGCTCTCTCCCCAAAACTTCAGTCTTGTGTAGCCACCTGCTAAGTGACACTTCCCTGTAGATGTGTCATAGGGATCTAAAAATGCATAGGGCCTAACAAATCCTGATCATCTGTTCTAAGCCTTCTCCAGCCTCCTGTCCCCCCTCATAGTGCAGGATACTTCCAGCCACCCAGTTTCCTTGAGTTCCCTTTTCATCTTATTTCCATACCCAATCCATGAGCACTTTCTATCAGTTCTGCTTTCTAAACATGAACAAGTCCAAATAATTCTACCTTCCAGTATGGGCCCATCTACTTGTCTCCTTCATCCCTATGACCATCTTGGCTCAAGCCAACATTACCTCTTGGGCTAACACAACAGCCTTCTAACTGGTCACCCCCCTTCTACTCTTGTCCCCACCCCTTCCAACCATCTCTACACGGTGGTTGGGCTAACTTTTTAAAAACATAAATTATACCACATCACTCCCAATTTAAAACTCTCCAATGGACCCCACTCTCCTTGGCTAAAATAGGACCTCCTGATCATGGTGTGCGAGGCCCCACACACACCATTTCTTCCTATTTTACCAGCCTTATCTCAAACATGCTCCCGTTCACCCATTATGTTCCATCATATTGACCTTTCTTTTGTTCTAACCTCCCTTGAAAGGCCCTTGCACAATCTGTCCCACCCTTGGAATACTCTTCCCACTGACACTCACAAGGCTGGCTTTTTTGTATGTGTGGTCATTTGCTCTCTAGAGGGGCCTTCCTCATCTATCCAATCTAAAGTACCTACCTGGTCAAACTCTATCACATTAGCTTATTTTAATTTTCCATGTAACACTCACTCGTCACTCTCAGATTATTTTTCTTACTGTCTTATTTCCTGTCCCTTCCTTCTACAATGCAAACTCCCTGAGAATGGAGGGCTTGTCTTTTTCCCCGCTGGATGCCCAGCATTTGACAGAGTACCTGGTTTGTTAAAGGTACTCAAGTAAATAATTCAAAGAAGGAATGAGTGAATGAATGAACACTGGATTTGTAGACTAAGGACCTGGGCCTCATCCATCTGCTCTGTGTCCTTGAGAAACATTTTCTTATTCATTCACTCTGCACACTTTCCAAGTCCCCGCTTTAAGAGAGGCTGATGGATAAGAAGTCCCTGCTGTGAGAACTTAGCAGAGGGACCCCTCAACCAGCCCAGAGGAAGTGATATCCAAATGGAGACCTGGAAGACAATGAGGTATGACAAGAGCGGTCTGGAGAGAGGGCATGGTAGGCACAAAGGTCCTGAGATGAGAGAGAGAAAGCATATTCTGTTTCAGGAATGGAGAGGAATTGTCAATGGCTTGAGCCATATAGTAAAAAGAAGGAAAGAAGGAAGTTAGAAGGATTGAGGGAAGGAAGGAAGAAAGGAGAAGAAGGTAAAGCAGACAGAGAAAATTTGAACCTTGTATTCTGGAAGCTTCTGTTTGGAAATAAGGAGGGAAGTCCTGATTCTGTCATTGACCTTCACTTGTCCCAGTCCTCAGGCCCTGGCCACTTGGAGAGTCCCCTTTTGGTTCTCTCTCATGCCTGATGATGGCAACAGAGGACACTCCGGGGTGGTCTCAGACTTCTATCACCACCCACCCCCCCAAACCTGGACAGCTCCTTACAATTCAATAGGCTCCTGGAACCTTACTACAACCTTCATTTACAGAAAACTGAATTCCAGAGCCAGAGGGATTTGCTTGGAGCTACAGAACTGGAATGATAAGCAGTTTTTCACCTTGGCTGGAGTTCTCCATGCCGTACCACAGCCTCTTTTCTCCTGAAATGTGTCTTCTTGGGCAGAATTTTCACCTCCACCCAGGGAGTGTGCTGTGGAGGAACCGAAAGCCTGACCTGGCACTTTCCAAGGGCCTCCTGCTGTGTTCCCTGTGCTCCAAGAGCTTTGTACAAGCCATTGGTACCACTGATGGCTCTGGGCCAAGCTGACGGCATCTGTTCTTACTTACAGTATTTATTTTGAGAGTCAAGTGTAGTTGAGCTGCATGTTTCTTGGCAGAACCAGCCTGGCAACGGACTTGGTCTGTGGTGATGCCTTGATGCCTGACTTTGTGAGATGGTGCCCAGAGCAGGTCCTATTTACCCTAAGAAGGTCTTATCAGCCCTGGAATAGGTAGCTGCCCCATTCTTTCCTGAGTCCCCTGTGAACAGTATTATATTCATGACATACTCACAAGAGATGAATGGAGCCAGGGAGGGGTCCTTCCACGTTTGGGTCTTTGCAGATCATCACATATCCTTGGGAAGATATCTGTTTTGCTGGGTCTTCTGTGTCACATAGAGACAATGCTGCCCGCTTCACAGAGCACCTAGGAGTCGCTGAGAGATATCTGTGAAGTGGGAGAAGTGCAAAGTGCTGGTCAATCAGAGGGAGTTATGACTGGTCAAGTGGCATGTGGGGTGGCCTGGATATTTCTTGGCCCATGCATTAGAGTCCTAAAGAGACAATGATTCACTGAGAACTGGGTCAGCAAGAACACTGGCCAGCAATCACTGTCCTCAGCAATAAGAACCTTCATGTGAGCCTTTAATAACAATTTTGAGGGCTAACGTTGTTAGGGGCTGTGGTGCGAGGCACTGTGCTTCTAAGGTGTTTTGTGTAATCCACATGACCAGCCCCAGAAGTCAAGATGATCCCTCCTTAATTTCTCTGGGATAGCCAGGACCATGGTATTTGCTTGTGGGGCAATTCCCATGATGCATCTGCCTCAACCCACCAACATGGTGGCACTATTGGACTTCCCATATGGGTTAAGAAAATTGATTATGTATTTACTTACTGGGCACAGCGATTTATTATCTAGAGTGAGGATGGTTAAAAGGGGCACTAGGTTGAAGAAGGATTTTGGGAAAGACCCATAAAGTCTACTCTGAATGCATAAGCAGTCTCAAAGAAGCAACCTTGAGATTAAGGGTTGGAAACATGCAACACAAAGGAGGAGCTATAGGAGAGTTTATGTAGAGGGAAGACTCAAGGCCAGACTGCTGACTTCAAGCACCTGGAAAAGTAGAGGTGGAGGAGGGAGGGCTCAAGCTGTTCTTGAGGTTCCTGGGGACAGAAGGGTCAGAACAGAGAAGGTTTTTCCTCTGTTAGAGCCTTATGATGGTGGAGTGAGCTGCTTCCACTGGGGCTGGGCTGAGAGCCCTCTTTCTGTAATTTTCTTTGAAAGAGCATCCACTTTTTGGAATCCTTATGGCTGCCATTAATGTGAAAGTGAAAACAGAGGAGGGGGCCTATTTGTGCCACTGTCTGGAGGGTTCCCGATTCTGGACAAAGGCTGCACCAAATAATCTTTTTAAAATTGAAGTGTTGTTGACATGTAATATTGGATTAGTTTCAGGTATTCAATATAGTTATTCAACATCTATACACATTATGAAGTGACCAACACCATAAATCTAGCTACCACCTGTCACCATACAAGGTTGTTACAATATTATTAACTCTCTGCCCTAT
Source organism: Leptonychotes weddellii (assembly GCF_054177405.1). Lineage (NCBI taxonomy): Eukaryota > Metazoa > Chordata > Mammalia > Carnivora > Phocidae > Leptonychotes > Leptonychotes weddellii. The sequence goes on along the minus strand of NC_138374.1, from coordinate 15,613,857 downwards.
GCTGTACATTACATCCCGTGACTTATTCACTTTATAGCTGGAAGTTTGTACCTTTGAATCCCCTTCCCCTATTTCACCCTCCCCTTACCCCCTCCTCTCTGGCAACCACTGGATTATTCTCAGTATCTGTGAGTCTGTTTCTATTTTGTTCTGTTTGTTCCTTTGTTTTATTTTGTTTTTAGATTCCACTTATGAGTGAAATCATACAGTATTTGTCTTTCTCTGTCTGACTTATTACACTTAGCGTAATACCCTCCAGATCTATCCATGTTGTCACAAGGCAAGAATTCATTCTTTTTTTTTATGGCTGAGTAATATTCCATTGTGTGTGTGTGTATGTGTGTGTGTGTGTGTGTGTATAAAATCTTCTTAATCCATTCATCCATCAGTGGACACTTAGGCTGCTTCCATACCTTGGCTATTCTACACAATGCTGCAATGAACATAGGGGTTCATATATCCATTTAAGTTAGTATTTATATATCCACTGAATTCATATTTTCATTTCTTCAGATAAATACCCGTAAGTGGAATGGCTGGATTTTATGATAGCCCTATTTTTAATTTTTTAATGAAACTTCATGCTGTTTTCTGTAGTGCTTGCACCATTTTGTATTCCCACCAACAGTGCATGAGGGTGCCCTTTCTCTGCATCCTCACCAACACATATTATTTCTTGTCTTCTTGATACTAGCCATTCTGACAAGTGTGACATGATAGCTCAGTGTGGTTTTGATTTGCATTTCCCTAATGATGAGTAATGCTGATCATTGTTTCATGGGTATGTTAGCCATCTGTATGTCTTCTTTGGACAAATGTCTATTCAGGTCCTCTGTCCATTTTTTAATTGGATTGTTTTGTTTTTCTGATATTCAGTACATAAGTTCTTTATATAGTTTGGATATTAACCCATTACCTGTTATATCATTTGCAAATATCTTCTCCCTTGCAGTAGGTTGCCTTTTCGTTTTGTTGATGGTTTCCTTCACTGTTCAAAAGCTTTTTAGTTTAATGTAGTCTCATTTGTTTATTTTTGCCTTTGTCTTCCTTTCCTGTGGAGATAGGTCCAAAAAAGTATGCCAAGACTGATGTCAAAGAGCTTACTGCCTATGTTTTCTTCTAAGAGTTTTATGGTTTTAGGTCTGACATTTAAGTCTTTATTCCATTAGGTATTTTTGTTTGTTTGTTTGTTTTGTATATAGTATAAGAAAGTGGTCCACTATAGTTCTTTGGCATGTAGTTGTCCAGTTTTCCCAACACCTTTTATTGAAGAGACTGTCTTTCCCCATCATATATTCTTGCCTCCTTTGTTGAAGATTAATCAACCATGTAAGTGTGGGATTATTTTTGGATTCTGTAGTCTATTTCATTGACCTATGTGTCTGTTTTTGTATCAGTACCATACTGTTTGGATTATTTTAGCTTTGTAGTATAGTTTGAAATCAGGGCGTGTGACACCTCCAGCTATGTTCTTCTTTCTCAATATTGCTTTATCTCTTGGGGGTCTTTTGTGGTTCCATACAAATTTAAGATTATTTGTTCTAATTCTGTGGAAAATGCCATTACTCTGATAGTGATTGTATGGAATCTCTAGATTGCTTTGGGTAGTATGAACATTTCTTATAAAGTTGGTTTATTTTTCTTTAGTAATCTCTACACCCAACATGGGGCTTACACCCACAATCCCGAGATCAAGAGTTGCATGCTCTTCCAACTGAGCCAACTAGGTGCCCTGGGTTGTATGAACATTTTAACAAAATTAATTGTTTCAATTCATGTGCATGGAAATCTTTCTGTTTATTTGTGTCATCTTCTTTCATCATTGTCTTACAGTTTCCAGAGTGTAAGTCTTTCACTTCTTGGTTAAATTTATTCCTGGGTATTTTATTCTTTTTGATGCAAATTTGTCCTTCTGATAGTTCATTATTAGTGATCAGGTCATGATCTTTTAAATAAGAATACATTTGAATTACCTTTCTGCTCCCTAAAAGATGCTAAACATATTTGTTAAAACAAAGATATCTGTGTAAGGGGAATAATTGAAGAATCTGCATTGGCATATTTTTTAAAAATTTCAAAATCAATTTTATTGCAGCCCAAACAGTGGAATTAACTGTGCACAATAAACTATTATAGATATAAATATGTATTTTATATATAAATGTAAATATATAAATTTTAAGTTATGGAAAATAAAGTTTGTTTTGGCAGATAGTGATAAACAAAATTAAAATTGCATACTTTAGTAATATAACTCAACACCAAAGGCTTAGAGGGGCAGGCTGTTGACTTGAGCAGGAAAAGCAGTGTTTGACTTCTAAGCATCTTAAGGGCAAGGACCAGGCAGCTGTCTTGTTCAGTACCTAGCACACAGTATTTCAGTGCATAACACAATGCCTCGCACAAAGTAGATGCCCAATACATAATTGCAGAATGAATAAAGTTATATCATTGTGTGCACATTCTATGGATATGTTTATACTTTAAAAAGTATAATTGGGAACAGCCTGTCTGAAGGATGATTAGTCATAAATGAGAATGGTTGTTTCCAGGCACTCTTGTCAACTAGGTATTCTTTGAATTTTAAAAACTATACTAATTTTCCAAATAACAGAATGAATCTTTCTTTTAAATCTTTATATTTTTATGAATAAAGTTCTTTTTTTAATATGGAACTTAGATTTTTCTTTTTATAACTTCCACCATTTGGTCTAATTCCACACAGAATAAATTCCATATTTCAAAAGAACTATCATGTCCTTTAAAAAAAAAAAATCATGTTCTTTAGAACTATATTCTCTTTTCCTGGCTAAGCATTCTCATTATTTAAATGTTGATATTCAGCTATTATGATATTCCAGATCTTTCAGCATCCTGATTATCATCTTCTGGATTTGATTCAGTTTGTGCAAAGCCTTGTGGTTGGGGCTCAGCATTCGGTGTCAGACTGTGTTGACATACACAGCCTAGAGTATAGAGTAGGACAATTACCTTTGTCTTAGATATCTATTTTTTAGCCTAAAGGCTTCTTGATTTTATTTTGTGGAGATAATTCATTTAAAAATTAAACATGAATGCTTTATCTTATAAAGGACTCAATCAAAGACTATGTAACAATGTATTAAACTTCTCATTACCTTCCTCTCATTCTCAATCCTATTCCTTTTCCTAGAGGCCATTTTTCTTCATTTGTATGTATATAAACATATATCTATGCTTTTGTTTCGTATAAACATATTTTTATATATTCAGGGCATTTTGCTGTCTTTTTCATTTAATAATATTCCTTGGAATTTTTCATGTGTGTACATATACTTTTAAAATGGCTGCATGGTATTCCTCAATGTGGATGTGCCATAATTTATTCATTGACTTCCCATATATTGACATTTGGGTTGTTACCATTTTTTAGTGTTTACTATTGCAAACCATGCAATGATGAATACTCCTGACAAAATGCAAATGTTTCCTTATCCTGGATTTCCAGAAGTGGCCATTTGAGCCAAAAAATATGTGCATTTAAGGGCGCTTGGGTGGCTCAACTGGTTACGCATCTACCTTCAGCTCAGGTCATGATCTCAGGGTCCTGGCATCAAGCCCTTCATTGGGTTCCCTGCTCAGTAGGAAGCCTGCTTCTCCCTCTGCCCCTTATCCCACCCGTGCTCTCTCTCTCTCAATAAATAAATAAAATCTTTTTAAAAATATGTGCATTTAAAAAGTTTTTATAATTATTGCCAAATTTCCTTTCAAAAAGACGCCAATAACATATGAGAGTGCCCATCTGATTGCATTCTTATTGGCACAGATATGATTAAAATATAATTTTTATTAAACTGACTGGCCAAATTAATACATTAATAATTTAGTAATAGTAAAATTGAACAACTTTTTAAAAATATTTTTTGTTTCACCATTTATATATCTGTTGTGAATTTTGTTTTAGTATTGAGGCATGTCTAATGACATTTGTTTTTTTCTTGAGTTATTTTAAAAATCACATTCTTAAACTTTTCCGAATTCTACCTCCCGCCCCCCCCCACCCCCGCCTTTCTCTACTCAGAGATATCCTTCCTGAATCCTCTGTGAGCCTACTAACTATAAACTTATAGCTCTATAAGACTGAAGCATAACTATTATCCTGGGACTTCCATTTTTGGTTGGTTTCACTCTTTCCTGGATTCTATATTTTCCTTTTCATTGGCTTATTCTCTTGTTTTATTAGTGTACAACCTCAAGTAACTTCAAAGAAGTAATGTAAGAGGTGAAAATTCCAAGTCCTTCTTTGTTTGAAAATGCCTTTATTCTACCACTCACCCTTTAATGACAGTTTGGCTGGGTATAAAATTCTATGACTAAAATAATTTCAAAGGCATCACATCCTGGTATCTAGTATGCTGATGAGAAATATGATGCCAGTCAGGGTGCTGGGCCTTTAAATCCCTTGAAAGACACTTCAGCCAAAGGGGAGCTTGCAATAGTGAGGGGAGATTCAACAACAATTGATGTCCAATTTTTTTGCACCTCAGAGATCAAAAGCAGCAATCAGCAATCAGAGCACAGATCTTATATTCTGAAAACAGGGTCCTTTTTACCCACCCTGGCTTCTGCAAACTCTATGCAAGCTGCTCTAGGAATATGTGCACAGCTGCCTGCCACCTGGCTGGGGCTGGGGGATGGGTAGCTGCTGCTGTGTTAAGAACTGAAATTGGCTGAAATTTACTAAATTTACTGTGCAAGCCTTCACTAGAGTCCAGAGTTCCAAAACAGTTACATCAGATAGATTCTGCCATTGTGATTGTTGTCTAGTTGGGAGGGAGATTCTTGGTGCTTCCTACTCTGCCATCTTCCCAGAATCCTTTGTGTAGCCATTCCTTCTTACATTTCAGTTACATGGTATTTGATATTCTCCCACAGGTCACTGTAGCTCTGTTCATTTAAAAAAGTTATCATTCTGTTGTTTTGATTTTTTGATTGGATCATTTCTTTGCTCTATCTCCAAGTTCACTTATTAAAATAATCCAAATACCCAATCTGCTGTTAAATCTATTTAAGAAATTTTAGAATTTTTAGAGAATTTTGATTCTTTTTTTATGGTTTTTATTTCTCTGCTGAGATTTCTTCCTTTTATTTATTCATAGTCATGTGAGTATAGTTGCAATAGCTGCTTTAATATCCTTGCCTGCTAATTTCTATATCCCATTCATCTTGCAAGAAGTTTCCGATGATTGCCTTTTCTTTTAGGGATGAGTCATATTTTCCTATTTCTTCACATGTCCAGTAATTTTGGATTGTGTCCTGGACATTTTGAATGATACATTTTGAAGAATTTAAAGGATTCTGTTATAATCTTCCAAAGAGTATAGATATTTTTGCTTTAGCAGTCACTTAACTCAATCAAACTCAAACTTCAAACTCTTAAGTCTTCTGTGGTTGTTGGCTTAGGTGGACTGCTTGAAGTCTGCCTCACATGAGCATAATTCAGGAGTTAGCACAATTTCTTTCTTTTTTAAAGATTTTATTTATTTATTTGAGAGAGAGAGCGAGACAGAGAGAGCTTGAGTGGGGGGCAGAGGGAGAGGGGGAAGCAGACTCCCTGCTGAGCAAGGAACCCGATGTGGGAATTGATCCCAGGACCCTGGGATCATGACCTGAGCCAAAGGCAGATGCTTAACTGACTGAGCCACCCAGGCACCTCAGCACAATTTATTTCTAAAACCGAGCCTCCCCTCCTCTAATTCTCTCCTTTCTGAGACTTTCTCTCACTCTTTAGCTCCTGTGGTCATCACAAATTCTGTCTTGTGGATCCTCATGCCAGTGAGACTGTGGGTTTCTATCCAAGTTTTAGTTGCCCTACCAGGCACCATCTATCCTTGGGTGAAGAGTTATAAAAATGAGAGATTCACTCATTGCTGTTCCCTTCTTCCAAGTATTGACTCTCTCCCAGTTTCTGCCTGGTTTTCATTACTCTTAATGTCTTTTAATATATATATTTTATATATTTTGTCCAAAGTTTACAGTTGGTACCTGAAGGAGGTTTGTACCAATAGGAGTTACTCTACCATTACTAGAGGCTTTCCCCATACACTTTCAACACATATTTCATCTTTTAATTTTCTGTTAATGTCTAGAGCACACACACACATACACACACACCTACTCTCTCTCTCTAAATCTCAGCTTGCTTTTACTTTCCCACCTCCCCATCTTCTCATGTTCCCATGTTGACATCATTTGAGATTTTCCAAATATTAATATTTATACATTTCTTTGTGCATCAAAATTATTTGCATTTAAATATACATTAAATAAACTGTGTCTTGAATTCCTCATCTACTCCTTTCCTGCTTTGCTTTTTCTAAGTGAATCTTTCAGAGAATATAAGCATGATAAAGTTTGTGATTTTCTGAATGTCAGAAAAATATTTATTTTGTCCTCCCATTTGAGTGAAATTTGAATGGATATGAAATTATAGGTAAAAAATCATTTTCTCACACATTTGAACATCATTTCTTAACTATTTTCCTAACAGCATGCTATTGAGAAGTCTGATTCCAGTTTTATTGTTCTTTTGTAAATGAATGATTCTTTTCTGCCTGGAAGTCTTATGGAACTTTTTTTCACTCTAGCCTCAGTTTTATAAAGTTTTACATGGTATGTTTAGCTTAAAGTCATCTTCATCTTATTTTTCTAGGAACTTAATGGGTTCCATCAATATGAACGATCAGCTCAATAAAATTTTTGTTTTCTATTAAAATAAAACAATTTGTTTTCTCTGCTCTGTTTCCCTCATTCTTTCCAACTAGGGATCTTTTTAGATGAACTTGGGAAAAACAAATCTAGACTCCACATCTCAACTGTTTTTGTTATATTTTAATCTTACTGTTGTTTTAAATTATATTTGGCACAAATGCCTCCTCTGTTTTCTACATGATTAAATTGCTTCACAGCTATTTCATGCTGTTTTCCAGTCCATCCATTAATTTTTTTGTGGCCCCAATTTTAATTTCCAAGATTTTTATTTGATCTTTTTTTGAGATCTTATTTATACAAATTCTAAAATTTTTTTTCTGTTGCCAGAGTAAATTGGTTACCTTAGTTTTAGTTCTCATGTTTGAGATGAGCACCTCTCAAATATTTGTTCATTGTCAATGGTCTCTTTCCTTTTACGTTCAAGATTCTATGTGTGTCTGCCTATTCCTCTTAAATGTGACTTGGGAGTAAGATTTGGGAGGCCACTATGCTAATACTTTATCTTTATGGTGAAATAAAGAAGTTATACTGTATGGTTAAATTATGTTTTTGACACAAAACTTAAGAGACCTTAACAGTAGACATGTGAAACACTACTGTCCACATGGAGTCTAGAAATTGTGTCTTGAAAAATATCTGAAAATACTGACTTTTCCCCATGTTGGGAAAATGGTGCAGAAATAAGGTTCCCCGAGAGTAGGAAAGGCAAAGATCAGGACGGACTTCCAAGAAGAAAAGCTCTGTGCTTTGGCCAAGGGCCTTTCTTATTTAGTTCATCATGTACTTTAATGTGCCATTCAGATATGCCACTGAATTCACCAACCCAGGAAGGTAGCAGGCTTCATATGGCATAATTGGGCACAGCTGAGCATAACTAGTGGGGACCTGAGGACCTGACTCTCTCCCACTCTCTGCCCTAGCATCATCTGTGTTTCCAAGACCTAAGAAACAATGGAAATGAAATGAATGCTATAGCCAAACATTGCAAATTGTGGTCCTGCCTGAACAGCATTTTTTCTCTTGGCCCAGTTTCCCAGGGCATACTGCTGGGCCTAATTTCTGTGCTCACATATTCTGCTGGGACTGCAGACCCTTAAGAGTACGAAAAGAACATAGGCAGTGTTAGGAGCGTGAAAAGCCATTCAGCACATTGATGCTTCTCTCTTGTAATACGGTCTTTCCCCCAGGATAGCATCTAATTGCTACTTGAACAAACCCACTGTCTTTACCTCACCAGCCTTGCCCAGTAGGCCATTGCAAACATTTATTATTCTTTGAGTGACAAAGCTCTTCCCACCTATCTCTTCTGAATTTGTTTTTTTTTTGAACTTCTACTTCTGCCCCCACTCCTGCCATCGAGGCAGTATCAAAAGTAGCAACATGCATTGATATTATCCACTCTGCTAAAGATCTTGTGTACTCCAGTGATACCCCGTTCCATGTCTTTTTTGAAGTTGGAGAGGTGGAGGATTTTTTTTAACCTTTCAGTAACTTGTACAATTTTCTCAGGAAATCAGCATGAGAGAAAATATTTGCTAACATCTGACTTCCCTTCAACCAAATCCACCTGCTCTGGAAAAACTGCCAGAGAAACACATTTCCAGAAGGTTCTTTTTGGAGACAAAATGGTTGTCTTATTTCCTTGACTATTTCTTGATGTGCTCAGAGGAAAGGAAGGAGAATGTCAAGTGTTTATTTTGATGATTCAAAGAAGGCGCTGAGGCAAGAGCAAGGGAGCCTTGGAAAAGAACGTTTCTACCTGATAGGGATAGTTATGATTTATATGGAGTAGCCATGATAGGCCAGGCCTGTACCACAGTATCTCATAACCTCATAGCAACCCCACAAAGTAGGTCTTATTATCATTATTTTCCTTTTCTACATGAGGAATCTGAGGTCACATAAATACATAATAATAATAATAATAATAATAACTTCCATTTATTGAGCATTTGCAACATGCCTGGCATCTGCCTCCCCCTGTTCACATAGGTCTCACCTCATCCTCACAACAACTCATGGGGTAGTAGCAAATGCTACTGGCTCTCTGGCTCTGATACCCTATGCTTACCATTTTTCTATCTGATCATTTGACAATTATTAAGTCCTTTTATTTTTTTTAAAGATTTTATTTATTTATTTGACAGAGAGAGAGATAGCGAGAGCAGGAACACAAGCAGGGGGAGTGGGAGAGCGAGAAGCAGGCTTCCTGTCGAGGAGGGAGCCCGATGTGGGACTCGATCCCAGGACCCTGGGATCATGACCTGAGCCAAAGGCAGATGCTTAACGACTGAGCCACCCAGGCGCCCTATTAAGTCCTTTTATGTGAGCTTTCCTCACTGCCTGATTTCCATTGACTTCCTAAAGCCTTTCCTCTATCCAGTGCGCTGATAGTCTGAGCAAAACCTTTAATTTCAGAAGGCCTTGTTGTCTGTTGTCTCACCTAAGTTTTAAAAAAAACCCAAATGTCAACCATGGTGGCTGCATCCTCATCTCAGGGCAGGTCACATGATCCTTGCTGGCCAGTTAGAGTCCTCCTTCTCCCTCATCTTAGTGATTGGTTCAGGGATGGGCACATGACCCAAAGCTAATCAGAATCCTCTCAGGACTTCTCTGTAGAGCTAACAGAGGATAATCCCTTTCTTTCTTTTTTCTTTTTTTAAAGATTTATTTATTTATTTATTTGAGAGAGAGAATGAGAGAGAGAGAGCATGAGAGGGGGGAGGGACAGAAGGTGAAGCAGACTCCCTGCTGAGCAGGGAGCCTGATGTGGGACTCGATCCCGGGACTCCAGGATCATGACCTGAGCCAAAGGCAGTCGCTTAACCAACTGAGCCACCCAGGAGCCCCGAGGATAATCCCTTTCCTTTGGGTTTTGTAAGTTGGGTGAATTTGAATACGGGACAGGTACCTGCTATATTCCTTAATACATGGAGGAAGTCTGTCTGCCCATTAAAACCAACACAAAGAAAAATATCTTTTAAGCTTTTAGATCCAGCTAGCCCTAAAGGCAGTTCTACCTGTAGGATTCCTAGTAATTACAACAAATAAATCTCCCTTCTTAATTAAACTGGTTTGAGTGCCTTTCTGTCACTTGCAACTAGTAGTGTGCTGGTAAACTTGCTGTCTAAGGAAAAGAGAAAAAGAAAAAAAGCCTTGATTTTTAGTGTTTGCCCATTACTGTGGTATAAATGCTCCCACTGTGGCAAGTTTTAAGCTGCTAAGATTTAACAAGCAGCTTGCCAATTTCTGAATAGTTGACAATTGGCTTTTGTGAGCAGGTACCAGCCAGCTCCAGCATAGCACTGTCCCAACTAATTTGCTTTTGCACAGGGCTGCTGAGATGGGAGGAATGGTGGCCAGGCACTTGACTGGGCTGCTTCTGCCCTTCCACATCCCAGAAAGTTTTCAGACTCTATAGGCATTCCTAGGTGGGGAGGGAGAAATGCTCCCTAGAACCACCCGGCAGATTTTAATTCAAAAAATTAAACTTCTACAATTGTAATTTTTAAAGCATAGTTTATGGCCACCTCCCTCATCAGAATCACCTACTGATCCAGAGTCCACCCAAGAGTCTGTTTTGGAACATGCTCCCCAGTTGATAGATGCATCCACACCCTGAGCACTGCCATTCTCCCTCCTTGGTTCGGTGCATGCGCTGTGTGCTCATGAAGGGCTGACATGTTGCTCAGTCCTATATGTGACTTGCATGTGGCTTTTGAAAGAGCCCTGTGGTATTTTTTATAACATGGTCATCTCTGCTTTGTGTGAGGTCTAGTATTCCAAGAGGGAAAGGTCCAAGGGGGAAGGAGATGAGAGGAGAATGTGGGGGATTGTTCATCGATTGATTAGTGTTCTTTCTCCTCTTGTCCCCTGCCCTCACCCTCTACCTCTGCTTTCTTGTGTTTTCTTTAATCTCTTTGACTCAGTTTCCAGATCTATGAAATGGGGGACAGAAAGATGATCCCATAGGGTAACGAGGAGGAAACCAAAGGACCCAGTAGCCAGTTACCCTGTAGTGGCTCAGTGCCAGTTGGTTTCACCTTGTCTTCCTTTTTCCTTCTCTCTTGGTAACTGTTCCCTTGACTTACTGTAAGAGACGCGGCGTGCCTACAAACCGGGACAGACATCTTTTAAAATCTATTTGCAGGTTTCTAGGGGATGCACTTTCTGTGTTGATATTTGTGGATTCTGCAGTTGATTTTTAAATGGCGACGTCATCTTATTGACCTATTTCCTGAGGATGTTTCCCTTGGGTTCCGCAGATGGTGAGGAAGGGGAATGGTTGGTCCGGGAGCCCTCTGCTCTTCGCTGCAGCAGGATCCCACTTCCACCAAGGGCAGTGACTCACCCTGTATTAATTGCACTGCAATTATCCTGGGGAGCCTGAGTTTCCTCTTGATGTCTCCTGTCTGGTTTCCTTTTGACCCGCACAGCTGTCTAATAGAGATGGCTTTTGCGACTTCTTAGTTAATGTGGTTCATTATTTCCAGCGCTGCCTTCTGCCTTCAGCGGCTGCAGGTTTTTCTGACTCTGACTTGGAGACTTTCATGAGTTGTGTCTTCAGTCAGGGCCTGGTGCTGCCTGCATTGTCTGTGGGAAAAATTTCATTTGCAAATCAGAAGAAATTCACAGAGCGCGTGGCGGTGTTGCTTCATGAGACAGGGTTTTCATCTTCTGCGCGGCTCTCCCCAGTCACCTCCACGTGCGTCAGCTGAGGAGGGAGAAGTCCCTCTCTCCCAGACCTCTCCGAGAGCCACGGAGACAGAGCAGTAGGCATGAATTTGTTTGCTCCTTAGCCGTGCTAATTATCTGCAGAGGGCTGCAGAACGAGGCAGTGTCTGTTCTCCCGGCGTCTTGCCTCACGCTGGGTCATGCCACAGAGACCGAGATGTCTGGAGCCCTAGAAGCTTCTGATGTCAAATGTCTTTAGGAAATTACAAAAATCAAACTAACTCACCTAAAACTTTCTATTCCCCTCAAAACTCAGCAGAGCCTTGGATGGCTTTGGGAAGTTTCTGTGGATCACACTCATCCTTTATATGCTGAGGCTGAATACGGGCCTGAGCCTGTAGTTTCTTTTTCAGTGACTGCTTCACTGAATCAACCAGTTTTTATTGAAAATCGAACATCTTTAACTCTCTACCAGGAGCAGGAAATTTTCATCATCCAGAATGATAGCTGGCTTGGATATAATGAGAAAGGGAGCCTCCTTAGGGAGTAAAAGTGGCAACAGTGATGTGTGGACCCAGGCAGGGAGACCCCCGGTGCTGGGGCCTGAGAGGAACATCGGGCAATGCCCAGGGAGGCCACCCATTTCTACACAAAAGCAAGATTGTGGAGAGGAGGCAAAAGGGAGAAGAGAGAGCAGAGGGCAGAGAGAAGTAGAAAGAGAGTGGTGACATCGGAGCAATCACACTGGTTGTGGGGGGATTAGATGTGATGATGAGGGGACGAAGAACAGACTCCCAAACAGCTGAGGCAGAAGTCAGCGAAGAAGGGAGAGATGTGGGATTGTTCTGTGATAAGGAACACGGAAAGCCTCGCACACCTTCACGGTCCTGGAAGACGCTGACTTCAACCACCTGGACTCTGCTCTGTGTGAGGGTTCAAGGCAGGGGGTTGTAGGACAGTGGTCTGAATGGTAGCCTCTAAGAATATCTGTGTGTCGTACTCAAAGAGTTGAACTCTCAGCTATCCAGGAAATTCCTGAGGTCTACCACAATCCATTTCCCAACAAGGATGAACAGTTAGAGCTTTACTTCCGAAGATGTGATCCCTATCTTCAAGGAGCTGACGTGAAATTGAACAGATAGCACTAATAAAAACTGTATGATGGCTTATTAATGGTAATGATCAAACACCTACTATATATTCATCTCTGTGTTGGATGCTCTATTTACATTGTGAATGATTTTCATAAAACTTCATGAAGTGGGTATTGCATAGGTTGTGGGGGTTCAGGGGAGGAAGTGATTGTGGATGCATAGTCTCAGATGGTCTCCTTTAGGGCTGGGATTGAATAGGATTTGCAGGATGAAGAGGACTCAGAGAAGGGGGCATACTTGGGGGTTGGTTTGTGGTAACTCTTAAATCATTCCTTCATACAATGATTCTCCTCAAATGTAGGGAATGTATCCCAGTCTCCCTGAGGGGCTGAGCCACTGCCTAACTGGGTAATTTCCATCGGTCCCTCCTACTTAGATCAGAGAATTGCCTTTCCCTGGCTTGAGGGAAAACAAAATGATGGGGGCTGCAGAAGAACTCCTGTTACCAAGAGCTCCAGAGGCCAGAAGAGGAAGTCTTTGCAGTTGAGGCTCTGTGACTCTTTAGAACCTTGGTTTGAGGTCCAGGTTGATGACAATGCTTGGGAAAGCCTCTTGCTAGAGATCAGGGTGAAATTACTGGCCACATGGGTCTCAATCTATAGTATCTGGCACTTCCTAGCTCAGGAATCAAGAGGTGAAACATGTGAGTAATGGCTATCCATCTATGACTTAGGTTTTCAAGAATGAGGATGCTCTTTGTTTTGAGGGACACTCACTAGGAACCCTTGAACACACAGTCTTTGTATTCCAGTGTCGGTGCTGCCAAGTGTCTCTTGAGAAAGCTAACAAGAAGAGACCAGAGGTGAGTTGGAGTTGGTGTCCTTTTTTTTCCTGAAGAAATGAATAAATAAGGGTTTTTTGATCTACTTTTCTTCAAACTAGTTTCCTGCAGAGCTACAAAAAAAGATGTGCTGAAATGTCTAGGATGGCTGACATGGAAGTGTAGACTATCCTGTCAGTGACCCTTTTGGATCTAGAAACTGAGTGTGGCCAATTCAAGTAGAAAGCACTCACAGAGGCTCTGCTCTGTGTCTGGACTGAGAGAGGAGGCAGATGTGACACAGAGTCCTTACTCCCAGGCGGTTGACAGCCGAAGGGGAGGGATAAAGGATGCACACGGTCACGCGGGCATGAAGAAGGACAGGCCATGTGCTGTAGCTGGAGCTCAAAGGTGGAAGAAGTCATAGCCGGTCAGTGGAGGTTAGTTGGGGGGATGAGGCACGCCATCAAGACCTTTGAGGACAGAATGTTTGAGATGACACTTGAGCAACAGTAGGATTTCTTTTGTTTACTGTTTTATGGCTAATGTTTATTTACTGTACTTTAAAATTTAAAAACAATACATATTTATGAGAAAATATTAAAAAGTGTAAAGAAGAAAATGAATGTGCTCAGAATCTCAGCAGCCAGAAGAAAACAGAAGTACCATTTTGGTGTATTCCTTCTAGACTTTCCTCTATGTATATAGGTCTATATATTCAGACACCACACACACACACACACAGTTCACAAACTGGGCTTATACTGAATACATACTTTTGGGGTCTACTCACTTAACAGAATGATGAGTTTTCACCTATCATTAAATGTTCTTTAAAGCCATGGTTTATAAAGTCATTGTATACTTGTCCCATGATTGCTTTAGCCATTTCAGTCCAATTAGACATCTAGCTTGTTTCTATTTTCTCACATAGTTTTGCTGCATCGTCTTATACATCAATCCAATAGAAAAAGTTTTCATATGCAGAGATTAGGGGTGAGGGTAGGGGTGTAGCAGGTAGAGGGCATTCCGGGAAGAAGCATCAGTGTGAACATGTGTCTGGAGGTGCAATGCATACAGGTGTGTGGACAAGCAGATGTGACCTTGGGCTGGAGGGTAGGCGCACTGAGGAAGCGGTGGGCCAGGAGGTAGGTCTGGCAGGTTGGGGAGGGCTGTAACTGGCAGACATTAACCAAGAGGCCCTGGGAAACAGCTGACAGCTTTTGAACAGGTTAAGGGCAGAACTGGAAGTGTTGAAAGTGGTGTGAGGGTGGAGCGCAGGGAGGGAGGGGGGAGAAGGGTTAGGAACGAGGGCAGGGCAGCGCGGATGAGAAGGACAGAGTGGTTGGAGGCTGTGTCTCTGTGACTCAGAAGCTCACTGGGAATACGGCCAGTGAAGACTGAGGTCTCAACAGGCCTGTGATTTTGAGGCTTACTAACTGGGAGTATGGAGAAAGCATAAAGAAGTTGAGGCCTGGCAGGGGTAGCGACTTGTCTACATTTGTGACCTCGTGAGAGGTGAAGTGATGCCGGAACACAGATGCTGTGCCTTCATGTGGTGAATGTGAGCCATCCAGTGCCAGATGTTGGACACGGCGGATCCTGGAGGCCATGCCTGAAAGCAGCTCAGCCTGAGGTGAATGTCTGTCAGCTGTGGCATTGGCCCTCGTTTGCCTGGTGGAACATGGGTTGGGCACCATCCACTGATTAAGTAACAAGTGCAAAAAAATGAGACTTCTTATTTCGTTTCTCAAACTTAGTTCTTCAAAAGCACAGTAGGGAAAGAGGCAAAAAAAAAGGCGTGTTTGTCGTTTCAAGGGGTGGGCCGAAAAGTTGTGGTCTCCTCACATGGAAAGCCCTCTTGGGATCTCCAGTCAGCGCTGGTCATGGATTTTGGTAGCATCACGTCTCCAAGCCACACTGGGTTGCCGGACCATCCTGAAGGTGTCAATCACTTGTCCCACTGGGCGGACATCTTGTTAGGCAGGTGTGTGTAGTTCCCTTTCTTCTCACGTTTAAATTGCGGTTTCTTCCCATGATTAGTTTTGCCATTTCAAACAGCTTTCGACAGCTTCAAGACCAGTGCATAATAACAAAAATAAAAATAAGATAAAGAAAAAGAAAAAAAAAAAAAAAACACCTCACCTGATCTCCCCAGCATTTCACTGCTGCTTTGGAAATTGAGAGCCGTGCGTGGGATATTGGTGGCTAACAACCATGGAAATAAAAAAAGATTTTTGATCTCAAGGCCTAATATTATTCATATTTTTTCATAGCCTCAAACAATGTCTTCAGATAATTCAGGTAAAGGCAAGCCAGAAACAAAACAACATCATAAAGGCATTATTATATACAGACACTTGCAGCTACGCTACACGCCTCACAGTGTCTTTGAACCCTGTGTGATGAGAGAACCGTTTCGCACTCCGGGGAATACTCTTGGAGCTGTTTTTACTTCAACAGAGGGTAGTGAAACAAAATTCTTTGGCTTTAGATAGGTGTTCGGCACTGGCTCCACAGAATTCTCTCCCTTCTTGTGTGTTTACCCTCCATCACGACTCCATTTGGGAGGCCATGGGAAGGGCTGCGGCATCCCCAGGTGCGCTCCCCACCTGCGGAGCTGGGTCCTTCACCTTGGGGCCTGGGGGGTTGGGGCCAGCCCTCTGAGTGGGTGGGGGTTACGGAGCGGAGAACGCAAAAGCCTTTCATCAAGAAGAACTTGGCAATGGAGTCTTTCCCAGCCCTTGTTCCTCCCAAAATAACACTGGCCAGCCTCATCGAATTAGATAAGGGCTGGGGAACTGGGATGTGCTTAGAAAGGACAGAGGAAGCAGAGAGAGGGAGAAGGAAGATTCTCTTGGGGAATCTCTCCCTCCTGATCGAAACTATCTGATCTCTGGTTTGGAAAGTGCCGGTAGTGTCCCGGCCAAGGAATGCACTGGCCTTTCCTCCCTGCCTGCTGTGTCTCCCGGTCCCAGTTCTTCACTTGGGTGTATTAGCAGCAAGGTCAAGTCTTCTGTTCTTAAGCTAGACTTCCCAGCTGCCAAGACCTGTGGGGTCACTGCTATCCGCCCCCTTCCACAGCATCAACAATGCTGGCACTCACCGGGTACCTACTGCAGACTGCCTACGGTTGCTCGGTTTGGCAGTCAGGGCAGATCAGATGCAACCTGATCTTTAAGTGGATTGCCAGATGGAGATGTAAATTTTGCTACCCCTTCTCTTTTTGTTTCTCGGCAGCATCTAACAGTGCCTTGCCAGGGCTGACATCTATCTAGTTAATGTTTGCCATTCCCAGGACCCTTGTTCTCCATCTCGCAAAGAAAGCAAGGACTGAACACTTGGATACGAGTTCATGTACGAGAGTCACAGGTATGAAAATAATTCTAGGAGTTTCAACACACTCTAGTGTGTTGGCAGGCGTTTCTAGAAGGGCAAACTTAGCAGGACACGATTTCTCTAGCCAACATGTTTTGCAAGGTCCAGCCAATGCCACCTCTGCCGAGAAGCCTTCCATCTTGTTCTGAACCAAGCAGCGATTCCACGCTAAGCCTCTCATATCTGTGCCGTTCAGAAGGCAGTTAGTGCACACGGTTTTGTATTCTAGATTTGCTCACCGGTCTCACTGTCATTAATAAGCCCCAGGGAGATGAGGGTAGTTTCTTCCATATTTGTTCCAACATTCTTCTTTGTGTATCAGGCACGGCTCTAGCTTGTCATACGCTGTCCATAACAGTGTGTCCAGTGAATTGACCTGATCTGCCTTAGTCTCTGAGAAGCCTGCTGGGACCCGTGGAAAAGCGAGAGAAACGACTGCTCTCCATTTCCATTTCTGCCCCGTCCTTTCCTTCCTGAGTTGGCTGCCCTGCCCTCCCCACACCCTCCGACGGGCATTCAGCATTTCACTGGCTTTTCTTCCCGGGCAACATCATCCTCAGCCTTGGGCTCAGCGTGTGTTGAGCTAGAACAATCATTCACTGGAATCTAATTTCAGTTCTACAGAGGTTAATTTATCCTTTTTCAGGCTATGTACTCATTTAATCCAAAATTACCCGGCTACTAGCCTTCTTGATAGTAATTACATCCTGCGAAAGCAAACTAGTGAGCTTCATGTATTGGTAATGGCCTTTCTTTCAATAGTTTTCCTTAGGGATAGAGTTGAATGGGGAAATTAGTCATATTAAGCTGGAAAAATAGTGAACAAAATACATATTTTATATTTAAAAAAAAAATCCTCCTGCTACCAATTATGGTCTTTATTAGAAACAGGTATTTTCACATTATGGGGCTCGTCTTTTTATTAAACAGAGCAAACCCAAATGAATAGTTACTTAAGAGGATCTTTTAAATAAATACTCAAGTCCATTTTAATATCTAATAATAGTTGCTACCTCAAGTATTCACATTTTAGCATAACCGGCAGGAAAACTATTTGATGTTTTAATTATGTCCCTGAAAATGCTGAATGGGTTATAAAAAGCAATTTGAAGAAAATTAAAAAAAGGAATTTTTTTTTTTTATTATTATTAGTGTTTTGGGAGAAAGGACCTTTTCCATGTCCCATTAAAAAACCTTTCTGCATTGTAAAAATACTGTCTGCTGATTCACTAGGCCAAATAAGCAAAGGACTTGCATCTGTTATAAGTGTTCTTGTTTGGGGAGAAAAATCTGGAAAATAAAAAAAAGACCTCAGAGGAACAGTATTCTAAGAAGGGGGAGCTATGGAAATTGATCATGCCTTGAAAGAAAGAAAGGAAGAAAATCTTTTAATTACATTTAAAATTAGCCAGAACCTTGTGCTTGTCCCAGGGAGGCTCCTGGGAGGATTGGAACATTTCTGATGAACGTGCTGCCCCGGCCAGGGCTGATGTAATGACTTCAAACCCCCACCTGGACGTTTGGACCGGGGAGCAGGCAGGGGGGACATTCCCAGGCTAGATCCCCTGGCCTCAGGTCATTCTTCTGGGCAGGACCAGGGGAAAGCTGTCCCTGAAGGGAGGGAAGCAATGAGAAGGGGAGACATTTCCAAGGAACGGAACCAGATGTCCAAGCTGTCGTGCATGCGAGCGAGGCTCAGCAGTGGGTGGACACGTGGAAGCAGGAGAGGGAAGGCTGCATTTGGGGTTAACTCTTTCTCCTCTCCGTAGGGGGAGGCCTGGTGTCTGACGACATTAAAGCCTTCTTTCCAACGGCCAGATAGGAGGCACCACGAAGAACTCAGGGAAATAACTCTCCATGAGGCAGAATGAGCCCTTTTGCTGTGTTAGCTGCCCCGTGGAGGTCTCTACAGGGCTCTCCACCTGGGCTGTGTTCCCCAGGGGATGATGATGATGATGATGGTGATGATTCTTCTTCTTGTTATTATTATTATTTATAATCACTTTGCCCAAGCTATATTCCAGACCAAATAATCAGCATTTGGGGGTGGAAATCAGGCATCAATATTTTTTAAAACTCCCCAGTTGATGTGCAGCCAAGCTAGAGAAGCGCCGCCAACGTGGCTCACACCCCAGAGTCAGTGGGCAGCTCACACAATGCGGATTCTGATCCGGCAGGTCCAGGGCGGGGCCTGCGATCCTGCCTTTCAAGCTGCTGGGTAGACCATCCTTGGAACCAGAACACTGCAGTTTTCCATTTGCAGTTGTTCACATGTCTGCCTTTTAGTCTCTATATTTGAAGCAATTAAGATCCTAAGTGGGGGGGCGCCTGGGTGGCTCAGTCGTTAAGCGTCTGCCTTTGGCTCAGGTCATGATCCCGGGGTCCTGGGATCGAGCCCCGCATCGGGCTCCTTGCTCTGCGGGGAAGCCTGCTTCTCCCTCTCCCACTCCCCCTGCTTGCGTTCCCTCTCTCGCTGTGTCTCTCTCTGTCAAATAAATAAAATCTTTAAAAAAAAAAAAAAAAAAGATCCTAAGAGGGTCTCCTCGGAACAGGGACCCGTAGCACAGTGCTCTGCATTTGCAGTGCAGGTGGATCCTGGTTCTTTGAGACATTTTATTCCACTTGGATAGAATGTTATTCAACCAAGTACAAAGCTGGTTTGTCCCTGGTACCAAGAAATGCCACCCTCCTTGTCCTCAAGGATCTTAGTTTTGTCTATGGTGTCTTCTTTGAAGTGTTTTTGTTGTGCTGTTGTTGGGAGAAGCAGGCAGGATTTGTTTCCTTTGTTTATCAGCAAGTATCAACAGAGTTGCTACTATTTGCAGGCACTGAGCTGGGTGTGGGGGAATGACCAGCTGAATGAGACTCTGTTTCGGGAGTCACAGACTAGCAGGGCTTGTCCTTTTATGTCACACAGAAGCGTGGCTGATGAGCTCAGCTTACTTACGGTCTGCTGTGTCGCTCTCACCTTTACGCAAGGGTCTGAAATGCTTCTCCTCTCCATACACTGTAACATTTAGCTATTAAATTGTGCATAGGCCAGAGATCAGAGGATGAGCAGGAGGCAACCATGTCAGTTTCCTATCATGTGCCTGGTGCTGTAGGAGATTTGTGGGATGCCCTGCAAGGGTGGGTGTTCTCATGCCCATTTCACAGATGGAGAAGTTCAGAAGGGTTATTCAAACTTACTCAAAGTCATGTAGCGAGTCAGTGTCAAGATCTAAACACCATTATATCATTATAACATTCTTTTTTCATGAAACGAAGCTATCTTCCTGCAGAGCACAGTTGCGGATTGAAAGATGGTAAATGCTAGAAGGCATTTGAGAACTAGCCATTGTAGCAATTACCGCCGACCCTCTTCTTTGCCGACGAGGTCACTGAAATGCGTTCTCAAAAATATTTGTTGAATGAACAAACGGATGAGTGAATTGAAGAAAACCAAGAGTTAAAATTAAGAAGACATCACCCTTCCTGGACCTTCTGTCTGGTGAGCCCCCGGATCATGAAACTTCCAAGAGCAAATGATTTATTTTATTGAAATAGTAATTATTATGATGATGCTAATTGTCACCAGCAATGGGCCCAGCATCATACCCATCACTTAATCTACAGCACTTCATTTAATCTTTACTATAATCTTTATAGATGAAAAAAAGAGTGGAGTTCAGAGAGGTTCCCTTGTCAGTGGCCCAGCTGGTAAGTGGCAGAGAGGAGATTCACACCCAAGACTTGGATTCCGAAGCCACAGCTGTTCCTGCTGCATGTACCACGCTGCTCAAAGTGTAGATTCCTTAGAGGCTTCGATATGGTGGTTTCCCCCTGGAAAGCATTCGAAAACCATAGGAGATGCTATTGGGGCCCCGGCACACACCCCCCTTGACCCCCAGTGAGGTCACCAGCAGACAGCTCCCAGACACTCTCATGGCTTTGTGGTCTCTTGGCCTGAGGCATATTCTGGCCTCCTGACTGTTGGACCAGATCACAGGGCAAGGGGAAATACAAGAGAAGGAATGCCCCAGAGAGATCCTCAACCAATGAGGGATGGGAATTGGGGGGTCCACACCCCAGCTTCCTCACCTCTCCGAAGCACGCTACCCAGTCTGTCAGGGTCTATTGTGAGACTGAGCCCCAGTCACCCACGGAAGGAGCCTGCTCATCTGCCCACCATTTATTGGTCTCACATCCTTCTCCCTCATAGTGCTTTCTTGGCTTAGCCCTTAAATAAAGTGCATATGCCCAGATATTTTCCTTAGGGTCCACTCTGGGGAAAACCCAAGCTAAGAAAGGCCCCACCTTTTCAGCATCCAGGAGTTAAAAAGCCCACCGTGGTGACAGTGGCCTGAGAATCAAGAAATGATTACAATTGAATGTCGTCTTGGATGGAAGAAAGGTCTTCCTTTTTTGTCTTTGCTTCTTTAGATGGATGCCTGGCTGGTAAAGAGTGGACATCCAGGCGGTCTCCCCCTTTCGGACGGGTGAATGGATTTCCTGGAGTCACATGGTTTCTGCTGAAGTGGGGATTTCCTAGGGAGTTTTGGCAGAAGGTGAGGAAAGTTTATCTACATGCCTTTGCTCCTGGCGGCAACCATATGCCATGGGGTTCCGGTGCTAAGGTAGGCAGGTGCCTGCTCCATGCTCAGGAGGCCTTCAAGTGGGCAGTGGGGATGCTCCGAAGGACCCAAACATGAACATGACTATGCCACCCTCTAGAGCTTGCAGAGCAAACACTTTATGCCAACAGGGGCTGGGGGTGGGGGGAGAGCAGCAAAACAAAGCAGAAAGAATAATTGATAGGGAGTGGATAGATTGGGCTGGGAACACTAGCTCTACTATTATTCTTTTAGTCAATCCGTAATTACTAAGTGCCTACAAATTGCAGGCTGGAGTGACACTCAAAATATTTAGCCACAAGTATCCAAGTGCTGTGCCAAACCTTACTTCTTTAATTACTGGATACAGGGTGGTCTGTCCGAAAGGTCCAGGGGAGGGGAGATGGCTAGAATACCATATTGGTATTGAAACACCAGAGGAGGATGAGCCCTGTGACCTTGGGAAATCTCAGGCCTTCTCAGGGCCTCAGGTCCCTCATTCGTGTAAAGACAGATGAACTTCCATGGTGCCCATTATCCAGTTCCCTCTTGCTGACATTCACAGGCAAGGACAGCCAACAGGCACTAAAGGCTATTGTCATCTTCAAAAGGAACTCCTGAGCTGTGGTTTCTAGGTCACGGTTACCTAAAATATTAGAATATAAAAATTTTAGGTCTCCTTGTCCTGTCTCATTCCCAGAGCTAGCCACGTTAGAGATAAAATTCTTGAGTGATCTTCTTTCATTTTCCTACTCCAGTGACTCCCCCTTCTGTGGGGGGAGAGGAGTGGAATTACGTGGCCTGACCTGAGCTGATCATGTAATCTTGTAGTGTTGCTTACCTTCTCTGGTTCTCAGCATTCTCATTTGTGAAAAGAGGGCGTTGCATCTGGTGGACCCCGAGGTCCTTTCCTGTGCCCGTGACTTCTATTTCTTTCACCTCGTTAGCTCGTGACAGTGCTCATTTGAGCATTCTGGTGTGCTGATTAACTTCTAGGAAGGCTTGGACTGTTTCGCAGGGTGGGCTGGGAAATCTCCCAGGAGGCTTTGCTGTCAGGTGTGCATGAGAGGGCAGGCTGCCCTGGGCCTGGGTCAGAGACGTTTTTGTGGGAGGCTGGGCAGGGAGCTACGTGCCCCAGATTTGTGAGGGAACACCTGCTAATTCTTTGAGGATTTAAGAAAGAGAGCTCAGCTCAGGGCCAAATATGAGGGGAAGGCAGAGTCAGGTGTGGACTCCCTGAAACCCAGGCATCCTTTGTTCTCACTGGAAGGGGGTACCCGAGCCTTGGTTCCCTACCAGTGCCTCAGAAGAAGGCTCGGGGATGTGCTGTTGTATTGCCTTGGTGGGGCATTTCTCCCCCTCCCTTTTTATGTTATTTAGCGTACAAATCCATTAGCATTGCTTTTTCTTGAGCATCCAAGATGCTACAGCCTATCACTCAAGTCATTCACATGGCATTTCAGCCTTTCTTTGAAAGACAATTGTGTCTTTAGTCAAAGACCTCTTGACAAGAGAAAATGGGATCTAGAATGGAATAATGCAGCCAAGTGCTTGCCGTACACCTGCAGAATGCGACTCTGTGCGCCATTACGTCCCAAATTGTTGTGCTGGAAGATGTCTCTTGTTTACATCTCTTTATGGCCCAGCATTTAACCTTGGGGCTCCGTAGGCGCAGTCCCCTCCCCTCATCTTACCACTGCAATTCTTTCCTTTGTGGCCTACATTTTCTGTAATTATGTTGGGGGCAGTCATCATGTTTGTGTTTATTTAGCTGCACTGCTGGAAGGAACTTCTGCCCCTGATTCCCTCCACTCTGGGGGCTCACTTTAGGTCATTTCCCGATGCCAATCTTTTTGGTTTCTTCAGAGACTGCATCCTCAAAATGAAAGGGAGAAGGCACGTGCCTAAAAACTGAACAAGCAAGAAGCTATTAAAAATGACAAGGGTCCTGATCTTATTCCAGAGTGTCCACGTGAGTAAAAGTAACACAGACATGTTAGGAAAAGCCACAGTGATGATGGTGATGATGCATTGGCGGTTTTCAGCCTGTGAGGGTAGGTTTAAAACAAAGTTTTTTATTGTGGAAAATTTCAAACATATACAAAAGAGAGCGAGAACGCTGCAGGTGGGAATGTAAAATGATGCAGCTGCTTTGGAAAACAGTTTGATAATTTCTGAAGTGGTTAAACAGACAGCTGCCATATGACCCAGCAATTCCACTCCTAGGTATGTGCCCGAGAGAAATGAAAATATATTCCACACAAAAGCTTGTATACAAGTGTTCATAGCAGCACTATTCATAATAACCCCAAAGAGGAAACAGCCTAAATGCCCATCAACTGATGAATGGATAAATAAAACGCCATCTATCCGCATGATGGAATATTATTTGGCCATAAAAAGAAATGAAGGTCTGACACGTGCTACACCGTGGACAAGCCAGTCACAGAGGACCTCATCTTGTGGGATTCTTTTTATATGAGATGTCCAGAACAAGGGAATCTATAGAGAGAGAAAGTAGATTGGTGGTTGTCTAGGGCTAAGGGTGGGGTAGAATTGGGGGATTATGGCTGAGGGGTGCAAGGTTTCTTTTTGGGGTGATGAATGTATTATAAGATTGTGCCGATGGATGCACCACCCTGAATATACTAAAAGTCCTTGAACTGTACACATGAAATGGGTGAATTGTATGGTATGGAAATTATACTTCAATAAAACTGAAAAAAAAAAAGAAAGAAAAAAGATAGAATAGTATGGCAAAACACAGTTGCCATGGCTCCACTGTGATTCCAGCTGAGAGCCCATGGGATCCTATCCTGCATTTGCACCCTTCTCCTCTCACACATTAACATCATTTTGTTGGTATTTCAGTCTGTACCTGTAAAAGATAAGGGCACTTAAAAAAAAATCAGATGCCAAAGCCATTATCACATTTAAAAATGTAACAATAATTTCTTAATATCAACAAATACCCACTGTTCAGATTTTCACTTGTCTTACTTTTTTTTTTTCAGTTGTGGAATCATGATTCTAATTATCTATACATTACAAATGGTTGAAATGTTTTTAAGTGTCTTTTAATCCATAAATTCCCCTCTGTTTCTCTTTTTTTCCCCCTTGAAATTCATCTCTTTAAGAAACCAAGTCATTTGTCCCGCAGATTTCCTACAGACTGGACATTGCTGTTTGCATCCCCACGGTGAAGTTTAACATGTTCCTCTGTCCTCTCTGCTGCTTGCAAGTTGCTAGCTCCATCTAGGGGTGTGATCAGATTCGTAGGCGTATTGTGTCCTTCCATCAGGAGGCACTAGATGTCCAATTATCTCTCTCTCTCTCTTTTTTTTTTTTAGTGGCTCTTGACCCCAAGACTTGGATCCATCAATTCATCAGGGATGGTGGGAATTAAAAAAAAAAAAAAAACCGAACACATACAAGATTCCTTCCTCATATACTAAATGAAGTCTCATTTCTTTATCTCACTTCCCTGCACTTATTAGAAACTTGCCTTGTCCTGAGGCAGGGAATCCTGTTCTTTGGAAAAGGAACCCAGCAGTCTGAGAGGCACACTGGAGCTTGCCTTTCCCCAGAGCACAGCAAAAGGGATTCAAACTGCTCTGTGCAGAAATCAGAATATCAGAGACCTGCTTATCTCCTGCCCCCTTCTCCTCCAATGCCCGTGCCTCTGGCCCCTTTACTCTTCTTCTGGCACACAGCACCCTCACACATCTCCATGCTTTTGCTCATGCTGTTCTCTCTCTCTGGGATGTCACTATTGTCTACCTGCTTGGTTAGTTCACTTACTCACCCAACATTTATTGAACACGTGTTGTGCATCTGGCATCATGCCAGGAATTGAAGATAGAAAAATAAATAAGAATCTGTCCCTACCCTTAAGAGGCTCACATTCTGTTGAGGGTAGGGGATAGACAAGTAAATGGATAATTGTGAAATTCTTATCCTTGAAGATCTAGCTCAATTATCACTTACCCTGTAAGGTCTTCTCCTTCCCTCTCATTCCTCGAACAGAACTGACTATTCTCGTTGAGTGACCCCTCTGCCCAGGTTGCTGATCTAGTGTTTTCCACATCAAGGTAGAATCAGGAGCATGGATGTCTGTATTGACTGCATGATCGTGAACTCCATTGAGGAAGGTCTGTATCCTATTTATCTTTGCATCTGTTTCTATAACTTATTATGTGTTTTGGAGCAAGTGACCTAATTTCTCTTCTTATGTATAATATGGAGCTAACCCCAGGACCCACTTCCAAACTGTGTTGAGCATTGAAGAGATATTGCACACATAGCTTTAGCTTTCAGGTACCTTTGTTATTATGTATAGACTTAGCATTCATCAAGTTTTTGCTGAATTACTGACCAATTAATGAATGGGATATAATCCTTACTTTTAATTAACTTACAAATTTAGGAAACAAGATGGGTGTGAAAAGAGAGTTAACAGGGCAATGTGGTACAGTGAAAGGGCTTTGGATCAAGAGATAGAGGACTCAAGATGCTAGCTTCAACATGTGTCCTCTAGAACAGTGGTTCTCAACTGGGGTGACTATGCTCCCCCCACCCAAGGGGACATTTGGCATTGTGTGGAGACATTGGTTTTTCACAACTGGAGATGGTGCTACTGGCATCTGGTGGGTGGAGGGATGCTGCTAAACATCGTGTAATGCACAGGAAAATCCCCTCTGCACCTCTCCTACCCCAAACTAAGAATTATACAGCCCAAAATGTCCATTAGTTCTGAGGTAGGGAAACCCTGTTCTAGAGCCTTCCTACTCAAAGTATGGTTCACAGACCAGTAGTCTTCATATCATCTGGGAGCTTGGTAGAAATGCAGAAGCTTGGGCCGTAGCTGAGACCTACTGAATTGAAATTTCCATTTTAGCCAGATCACCACTATGTGATATATATGCACTAAATTTTGAGAAACAGTGTTCTCGAATGGTGCTTTTCAATCTTTGAGACTCATTAGAATCATCCAGGGGTCGTGGTGGTGGGGTTAAAAATCCCAACGCCCAGGCCATGCCCTATGATCTTAATTAAATCAGAATCTCCAGGGTCATACCTAGGCATCAGTATTTTTAAAAGCTTTCTTTATCAATTCCAATATGCAGCCAAGGTTGGGAATCACTGATCTGGGAGCTAATAGTCTGATGGAGTGGAGAGACCTATCAGTAGATTGAAGTGCATGGTGATAGCTGATTTTGAAAGAACGCAGCCCAGGTGGAGGACATTAAACCATCAATGGTGACCAGTTTGTTGGAAGCAGTGGGAGCCCAGAGCCCCCGCTAAGACAGGTGTTATCTTGGGCAAGTCATTCCCCATGCCCACCACAAACCCCATGTCCAGTGTTGTCTGTTTCTGTGTCTATTAAGAGAAGATCTTCAAACTACCTTCTCCCTCAAACCTTCTGAGTGGCCCATAGCATGGCTTAATGAGGGTTTGGTGCATGAATGAACAAATGAATGAATGATCTTGTACTATGTGAAGCCAGTGGTATAGACAACAGATGGTCTAGGAATTCAGGAGCAAGGAGTCACTCATCAGTGACAGCTTCATGAAAGAAATAGGATTTTAGTGGGGGCTCTAGGGCAAGCCCTCCAACAGAGGAAGAAAACACACATCTATTTCCTTTTGTTCCTGTTGGGGAAGGGAGCTTCCTTGGGCTCAGTGCCTTCCAAAGGTGATACATCAATCCCGAACATCTCCCATCTTGATTTATAAGGAACACAGGTCCCTATTTTAACATAGCTGTGTGTCATTAGCAGCCATTTTTAGAGATCAGCAGGTAGGGGCTTCTCTCCCTTATGGGGTTGGAGGAAAAAAGATTCTACAACTTTCCACAGCCCCTGCCACCTGGTGCTCTGTGCGGAGCAGGAGACCGGTTCCTCTGTAACCCCCTGCACATTAAAGCTCTTCACTTCTTAAAACAGATGATGGCTTTAAACGCCAGAATGAAGGGTTGGAAATGGACTTAACCTCATCAAACACTTCCATATCTGATCTTACCTTCCGAGCTGTGGATCCTGGCCAACATGAAAGAGTTCCATTTACAGGCTGACTTTCAATGTGGGTTTTATTCCTCTCTCAGAGTTTTGCCTGTCATGCCAGGTTGGGGAGCAGGGTAGGGATATGGTTGGTGCTTGGTGGTAGATGGCCTTGTTCCTGGTATTTGGGGAGCTAGAGAGATGGAAAATGCCCCCCTCACCCCCCCATGCGGCCTAGCTGGAGGATTTTGCATTTCCCTGGGAAGGCTATACTCTGTCAATGAGCTGAGTTGAGAGAAGACATTTTCTTTTATCAGAGGCCAGCCTCCGCAACTCCTTCTTACATTTGGGGAATTTTCTGTCCTATGAGTCTTGGAGGGGAGTGGAGGTGAGAAGAGACGGTGCCCACTCCTCAGCCCTCTTGGCAACTAGGTCAGGGACATGGGACCTGGTTTCAGTCAACAAGGGTTAGGGTTAGGGTTAGGGAAACCCTGTTGGAAACTGTAGAGTGCTGTGGCCAAGCGACAGCCACCTTACCACTCTTCCCTTTTCTTCCTCTCCTTCCTGTCCTTCTCCTGGGCAGCCACGTGTGGTTCTTCTCCTCCAGCTGCACCTGGTGCAGAGCTGGTCTTGCATTCTTCGTCTCAGGTGACCCAAGTCTGGCACAAAGCCCCCGAGACACCTAGGATGAGGCAGGTGGGACCGGCATTAGGGGGAGGCCAGCAAGGCATGGAACAGACCCGGCAGGGCCTTGGTCACTCTCTTACAAAATTTTCCTTTTATCCTACAAGCAATGAGAAGCCACTGGAAGGTTTTAAATGACAGGGGTTTGTGAGTGCAATTGGGAGATTTTGTGGTCAAATCTGAATTTTAAGATCATCACCGGCTTCTGTTGGAGAACGGATGCATGGAAGCAGGAAAGCCAGGATAGTGATTCAAGTGAGCAGTGAGCTTGTCTGGACAAGGGTGGTGGCCCCTCCATCTCCTGGATGCCTTTTCTCCATAGCCTGCTTCCAGACTCTTCCTTCAGACTCCCAGCTCCCCCTGCTGCCCGGAGGCATGCGTATCTACCAGTGATGGATGCCCTGACCCACAGGTGGGGGTGGGGGGTAAGATTTGAGCCCTCAGCCATGCAGTAGGGTGAATTTTGAGGGTAGAGGCCCACTCTGTCTTGGTAATACAGAAACAAAAGTAACACCTGACAAAATATCGTAGTCTTGGAATTTTAAGCTCTTCAACTGCAAGGGGCTTTGAGTGTCTTTGAGCCCGGATGCCCGAGTGAGGCTTGGCTCTCCCACGCCACACTTGCTCAGACAAGGCGTTCTTGAGTGTAAGCAGGTTTGACGACAGGAGCCTCACTCTCTCCCCAGACCACTGATCTCCTTTTGGGCAATTCACATGGATTTTCTCCTTTCTTTTGGACTCTGCCGTGCTGTTCCGGCTATGTGCACCAACCCTTCCGTGGCTGCCTATGTGGGTTGGTGGGGCCGAGCCCAGGATGGATCTCCCTCTGGGTCCCTGGGCCCTGGGCTAGAGGGAAGCAAGCCTCAGTCCTGGGTGAGAATTACCTGCGGTCCTGCTGCCAGGCTGAGGAGGATGCTGAGTTGCTGGGCACTGCTCTTACTCTCCAAGTGGCGCCTCCCAAGGCACTCGACCTCCTCACAGGAGAAAGGACTAACCAGAGTGAATCTGAAGCAGAGGGGAGCATGGCTGGAAATGACCTTGCACTGGAGGTCCCCATAGGAAGCCATCAACCCGTCAAATCACCTTCCTCTTTGGCTCAGGCTTTGATCTCTCCTGAAATCCAGGTCAAAGCCAGGCCTCAGGCATCTTTCCTGAAAAGCTGTGGCCCGTGCACCTTTGCCTGCATTCCACTGGCCTCCGGACAGCCTCGGATCCTCCTGGGTCCCCGCACTCCTGCAGTGTGGCGGGGAGCTGCCCGCTGGGACATAGGCCGAGCAATTAAGAAACTGCATTTTTCTCCTCCTCGCTTCCCTAATTGTTATTTTTGTCCCTGCTTTCAAACCATCCCTGGTTTTCATTTCATCTTGCCCCAGCCTGGTGCGCCCGGCAGAAAAAGCCAGCTTGCTCAGTGGGAGGCAATTTTCCCAGCGTGTCCAGCGATAATTCCGACACGACTGCTTTGTACATATAATTATAAAACCAGGGGCCACCAAAGTGCACCTTTAGAGCAGAGTCTTGACTGTTCTTGGTTCTGTTTTAATTATTAAGCCTTAAAGCAAAAACTAGGTTTCAAAGAAAACTTTCTGTACAGTCCTCAATAGAGTTAAAGGAGGAACATTTTAAGCTGATGAGCTGACACTTGTAGAAGCAAATATATTAAATAAATCATGATTCGTTTTGGGGGCAAAGTCTGACTTACATCAACTCTGGAAAAAATGGATCTTAATGAGTGACAGTTGGGTGTTTTCTGTCACTTCCTGAGGTAATGGCCGCAAGCTGACATTGCTCAGTGGGTGTCTCATACTTCTGAACAAAAGTTTTTTGGAGTGAGATAGACAAGGTAGAAATCCCAAGGTGACTGGGAGGAATGTCTAATGAGTGGAAAGACATATTTACTGGCAGTCTGTATGTAAGCTGTGACAGTTGACAGAACTTGATTGTAACAAATATAGTTGATGAAGAAAAGGCTGACAGACAGAGAGGGGCCATGGTGGGGGGTGGGGGGCGGGAGAGTCAAAAGCCCTGCCTTGCCTGAACCCTGTTAATGGTAAGTTGGATACAAAGCTCAGAGTCATGAAAGGGAGCCTGGATCTTGCACTGATGTCTAAACACAGAAATGTGTTGAGCTTGCAGGAGGTGCTAATAGGTTCAGACCTGTTGACCTTTTTGCCCATAAATTGAGAAGCTGATTCTTTTTCCAGTGGCACCTGGGGCCAGAAGATGACCCCAGCTCTAGGGATATATGTAAGTTCCGTGACTTTGGGACCCACTCTACCCATGCCTGTGGTCGGGGCAGGTCTGGGGTCCTTCTTTGACAGATGCCTCACCTGGGCAGCTACCATGACCAAGAGCCACTGGGCTCCAGCCCCAGTGGGCACTGGTGAGGCTCACCTGGGGGTGGGATGGAGATTGAACAATGGAACCCCCTGTAACCTTCCATTCTTGCGTGCCCTTTACCTCCTTCGTTCTGCGGCTCCTACCCCCCTCTACTCAATTTCTCCTCTGCGCCCCACCCCCACCCTCTCCCCAACACAAAAGGAGTGATTGGCCTCAAAAAGGCAGAGCTGACTGGCATATTAAATGGTGACACTTTGTAACTGACTGGTCAGGGCTTCAACAATCGGCTTGCCAATGAGCTCTGCACTTCTTCCCCCAGGCAAATGTCACACTGAAACTGAACAGGATCCTTTTTCATCCTACATGCTGTTTTCTATGCCACATATTATTTTATAGTTGCAAATAGGCTAACTCTTTAAAATGCACGGAGGCTGCTGTACTTTCATCGTGGGCTCATTTTGGAGAGGCGGCCTGGGAGGGAGTGGGGGGAGCAGAGAGACTCTGTCGAGTGGCGGTGAAGTTTTGGTCAACATCTTGACCTTGACTTTTTTTTTTCTTTGAAGGGATGAATAAATGAAGGTAAAAATAGGAAATTTTAAGGATTGAAAAGAAATGGATGGAAGCGAGGAGAGCAAAGGAGACTAATGAACCAGGAACGTCACCCATCAAGATAGGAAGCTGAAGTGTCATTGTCACCAGTTTCTTATTTCAAGTGACCAGGGCAAGTATTCCTTAGCTGCAGGTTGATTTTCTGTCTGGTCTGTGATTTGGAAAATGGGATCCATTCCTGGTTAATTCCTCAGACCTGAGTGAAGTGGCAGTTCCCTGACTTTGATGTTGCCCCAATTAAATGGAAAACTCTTTCCAATGATCTTGGTTAACATGATCCACTTTCTCCAGGTTGTTTCTTATTAATATGATCCACCGGTTTGGAAGGAGAGCTTGGGTAAGCCATAGCTGAGTGGAGTCCTTCCCAGGTCATGAGATATGGGCTGCCTCAGTGTCAAGAATCCTGACGTCATGGACTTCAGCTCAGTGGGTTAGTCCTTCCATTATGGACCAACGATTCCTGAAAATGTCCCCTATTATGGCTGGCTCAGTCAATTGGGGTGGTAGATGGAAGGGTATTATAACTCATCCAGGAGCTAGGCCTTCCTGTCAACGGGACAGGAATTTTTAGAATAAGATTCCGAGCATGAGGGGAAGTGGAGAACCAAGTAGAGAAGGCCTTGTAGCTCAAGAGAGAGGAGGCATTTGGTTTGAGTTGAGGCAGTTACATTCAGGGGAGAGATGAGACACAACTGTTCCTCTCTTCTACCCCAGAGGCATAAATCTATTATTATATATTTGTACTTTTTCTTAACTTGAGCAAGTTACCTTTTCTTTCTGAGCTGCAGCATTCTTATCTGTAGGATAAAGTCAGTCTAGATAACTTTGGATGTCTCTTCCTGATCCAAGTCTTTTGGATTTCATGACCCACCAGAGCTGGTTCCAGGGCCCTCTGCCAGGACATTTTCCTTCAGTTGGTAACATCTTCAGGGCCGTCAATTAGCCTGGAGCTCCGAAGCCGTGAGACCAGACTCAAAAGAATTTAGGGATGAGCACCCAACAATACCCACCCAAAGTCAAGCCTGCCTGGCCTTGGCTTTCTAGAGCTAACAACTGCCCACAGATGTGCTTCCGATGCTGCTGGCTGGTGCCTGGCAGGCCCAGGGGGCTCCTGGTGAGAAGGACCACATGGGGAGGTCTCCAGGAATGGGGGTGGCCTCACTTTTCTACTGCAGAGAGTACCTCCCTACTGCCTCACTATGGGAGCAGGAGGGGTCTGGGGAGGCGCCACATAGTTGTGTTTGGTCCTATCTTTCCTACAACAGGGCAGGAAAACATTTCTCAAGCCTCCTCTGGCTCAATGATCTTTCTCTTCTCCAAAAATCGTTTTCACGTGCAGACCCCACCTTGCAGCTCCAGCATGCACTAGCCCCAGTGCAGGAATGGGGAGGTGTGCCTTCTGGCCTCGCCTTGGCTGATAACTAGCTGTGCTGGGAAGTCTCAGGGCCTTCCATAGCTTTCAGCTTTCTCTTCTGTACATTTGTCAGACAATCCTGAAGCTTTCTGATGGAAGGTGGTGGAGGGACCCTGTCGTTCACCTTCTTGACCTCTCTGCTCCCCCCCACCCCCCGTCAGCCTCTCCAAGGCATCTCTCCAAGGCCACCCAGCTTCTGGGGAGACATGACATGTGAATGGCAGCCAAGGCCCCAGAGGCCCACCCCTCCAGCCACACCTAACTTACCCCCACCATCTGCCTGGACTCATTCAGAGCGCCGGAGAGAAGGCGCAGTCTCTGAGTTCACAACCTCAGTAGCTGGACAGCGCTTTGCCTGTGGGCTGAGGGGTCTGCCGTGGGCTGGATGGAGTGTGCTGGGATCGCTCCTTTCTTTGAAGCTTCAGGTTATTGGCCACCAGGAAGGCACTGGATTCCTCCTTTCATCTTAGATAAGCATATTCTAGCCATTCTGGCTGCATGAGGTTGTCCCCTCTACTGATTCGTGGAAATAAGACAGCACCTGCCCGGATTAGCTTTTTGCTGTCCAGGCCTTTGTCTTCCCCCGGGGGGCAGTGGGTGGAGAGCAGGAGTGAGAGGAGGTCTGTGCCGAGACCCCTGGTCCTGGGAAAACTCTTTACGCTGGGGAACAGTGTCCCTTGCTTTGGAAAGCAGAAGTGTCATGTTGCTGCTAACACGGTGCACCTGGGGGATGCTGGAGGTTGAGGGAATTCTAGACAAAGTTGCCCTCCTTTGTACAAGCATTCTGAACCCTCTTTAGAAATGTGGCTGGCTGCAAATATGGGGGCAAGGCAGCACGGAAATGTGAGGTGGACTCTGCTCCTTCCAGCTAATGAGAGCTACTCCAGCAGGTGAGTTTAGTGAGAGCTGAGAGCTAAGCCATCCAGAAGGCTTGCAACAAACCATGCCCTGTGCTAAGCGCTTCACATGATTTATCTCACTTAATATAGCAACTCTCTGAGATGCATCTCTTGTTATCCCTGTGTTATAGATGAGAAAATTGAGAGGAAGGCTAAGAAAAGAGTTCAGGATCACATAAATAGTGAAGAATGCAAAACCTGAGGTTTTGCAACTCCCTGGGAAACAATCTGTTATCCCTTCTGAACTAGGACGTCTTTGGCACAGCCACAGGCCAAGGCCAAGGGGATGGACTATACTGGATTCCTGTCCAGGTCAGACACTTGCTCGATGTGCCACCCCAGACTCACCAATTCCTGCCACATGGGGTTGTTCCGAGGGTATGTGAAACGCTGAGTGTCCATGTGCAGTGCATGCCTGCCATCCCATAGTAACAGTGCCGGACACTTGGGGCTCTGACTTTGTGGCAGGTGCATCTCAAGTCCTCCATGCGCATCATTGCATCTAAAGGTCACAGTCATTCTGTAGATTACTCATTTTATCCCCTTTTCCCTGGTGAGAGAAATCAAGTTCGGAGAGGTCAGGGAATTCGTCTGAGATCGCACAGTGCATAGAAGTAGATAGAAAGTCAGGCAGTCCGACTGCGGAGCGCACTTCCCCACCACTGTGCTCAACTACTTTCTCTTTTTACATTATGTCATTAGTTCAACACATATTTATGGAATATTATGTATCTAGTGTTGTGTGGGGCACTGAGACTACAATGGTGAGCAAAAAAATCAAATGTGGTTTCTGCTCTCCTAGAATTTATATTCCAGAGGGGGAGAGAAACTATAATCCAATGTGTGTAAATATATGACAAACGTAGAACTGCAACTGTCAGAAGAGTTTATGGAGGGAAGGAGCATGGTGCTCTATGGGCCTGTAATAAGGGACTTGCCCTAGTTGGATGGCAGGGTGGACTTCCTGAAGGAAGTGACAATTCAGCTGAGATACGAGGGTTGGGTAGGAGGGAGGTAAGGAGCTGGTGGTGTCAATGGTGGGGATGGGGTGTGTAGGAGCACTCTGAGCAGAGGGAATTGCAAGTGTGGAGCCTCCTGGCAGGAGGAAGCACGGAAAGGTGTGCAGAGCATGGTGGAAGGCAGAACTGGCTACATAATCTGCAGGGCCCCGTGCAAAATGAAAATATGGGTCCCTTGTTAAAAAATGATTAAGAATTGCAAAGTAGTGAGAATAGGTACCTGCTATCGTATGTGGGGCCCTAGGTGGCTGCAGATATCACATGCCCATGAAGCCAGCCCCAGCCAGAGAGAAGGCTGGGAAGGGGGTTGGGACGGGTCAGAGAGCCCTCAAAGTCAAGTTTAGGATTCTGTCTTTATCGATCTGTTTCCAGAGGGTCACTGCTGAGTAGAGAAGCATTTGGGGTAGAGACAGCTGGGTGAGCTCCTATGAGGGGGCAAGAGGCCTGGCAATCTAGGGAACCTGGGGTCCTCCACCTCCTCAGGTCGGGCCTGGTTTTCTCCTGTGTGGGAAAGGGACAGTGACGCCCACCCACATGATGATCAGAATTTGTGGGGAGAGCCCCCCGCCTTGGAGCCTTTTCATAGCCAATTTGCATGGGCCTCACACAAAGGCTCCGTGATGGAAGCTGATAGATCAGCATGACTCCCTCCAATGTCCAAAGTCAAGGAGGTGGGGGCAGGTTGTGTGTGTGAGTTTCTGAAGAGCTTTTTAAAAAGGGGGACCCCAGAGCTTAGGACACTGAAAACTGAATCCCCTTTTGCTTTCGTGTTCAATTTCAATGCGAAGTGGCCATAATATAAAGTATTTATCCAAATAAAGTAAAACCAGCCAGAACTGTCTCTTCTGAGCCACAGAGAACTTTTCTGAACACCCAAATCAATGACTCTCCCCCCCACCCCAACCTGGTGTGTTGTATGCAGACAGACATTTTACTGTAACAATCATAATAGCTCAGTTGGAAATTACCGTCTGGCTAGGCAGCTGAATCTATGCCTGGATCCAGCTTCAAACGCAGGTATCAGGGGCAAATTAGCAGCGACATCAAGTTTTGGATTTTATAAAAAGTGCCAGGTTGGGAGAAGAGAAGCATAATTGTTCCTGCCGCTGAGGGTGAAGGTTCATACTCCGGGCCTTGGCTGCGCGCATCCGGGGCTCCCCTACCCCACATAGCAACTCTAAAGACCACCAGGCACACCGAAGCTCATTATATTTGCTCTCTTCATTGAACTCCCCCACAACACCCCTGCTGTGTTTGACTGCTCTGGAGAAGGACCAGCTCTGGGTCCCCGGATGTCAGAGAGCTCTCCTTCCCTTCCCTGTGTCCCCCTCACTCCAAGGGAGGGCCCTGCCTCCTCCCAGGGAGCTCTGGTCTGCATGGCCGGAAGCCTCCCCCCCCCTCCCAGCATCTTTGGGGCCTCTCAGTTTAGGTTAATTGCCCAGAGGACAAGGCACTGATGCCTCCTCTCCGGGATGGTTGGCAAACTTGACTAGACTCAAAATGAACCTCTTTGATTCCATCTGCAAAATTAGATCAGATTTGATAAAGTAAAGATGTACCCTTTGAAGTATTCCCTATCAACATAAGTGCTAAGAACACTTGAGTGAAGGAATTTGAGCAGTTTTGAAAGCAGCGGCATAGGAACTTCAATGAGGATTGCAGCTAAGGGCATGCCCAGAAGGCACGGGACTAACTGCATCTCTCCTGCAGGCAATAAGCAATTGCTAAAGATTCCAGACTTCTCAAAGTTCAGAGTTCAGCCTGAAAAACTTTGTTGAACTTGTCATAGGCTGGGCTCTGTGGTTTGCATTCTGTTTTCAGAGGCTCGGAGAGTCCCAGCAGCTTTTCGGTTTCTGTGCCGCCTCGGCTCGGCAGGAGCGAGGCTCTTTCTTTCCCTTTAGCTTCCACAGCCGAGGTATGAATTAAACCCTCAGCTGCTTTCCTGGGGGATGTTCCCTCCAGAGCTACAGGGCAGGACATCAGTGGGTGAGAAGTGTCTGTTTATCCGAATGAAAGCCGAGAGATCTGTGTCAAAGCCCAGCTCTGTCACCATCTGGCTGTGTCACCTTGATGGGGTCCTTCTGTGCATCCAAAGCCTTAGCTCCTTCATCTTTCTGCCACCCCCACTCCAGCCACCACTTCCTGAGTCCTTTCCACGTGCCAATAATACCTACCTCTTTCATTGAGCTACACCGAAGGCGCGTCTTTGAGCTCATGGTCAGGGCTGGGGAGAAGATGCTCAATTAATCACCGTGTGGTCCCTTCTGGTCTGGCAGGGGACAGAGAGACCTGAACGAGGGCTGTAATAGAAAGTGTCAGGTGTGGGATAGGTGCGTGTACAAAGTGCTATGGGAGCTCAGAGGAGGGAGCAATTCATTCCACCAGCGGGGAGCCAAGGAAAGCACAGAGGCGCGAAAAGAGGCTCAGAGCTGCTGAGCTAATGAACAAGAAAGCGTTTTGCAATGTGTGGAGTGTTATAAAAGGTAAGCTCTTATTCTGATTTCAGGTATTACGAAACAGCATGCCGTCTGGATTCTTCTCTCAGCTTGGACTGGGTTGAGGGTAACTTGGGAAGCTCAAAAGAGCGAAAGGACGCCGTGAGAGTTGGAATCGAATAACCAATGTGGAGAGGAAATGTTTTCATTAAAAAAAGTATGAAAGCATGCGAGAGAGGTCAGTGGGAGGGACCTCAGACTGACATGGTGCCATTTAGGCATGGGGAGGGGTGCGTGCTGCCTCCTGGAGGTCTCACCTGCCTTGGGGTGAGCTGGAGGTCCAGATCTTGGCTCCTATTGTTGGGAAACCCAGGAAGGCCCAGTAGGTACACCATTTCCCCCCGGATTATGTGGAATAAGAGTAGTGAGAATAGGCATCCTGGCCTGAGTCCTGATCTCAGGCAGAAAGCATTCAGTCTTCTACCATTAAATATGATGCTAGGTGTGGGTGTTTTGTAGATGCTCTTTATCAAGCTGAGGAGCTTCCCTCTATTCCTAGTTTGTGGAGAAATGTTTATCATGATTGGGCGTCGGATTTTGTCAAATGCTTTTTCTGCATCAATTGATAAGATCACAAGGTTTTTTTCTTTTTTAGCCTCTAGATATAGTGGATTACACGGATTGATGTTTTTAAAGATTTTATTTATTTATTTGACAGAGAGAGAGAGCAAGAGAGCACAAGCAGGGGGAGCTGCAGAGGGAGAGGGAGAAGCAGGCTCTCCGCTGAGCAGGGAGCCCGACGCGGGGCTCGATCCCAGGATCCCAGGATCATGACCTGAGCTGAAGGCAGACGCTTAACCACCTGAGACACCCAGGCATCCCACATGGATTGATTTTTGAATGTTGAACTAGCCTTGCATACCTGGAATAAATCCCACTTGGTCACAGTATCTAATCTTTTTATATACTGCTGGATTCAGTTTGCTAATACTTGGTTGGGGATGGTTGTATCTAAGCGCATGAGGGATATTTGTAGCTTATTTGTCCTGTCTTTATCTGGTTTCAGCATTAGGATAATATTAGCCTCATAAAATGTGTTAGGAAATATTCCATCTTCTTCAGTTTTCTGGAAGAGGTTCTGTAAACTTGGTATTGATACAGCAGTTTAATACACCATAAAGGCAATTCTGACATTTTAAAATTAGTCTTCTATACCCAGCTCAGAAGTAGACTTTTTAAAAAATTTGTTTATTTTAGAGAGAGAGTGAGAGAGAGACAGTAGGGGGAGGGGCAGAGGGAGAGGGAGCAGGAGAGAAGCAGACTCCCCGCTGAGCGTAGAGCCCCTCGCAGGGCTCGATCTCACAACCCTGAGATCACAACCTGAGCCAAAATCAAGAGTTGGATGCTCAACCGACTGAGCCACCCAGGCGCCCCCAGAAGTAGTTTTTGGTGAAGTGTGGTTGGGAAGATGGCTTAGTATCACACCCCGAACCCAGGGAAAACCACGGCTAGGTTCCAGGTCACTCTAGAATCTGTTTTCATCTGACCCACCTGAATGATTGCTCCTTTACCGTGCACCCCCTGGGGGGCTGTCGGTCCTCACCCATGCTGTGGTTCAGTCAGAGCACCTGGGGCCCCATATGGCACAGGACCACGTGTGACCCATGCCACCGACCCAACAAGCTCCCCTCGGTTTCCACTCTGCACCCCCTCCCCCCCAATTCCCCTTCCCTCCTTTCTCTCCCTCTTGCCTTTCACCTCAGGAAGAGTTTGGAGTATTCCTCAGCACGGGGCGTAACATCACGGGCACCCCCTTCCTTTCTGGTCTTCGTACCCTTCCTCCTCCGCCACGAGTGCTCATGCTAATGTGTCGGACATCCTGTTACTTTCCTATTGCTGCTGTAACAAATTAGCACAAAGAGGGTAGCTTAAAACAACACAAATTTATTATCTTACCGTTCTGGAAGTCAGAAGCCCAAAATGGGTCTCACTGGACTAAACTCATTTGTTGGCAGGGCTGTGTTCCTTCTGCAGGCTCGAGGGAAGAATCTGTTTTCTTGCCTTTTCCAGCTTCTAGAAGCTGCCTGAGTTCTTTGGCCCCCAGCCCTCTTCCATCCTTAGAGCCAGGAATGGCTGGTCTAGGCTTTCTCACCTGTATCCCTCATACACTCACTCTCTTGCTGCGCCTTTCACTTGTGAGGACCTTGGTGATGACATTGGGGCCCCCCGGATAATCCATGACGGGCTACTCACCTCCAGGTCAGCTGATTGGCAACCTTCACTCCCTTTTGATTAGAACATGACAAATTCACAGGTTCTAGAGATTTGGATGTGGACATCTTTGGGGATCATTATTCACACAGATATATAAGTTAGGTACATGGGCATCATTATAAAATACACAATGTTATTTTGAGTGTGCAAGTATTCTTTATATGAATGGAATCGGGCTATAGAGCTCTTTCTGACTCTTACTTCTTACTCATAAACTATGTTTTTAGGTTCTAACCATGTTTTGTGTATGGATAGTACATTACCCCTAACTCCTACAAGGTATTCCATAATAGACAGTCCCCCTAATCTTCTGATTCATTTCCAGGTGATGGATATCTAGCTTGCTTCCCACTTCCCACTGTTAAAGACAATGTGGTGATGAGTAGCCCACGTCTGACCCCTTAAGGACCTCGTCGCATTTTCTTAAGTTTCACAAGGTCATGTTGGAGCACCCCACAGAGGCTGTCCCTGTCCATACCACCCCCAGCAGTGCACTCTGTGCCTGTTTCAGCTTCCGGCTGCTAGCCCCTACCATTTCCCAGCTGCAAAGCAGACAGAAAGGGGAAGAAAGCAACATTAACTCAGTATGTACTATGTAACCGGCTAGATGGTGCTGCGTTGGATGCTTTATGTAATTATCCCCTTTCATTCTAAGATGATCCCATGTGCTTGATATACTCGAACCCATTTTAGAGATGGCAAATCTAAAGCTGAAAGGGAGTAACTTCTTTGCCCAAGGTCTCACATTTAGTAAGGGCTGGATGCAGAATTTCAATCCAAGTTGGGCTAGGGACACTTTCTCGGTGCTCCTATCATGTCCTGGACACATCTTGCTCTCCACATGCACAGCAATCTCAAGTTCAATTCTTTGTCGAGGAGAGTGGTTAAGAGCACGGCGTTGGAGCCAGACTTCAGGGCAGATGCTGGTTCCATCACTTGTTAGCTATGTGATTTGGGATAAGGAGACTTACTACTTTCTGTCTCAGTTTTTCTCATCTGGAGATGGGAACGATGTCCTTCAATTGTGTTTGCAAACCACTCAGCGGTGTGTGGTGCATCGGAGGGCTAAATAATACCCCTAAAAAATACCCCTCCCCCTTCCCGACTCTACAATTCCCACAGGTAAAAGCGGTGTTTCATTCACGTGTACCTCATTCCATAGCAGCTGGTACAATGTCTGGCTCCCCTGTAACTGTTCAAGTCGTTGGCTCCAAAGCTCGTTCTAACTAGGGTTGAAGCTTCCCGCAGCCTTTGGCGTGAAGGGTCTTGGATCTCCAGGAGGCGCAAGGTAAGGGGGGAGGACGATATTTGACCCCTCTTCTTTCAGTGATCTTTCTAGACCTCGCTCCTGCCTTCTTTATAATACTTATTGCTCCTGGTCCCCAACTCTTGCTCCTGTCTATCCTGTCTCTTAAATCCCTCCTTTGCGCCCCTTTGGGGGCACCACGGTGCTATTCCGTCTGTGCCGTCCAGGTTTGCCCCATTGGTGTTGGGGCGGGGGTCACATTGCCCTCGACAAGTGCTCCTCCTCCTCCACACAGGTCACCGCTTGCCTGTCCATTAGGAAATCCCACGCCTGTGTGGTTTCCCTTAGCGCTTAATAAAAATGGGGTGATTAGAGAACCTCAGGCAGCACTTTCTTAAAGAGTCCTTAAACAAGCATTACAGATGGAAACAGCTACAACCAGCCTCTGCGAGAGGGAGCATGGGGCTCCTCACAACATAATCCTTTTTCACGTCAGAACGAATGTGTAATCAAAGCACGAAAGGGAACAGTTTCAAAGTTCTGAGCCTTCTTAGGCAAAACTATAATACATCAACCAGCCTAAATTGGTGTCCAAAGTGTTCAGTGAGGATTGACACGTAGTGTAGTGTTCTAAGTAGTTCACCTAAGTCAGCAGTTTGTTTTTGTTTTCTCTCTCTCTCCTTTTAGGGATGTCTTCTCAGCCTTTCAAGTTTGGGCATCGCTGTCTGTCTTAGCAAAGTTGGAGAAGCTCTGACTGAGAGAGGTTATAACTTGATGTTTGAAGTAGGTCCTCGGGAGGTTTTCTTAAGGCTGCTGGGGTTCGATGGCTAGATCCGACATTTAAGAGCTGTGTGACTTCAGCAAAGTTACCTAATCACTCTGAACCTCAGTTTGCGCATTAAAGTGCAGATGATAACAGTGCCTGCTCCATAAGAAGCATTTAGTGTTAATGGAATTACTAACCCCTGTTTTGTGATGTGGGTGCTCCTGGAGTGGAAAGTGGGTCATTTCACTGTGAAGGCTTCTCTAGTCAAAGACATCAACTCCTCCTCCATGTTTCACCAGTTACTGTGCTGGAGGGTGCATAAGAATCAAGGGGGCTTGTTGAAAATGCAGATCCCTGGCCTCTACCAGGAGTGATGCTCATTCCAAAAGGAGTGGCACCTGGAAACCCATCATTTTAACAAGCACCTGGGTGATGCTAATGCAGATGGTCCAAAGGCTACAGTTCCAAAAGAACGGAATTAGACACCCACAGGGAGAGCGAGGGCTATAGTCCATTTATATCTTAATGTGACTCATTCAATCAGATTGCTTTCCTATCAATGCCTCTAACCGGCCATTCTTGAAGGAAGAGCAGTTTTGGTAGCTTGCTGGGAGAAAGGAGCGATCTTGGTCACTAGACGTACTTGGAGAACAGAAGTTCCAGCCCCTGCACCCCTGGAGAGAGGCATGCGCTGGACGAGGTGGGCGTTGTGAAAGACAAAGCAAAGCTAACTTGTAGTGATTCCCAGGATTTGCTTTGTGGCAAAGACCAGCCTTGATGCCACTAAAAATCTTTGTGAGTCTTTTCGGTTATGGATGGCAGGTTTCTATCAGTGAGATTAAGTACTCGCCAAGTTTGTTTTATGGTTTTCCAGACTTACATTTCTTAAGCAAAGCTACCATTCTGGCTTAGCTTTTGTGGTCTGTCTTCCTGTAGGTATCACTTTCTTAGTATTGGGGCTACAATCCCCAGGATCCCTCTGGCTTTGGAAAGTCAAGTAATTGACAAGCATAATATGAGGCCATTCACAGGGAAGCTCTGCCTTGGTGGACCTCTCGGCATGATGCTCTTACAGGAGGGAAGTGAGGGCAGTGATGTGGGCAGAGAGAGTCCCAGACCTTTACGTTTAGGAAAATATTTGTCCCAAACATTAGACATGCAAATGCATGTATTTTCTCACAAGTGGCGGGGGGGGGAGAATATTTAGTTTTACCTATAAAATTACATGGTGCAATGTATATGTAATAAAACTTAGTTCATGCCTTGGATGAGTTTAGCTGATTCAGGGTATTGATTGGACAAGGTCTGTTATCTGAGAAAAATTCTGTTTGAGAGCTGAGAGTAGGGCTGAGGTGGTTTGATCAGTAATAAGAAAAGGTACAGTTTAGTCCACTGTCCTATTTCATATCTGCAGGAATCAATTCATTTCCTTAACATTTGCATTTCTGATTATAAAAGCAATATACGCTCCTTGTAGAAAACTTTGGGTGCAGCCTTCAAATATTTGTTCCAGTCAACACACACACACACACACACACAAACACACACACACGCACTCATGTATAGTCACGTACATAAATTTTTATAAAACTAAAATAATACTGGAGAAACTGTTTTGTCACCTGACTTTGTTTTACTTACAATTATATTATGAAACAGTTCCCTATTTTAACGCAAATATTTAATTCCCTATTTTCAATGGCTTTGTTGCAATGTGTCATTATTTATTTATTTCCCCCCAAATGAATCCCTATTATTAGGCACTTAAGCTATTTTTATTTTTCCCTACTATACAGAATTGCTGTGATGAAAATGTATATATGTAAGTCTTTGTACACATTTCTGATTATTTCCTTGGGGGTAAAATCCTTAGAATTGTTGAGTCAAAGGTATGCCTTTTTAAGGTCTTTGGTATATGTTTGTCAAACTGCCATTCAGAAAAGTTGTCTCACTTCTCGTTTCGACCGGAAGTCTAGGGGAGCACCCATTTCCCAGCTTCCTGGTCACACTACATATTGCTATTGATTTTCTTTTAATATTATCTTGAACTTCTTTAGACAACACATATAGCTACCTTATTACCTTCTACCTGATCTCCAAATGATTATGAGCTGTCGTTTGGATGAAATGATGTGCCAGTTTTTAGAGGTGTGGACAGGACATCTTATGTGGGAACTGTTAATTTTCTTGACCTTGAGGATAAGCATTTAGAGTAAGAATCATCCTGCCCCTTCCCCGATGAAGAATTAGAACAAATCCATCATCTCCTGGTCCCCCCTGGAGATCCCTAACCAGGGTGGGAAGCCCTTTACTTGAAGAGGGAGGAACATTCATTCAAACACTGCCAAAAATAACCCTCACATCTCTAAACAGATGGGGACAGATGCTCAGATGGGGTTTCAGGTGGGGTCAAGTAGGGTCTGACAAGGCTTGTAGACTTTGCTCATCTTCACAGAAGTTCCCCTGTTTTCCAGACTTCGGAATTGCTTGGAAAAAGGATATTTGTGGCACCCCATGGTCCCCCCAGACTCCTGCATTGAAACCCACTCTGAATTGATGACTCTTGGTTGTCATGGTGAACCCCAGTGCCAATGTGCTGTGAAAGGGATGAACACCCAGGCCAAGCTTTCCCCGAGTGGGTGTGAACCAAAGCCCACTGTGGTAGCTAGTGTCTGCATCCATGTGGGACACAGAGGGCTGTCCTGTGGTGGACTTCCTGAGAATACCTTGCTGTCCTCCTCTGACTGAAGCCAGGAACAGCAGATTAGAGCAGAGGTCCTGCCACCTTCCCCTCTGAGTCGGGATGCATGAAAGCTGTGAGTTCTTACTGCATATATTCCTGATGCTCTGGTTGTTCAGATAGGTAGCCTGGAAGTTCAAGTCGGCACCTGGTGGTCAGCAGGGCAGAGAGCAGCAAGATGGACAAGGAGGGGCTAGGAGAAGTTTCCAGAGTATAGGAAGCAAGGAAAATGTCTGCTTCAAGCCAGAGAGCAGTTAGAGCAGACCTCAGTTGGGAGCCAGGAGGCCTGGATTCTAGTCCTAGCTCTGGCACCATGGAGCTTCATGACCTCAGGTAAGTCATGGAGCCCTTGGGGCCTCATCGTCCCAGGTGGCCAACAGACGACATTGTTGGCCAATGTAAGGGTCCTTATAGCTTTGGCTGTTCAAGGAGGAGAGGGGGCTTGGGGGACTATGCAGAGCAGAAGGAACTGAGATCTTTAGAGCAAGACTTCCCAACTCTTTTCATGTGTTAATGCTTACATGAAAATCCTGCTCCCAGCTGCCCCTCTGGGGTCAATGGAGGAGGCTTCTCTGAGCTGAAGGCACCACCCCGAGGGCTCTGGCTGCTTGAAGG
The DNA here is from genome assembly GCF_054177405.1 of Leptonychotes weddellii. NCBI lineage: Eukaryota > Metazoa > Chordata > Mammalia > Carnivora > Phocidae > Leptonychotes > Leptonychotes weddellii. The sequence goes on along the minus strand of NC_138374.1, from coordinate 15,569,512 downwards.
CTGACGATATTGCTAGCTCACACCCCCAAGGGGATGCTCTGCCACAGAGAAGCTGAGTCCTGAAGAAATGGTGCACACCTCATACTATAGTCCAAATAAACAGAGACTATACTGAACCTTGGATGAGGGTGAGATAATCCGGCCATGTTCGGCCTTCACTCGTGGTGGCTTCTTTGATGACATCTTGGGAAATCTCAAATTCTTGCGGAGATTTTTTAATAAAGTCCCTGCTTGCTGTTGCTGCCTGTTGGTGGGGGTGCGGTGGGGTGGCCAGGAATTAAGGTCCTTTGGGAAGGGGACAAACAGGGCTGCCAGCGAGGAGGGAAGGCCAATGTCCACAGACCTTAGCAGCTTGATCAGTGCTTTCATCCCCAAAGCACCCCTCTCTCCTCTTCTTGCCTCCGGTCTTGGGGGATCAGATCTTGGAGCCCACGGGCTTGATTGAAGGAATTAAACATTCCATTTGGCTGTGTGTGGGGGGGGTGTCCTGTCTATCTCTCAGGCTTTTCCTATTTTGCAATAACAGCCTTTTCAGTGTGCCTTATTTATTTTTCCCATCCACCCTAAGCAACGATGAGGTAACCGGGCCAAGATAATTGCCACACACCTGCAAGGTGCAGGCCTGGGGCCTCGAGCACGGCAGAGCGTGGCAGCCTCCCGGCCGCCAGGCTCAGCTGGCCGGGCCACCCCCGCCTCCCGCACACCTGCAGGGGCCCGTCACTCGGGACAGGAGGGCCTATTAGGGCTCTTGTAATTGAGATGGGGTGAGGGAGTTGACAACGGCTCTGGAGTGGGAGAGAGGGAGCCGGCTTAGATGACAGGAAACCATCTCCTCTGCTCCGCGCGGCAGATTGAGAAAGGTGGCCTGGGTAATAATGGGGTTAGCTAATCCTGATAGTAATAAGGGTAGGAGAGTCCGTCATCATAATCATGGCTAATGGATTCCAGATGGGGAAATAGAATTGTTCTCATTAACATGGTTCCGCACACGCACACACACACACGCATCCCATGCACGCACCCTTGGAGAGACCCATTCCGCCCACATACCTGACTTTGATAAGCACTGTCAGAGAAGAATAGCCCACCCCACAGAACTAGATGGAGGGCACTGCCGATTACTCCTTCCCTGTTTCCCCCTTCCACGACACCCAGGCATACGTAATGGTTTCATTAACCTCGAAACTTCTGCAGATGAGTTGAAAACCCAGGCTTACACGGCCAATTAATTGGCTGTACATTTTGCACAGAGTATGGAAGTACGTTTCTCTTTGCCTTAAATACTGCCTGACTTTTTGGCTGTATTTCGTAAGTGTTAATGTAATGTTGCTGAAAGGAAATATGACCAAAAGCAGGAAACATCCCCCCTCCTTCCCCCGCCTCTCTGGGATGCAGCTGTTCATTTGGTTTGGGCTGTTAATTCAAACCACTCCCAGGTGCCTATTTCATATTATCTCTTGTTTAGAACAAAATAAAATGAAACTGTCGAAACCTTTCTGCCTTGCTCAGCGCTGCGCTCAATATGCCCATAAAGAGACCTGTTGCAAGGAGGCCGCTGCTAAAACTTGCTGTTCCTTGGAGAGGAGTGCCGCTCTTCCAGGTGAAAGTTTGACTGGCAACCGATCCACCTTCCCCAGAAATGTCTTGCAGGAGTCCAGCTCAGGGCTCCACTCCTACCCCGAGGGCTTTGCTCTTGACCTTCCTTGCCAGGACCGCCATTCCCATGCCATTTCCTACTCTCTTGCAAAGCCTCCTCCCCGAATCTCTCCCTGAGCCCTCTGCTTTTCCAGGTTAGACGTGCAGTAGGTGCTCAATAAATGTGAGGCATTATTCATATTTCTACTTCATGAAGCAAGCCAGTTGTTCAGTGCTCATAAAATACTTAATGGATTACGAACTCTCACGTGGATTTGCCTGTGACTTGCATATATCCTGGAATGCTACCCACTTTCTATATAATGAATGCCTCCCTAAAGTGGACATTTCTGTCTGCCATCTGCCGTTGGCCACTCTGCCCTTGCGTCAGAAGCCGAACACTGAGGGAGGCTGGGAACCAGAGGTGGGAGGACAGGCACCTTTGCTTGGAGTCCCAGGGTCTTCCCAGGGAGAAAGGTGTGTGGCTTTTAGGATCTCAGCTGTTAAGATGTTCAATGACTATTTCCTTTTTAGTCAAAGGGATCTCTCATTTCTGGCAGCACAGGAAGAATGGCTCCCATGGGTGGTTTTCACAACTGAAGTTTCTGGGGCTAGCTTGGTTGGTACCAGGTATCCCTCATTGTGAGAAACAGTCCTTCTTACTGACTGCACTAGTCGCTGGTCCACTCGGGGCCTCTGATCGTGGGGATTTGAACATCTCCCCAGCAGAGTCTTGGCAAACCTAGGTCAGCTTTTGTTTGACAGGAAGGAGGTGGGCCCAGTGTCCAGTGTCTTTGCTTGGTGGCTTTCTGGAAAGACCACACCAAAAAGAATTCTGTTTCCATGCTTCACACCGGCCCCTGGGTCCCCCCCACCCCCCTCTGTCTCAAGTCCCTGGCTTCTATAAAAGACTGCAAGCCAGGGGAGGGTGAGGCCAATGTGGCCTCAACACTTCATCAATGGGGGAAATTTCTGGAAAACAGGATTTCAGTTAGTAGCTGCCTGAAAATGCTAAGTGAGATGCTCTTTTATTATCACTGTTGTCATTTTTAAGTATCCTTCAAAGGATCTGGCCATCTCAGACTGATGTCTGTACTGTTCTCTAAACTGTTCAGAGACTAAGAGCAGCCGTGCTCTGGAGAAAAAAGCCTCACACCGTGTGTTAGAGAGCACGTTTTGTATTTTGAGCCACTTTTTCTGTAGCCTGGGGCCTGATTGATTTTAGGTTCAGCCTAACATCTTGGCCTGAGATCCTGGGGAGAGTCGGAGAGACTTAAAGAAACAATTCAGACCCAAAGCCCTTGTTTTTTGAGAATTGACCTTCCATCTGTTGACAATCAAATATTGAACCTATTAAGAGTGGCAGGTCCTCAAGCTGGGAGGAAGGAAGGAATTTCCCAGAGTCCCTGGAGACAAAGGACCTTTTGACTACACCTCGGGGTGAAGGGTGACCAGCCCAGGTCAGACTCGGCCGGGATCAGATGTGCAGGAGCAGCTGGTGGGATGGAAGCAGGGCTGGGTTCCGATTTGCCAAGTGAGGGGGCGAGGAGAAGGAGAGCAGAGAGAGCTGATTAGCCAGGAGAGACTCCGGAGTGCAGACTTGGGACCCCTTGCCTGGCCTCCCTGTGCCCCTGAATTGTGCTTTCCCAGGGTCTGTGTTTGTGGCCACCCGCCCCCACCTTCCACACCAGACCCTTAGCTCCTTCACAGCGAGTGGAAGCTGTGTCTCCCTCATCTGTGAACAGACTGGCATGGAGCAGATATTCATGGAATAAATAAGTGCAGAGATCCAGAAAAGGGGTTTCTTAAAGTAGGGCCACAGTTCGCTCTTAGAGCCCTTTTGCATGAATGACGAAAGTTACCCCCTGAAGGCAGATGTAAGCCGATGGGCACATGGGTTGATGGGTGAAGCACCCCCTCTCAGAGCCCATCCTTGTGATTTAGAAATTGGGGCCGTTGTCCCAGCCCTGAGCCTTTGGGACACGCTGGGCCTTGGTGGGCTGATGGATCCTGGTCTCTCCATGGGGCAGGAAATGACCAGAAGGCAGCATCTTACCCCAGGGGCAGTGACCCCCGACCTTCAGGTCTGTATGTGGGGGCTGTCTTCCCCAACAGGCTTGGCTGGCCTCTTTTTCCGGGTCCTTCTCTCTGCCCCAACCATCTTCTGGTTGTTCCCTTAGCAACTCTGGTCCCCACCAGGGCTCTCTTTGATGTCGCTTTAGCTAGCGAGTTCATCCGTAGTCTTTTGGTTCCCACAGACCTGGGTTGGAGTCCTGGGTCTGCCCCTTGCCCACTGTGAGCCCCTCGGAGGATGTTGAATCTCACCAAAGCGAAGTCACCTCAGCAGCACAATGGGGACGTGGCGAGACCATGTCCAGCAGTATGTTCGCAGAGGCTGGGACCGTGTAGGGCACAGAAGTGTTTTCTGAAGGCGTGCAGGAAGGCCCTGCCCACTCCAGCTTCATCCCCGCAACCACGTTTGTCTTCCACCCTGCCCGCTGCAGACCGCCATACAGACATCACTTACGTTTTTGCTTCTAGATGGCGCGGAGCAGGAACCCCGGGAACAAAGGGAACCAGCGTTGACTGCAGGCCCATCACGTGATGGGCTTCCCACTGGGTCCCTCCTACACATGAATGTTCTCGTTGTAATCCTCAGAGAACCTCAGGCCGGCTGAGAATGGTAGTGGATGGTTACTGCACTCATGACTGGATGGATGGATGGGAACTGCCCCTTACACTTCCTTTTTTACAGTTATTTTTTCAGTATCTAGACATGGCCCCCATCTTGTGCATTGCTCTGAAGGATACTTGTCCTTCCGCCATGTCTCTTCCTGTTGTCTTAGCCCCATGGTGCCCATTCAGAATGAGCCATAACTGTGAGGATCTGGTGAGAGAACCACATTCATTTCCCTGTTGACTTGAAGGAAGTTAGGAATACAAAGCTCATTGCACGAAGAATAGATTTTGTGGATTTTTCAACTCAAGCCCATAATCCTAGCATAGGAACAATCATCTGTATATTTATATTCTTAGCTTTCCAGAGCCAGTGGGACAGGTCGAGGGAATGCACAACTCTCGTTCCTTCCCATGGGAGTTAGGTTCTTGTCAAGCATGCAAACGGAAGATAATCCTATAGTCTAGCTATGAAGAAGAATGACATGCGGCTTGGGCAAAACTTTGTTTCTATTTCTATCTTGGCCAGCTCTTTGAAAGATTTATCCCAGCTGCTGAGTGACCCAGTCCTGTTTCAGCGTATTCAGCTATAAAATGGGGCCATACTATCTGCTAAGTTGGCTTCAAGGTTACGATTTTGAAAGAATTTTGCCTTGTGTCCACTGCTCTTGTGTGGTGCACTAGGAGTATGTGTACAGGAAGAAGAGGAGATGGCAAGCCTGTGGTTCTGGACTTCTCAGATACCAACCTCCCATCCGATCTTCCATTTCTTGACTCTAGAGTTCTCAGGAAGCACACTAGGGATTTCATTCCAGAAGGTTCCCTGCAGAGGCCCACCCCAAGAAAGAGATCTGCCATTTCTCCACTTGCAAAATGGAAATAAGAGCAATCCCTCTCCTACTTCCTTTTTATATGGTTATGGAAAATGAAATGAGTTGGTAGAAGGGAAGTGCTTTCAGAACAACAGAGTGCTGCTCACGCCAATGGAGAGTAACAGCGATGTCAGTTGCTTATTCTGCTTAAGTGTCCTTTGCTTGTGAGTAACTCATTTGACACTGAAAGTATTGTGGTTCTATTTATTTGGCTTATATTTTGTGATTTATTTCTCAATTTAACATGAACAGATGGATCAGGAGTATCCCACTGTTTTAAACATCCACTGTTACTATTTCTCAGAGCGCTAGTCTCTGGCAGTTTGAAATATCGGTTCAAGTTCACCAATAGGCAAGAGTACTTGGTGACATCAGCGGGGGAGACAACCTTTTCACCAAGGTGGGATGTAGGAAGGAAGGGGAGACAGAGGAGAGGACGAGGGAAGTGGTGCCAAGGATTGTAGTTTGTCCATGGAGTCAGGCCACGGATGAATGAATCATGACATGCTGGAAGAAACCAACCAAACAACCCCCCCCACACACAGACCAAACAAGAGGGCCTGGCTTTCATTTGACAGTCAATCGAATGGTGAAAAAACATTAGGCCTCCTTATGATGAAGAAACCAAATATTTCATCTAGTCAGGTCTGCAGCGAGTCAAGGGGAAGAGGCAGCATAATGACCGGGCTTGTCCATGACCATTTGGCTTGTAGTAATCATCAGAGCCTAGGACTGCGGCGAGAAAGGGTCCAAGGATGAGCAGGGAGCCACACGCACGACCTCAAGCTCCGTGCAATGTAAACAGCCAGTACATCTGGACACCTCATGTTCTTATACCTTTGAGTGGGGAAGAAACAAGGCTTGCTGAAAGATGAGCTAAGCCTGGGGAGTGAGTTGGAAGGAGCAGTGGATGATGAAAATGTTTGGATAGTGTGGTAGCTCCTCCAGAATGGGGGAAACGCGGCTGGCTGGGTTGGACACCTTCATTGATGTGAGGTTTGCATTCTTTCTGAAACAGACTACCCAGGCTTTGCTCTGGCCATGGGGGTTGGGGGTGGGGGGTGATTGGCAGTGGTGGTGGTAACAGCAGTAACCACATGTGGGGACTTTATTTCTGGTTGGAGAAGCTGTTTGGCCACGGCAGACAAAGGGTGATAGTAGTTTTGTTTCTGCTTAGTACACATGCGTTCTCTTCCCCTCTTTTTGGTACCACACACTGCCTTCCATGCCATGGAGTCTGCATCAGTCCTAATACTGCCTCTTCCCGGCCATGTGATTGGGTACAGAATTACAATATGGCTCAATTGGGGCCAATTGGATCCTTCCCTGAGACTAATCTATGGATGCTGGGAGAAGGAAACTCTTCCTCCCTCTGGTTGGATGGCTAAGCTTTGAAGCTGTAGTTTTGGAGTTTCTGGTGGCTAGCTTTTCTACCTCATGGAGAAAGCCTGTCTGCCACAGGAAAGAACTAGGTCACCATCCAGCGAGAAGAGGGGCTGGGAGATGGAGAAAGAGCCTGATGATTTCACTTGAGCCCCTGGGTCCAATCATGATTGAGGCCAGATGCACCCTTATGTTCCCAGTTAAATGAGCTAAAAAATTCTTCTTGTTTGGATGAGCTAATTTGAGCTGAGTTTCTGTCACCTGAACCTGGATGGTCTGGAAGACGACAGTGTGGGTGAAGGTGGGATTGAGCAAGCGAGAGGTCAAAGAGGAAAAGGAAAGGAAGCAGAAGACAACATGACCCGATGGCCCTCGTTAGGAAGGAGGGAACCTACCCTGGTTTTCCGAGGCTCCATGAAACCTGACCTCTGAGAAAGGACACTCATTGTCGAAAGGCAGACCCTTCGCTTTCATTGGGGAATCAGTCTCATGGCTCCTAGGATGTGGATGTCCACATACATTCAAGTCTCCTCCCCTGCTCCCTCCGGGCCACTCCTTGGCTGACCAATTAGACACTATAGCTAATAAAAACCGATAGCTAATATCATTAGCTATGATGCTGGGGTTAAGCTTGGAAATTGGACAGACTTTGCCCTTATCAGCAGAACAGCCTTGGGCAGATTACTTATGCTCTCTATCCTCAGTTTCTTCGTCTCTAAGATGGGGTTAATTATATATATACATATATATATAATTTTATATATATATCATACATATATATATAAATACATATATAATTATACCCACCCGACAGCATTGTGGTGAGGATCCCATCACCCAGTGCGCATGGAGGGCTGTGCACTGTGATGGGTGCCCAGTTGCGGGAAACAGCCAGTGGTGATGTCTGTTCAATATATCATGAGGGGGAATGGTAAAACAGATTATGAGATACCCATAGTCAGGATGCAAACTGAGCAATTTAAAGCATGAAGATGATTTAGTGACCTGGGAGACCCCCATTTGTACACTGTGAAGATTTTTTTAAGTGATATAATTCAATGAAAAGTCTAATTTAAAAAAAAGGGTATTCGAGGTTTTATACTCAAAATAATTGAAAGCAGGGATGTGAGGAGACATTTGTACAACCATGTTCCTAGTGGCACTGTTCACAGTAGCTCAAAGGTGGCTGCGACCCAGGTGTCCGCCCACAGGTGAATGGAAAATCACAACACGGCACACATATATACGGATAATCGCTCAGCTTTAAAAAGGAAGGAAAGCTGGGCACATGCTACAACGTGGATGAATCTTGAAGATATTATGCTAAGTGACAAAAGCCAGTCACACAAGGACAAGTACTCTATGATTCCACTCAGATGTGGTACAATCAGTGTCATGGGGACAGACAGTGGAGTGACGGCTGCCAGGGGCTTGGGGAGCGGGAAGGGGCAGATGTTGTTAAATGGGTACAGAGTTTGTGTTGCAAGATGAAAAAGTTCTGTGGATGGATGATGGTGCTGGTCACACAACACCGAATGTACTTCCCGCCACTGAGCCGTACACTTAAAAATGGTTAAAATGGGGTATTTTATGTTATTTTTTTTACCATCATTTTTTAAAAGGAAGTTAGAGTCGTGTGTATAGTAAGAATGCATTTTCATTGTAACAAAAGTATGTAAGTTTTGTGTATGTGTTAAGCAGAGGGTAAAGCCTGGGTGACTCATACCCAGTGGTTACAGGGTTTCTCTGTGGGGGTGAGTGGGACTGGGGGGGGGGCAACGTTACTATAGACACTTTAGTATTGTCTAAATTGTTACAATGATCCAATATTGTTCTTGCCATTTCAACGAATAATATTAAATTGTAACTATTGGTGTTTGACACTTTCAAAGTGCCTTTTAGACTATGAAATGCTACAGCTGCTTCGGAAAAAAGTTTGGCAGTTCCTCAAATGGCTACACATGAAGTTACCTTATAATCCAGCAGTTTCACTCTTAGATATATCCTGAAAACATATGCCCGCACAAAACCTCGTATGTTCTTGTTCATGGCAGCATTATTCATAATAGCCCCCCAAATGGAAACAACCCAAATGTCCATCAACTGATGAATGAATAAACTAGCGGTATATCCACACAATGGACTATTATTCAGTAAAAAAAAAAAAAAAAAAGAACGAAGTAATGCTACAAGCTATAGCATGGATGAACCTTGCAAACCTTATGCCGAGTGAAAGAAGCCAGATACAAGAAGACCACCTATTGTCGGATTGCGTTTTTATGAAAGGTCCGGAGTGGGCAAGTCCATAGAGGCCGAATGTAGATCAGGGCTAGAGGTGACAGCTAAAGGGTGTGTAGTTTAAAAAATCACAGTGATGAAAGCATTCTAAAATCGACTCAGGTGATGGATGCACAGCTCGGTCAGTATTCTAAAAGCCACGGAGTTGTTCACTTTACACGGCTGGATTAGATGGTATGGGAATTATATCTCAGTAAAGCTGCTGTGAAACAAACAAAACAAACAAAAACAAAGTTTTTTTGTAAGTTATAAGATTCATCGTTTACATCAAGCTTGGAGGCAGGTATTAAAAGGAGGAAATAGACCTAAAACGTTAACTGAGATCCCTTGAGAAGGAGAAGAATTACTCAAGTCTGGCAGGAGCACTATTTTTTGTTTTGTTTTTTTTTCTTTTTATAATTCCCACCAGTAGAATGTCCCACAAAAGATGTGATCAAAAGGACATGTAAGGAAGGAACCCAAATGTTCCTCATCTAGGGAATAACCGACAAACCATGATACACCCATCAAGGGGACTAGTACTCACCAATCAGAGGAAACAAACAACTGATACCCACAACAACCTGGATGAACCTCAAGTGCATTATGCTGAGTGAAAGAAGCCAGACTCCAAGGCTAGATACCGTATGATTTCACTTATACGACATTCTGGAAGAGGCAGAACCGTAGGGACATAAAACAGCGCAGGGGTTGGGGGTGAGGGAAGTTTGGTTTTCAGAGGCACATGAGGAAACTTTCTGGAATGATAGAGATGTTCCATATTTTGATTATGATCATGACTACACAACAGTGAGCATTTATCAAAAGATGTGCAAAATGGTGAATTTTACCGTGGGTAAATTATAACTGAAAGTGGACAGGCAGGGCGCCTGGGTGGCTCAGTTGGTTAAGCGACTGCCTTCGGCTCAGGTCATGATCCTGGAGTCCTGGGATCGAGTCCCGTGTCGGGCTCCCTGCTCATCAGGGAGTCTGCCTCTCTCTCTGACCCTCCCCCCTCTCATGCTCTCTCTCTATCTCATTCTCTCTCTCAAATAAATAAATAAATAAATAAATAAATAAAAGAAAGTGGACAGGCAACTGGCCAAGGAACGGGGGCTGTCCCTGTCCAGTGACCCTCATGTGACCCATAGGTCAGTGAGGTTTCCCTGTCCTTTGGAGATGCAGACTTGCAGATCCCCAGAACTGTTAGACAAGGCCGGCTCTCAGGGCCCCTTTGCCTCCAGCATGTGCACACACGGGGCCTGTTTGCCTCACATCTGCCTACAGATGTTCCTTGGTTTCCCCAGAAGCCCCTTTCCACCAGGCCTCCGGGACCCAGCTGACTTCGAAGCTGTGGGGAGTGGTGCCACGGGGACGACCTGAGCTTGGGCCTGCCATCCGCCTGCCACACTTGTCTTTCTCCCCTTCCGTGTCTGCTCCCATCCTCTCCTCCTGGTTTGCTCCTGGGGAGCTCCAAATTCTTGCCTTTTGTTACCCAGAGCAGCCGAGCTCCCCACTCTTCTCTGCAGAGAAGTGCTCCAGCGGATCCGCTCAGCAGAACAAAGGGGCTTCTTTTCATTAGGAATCTCTTTGGTATAAATAGCAACCTTCCCCCCCACCCATTATCCTTGATGTTTGGGACCCAGACATCAGCCAGGATGAGCACCACCCCCCTCCCCCGCCCTCTCCGTGCCTTTCTGAGCCTGCAGAGAGGACCCAGCCCAGCTCCGGCCTCCATGAGCGACGGGGGGGGGCAGCTTCCCCAGACCCGGAGCCATCTGTCCACCTCCGTAGTCACAGCGACGGTCACTTTCAAACGCTGCACTGAAAGGCAGGTCCCAACATGGGCCCTGCGACACTCCCGGGTTTTCTCCTATGTTCAAGAACCTGCCTCTACAATTCATTGCAGCAATTTGCACTTGGTATTTCCTCTTGTTCGGGCTTTTCTTTAGGCTCGCAACATCCCCCCTGCCCCCACTTCCTCCATTTGTCATCTGTGTCAGAAAACAGGCCCTGATTGTTTCAGGCCCCAGGCCTCAGCCGGAGCAACCCCAGCCAGCCCCCCATCACCGGGCTCATTACCGGCCCGGCTGCAGGAACCCCGAGGTCCTCCTGGGGAAGGGCCTGCCTGCTCCCCGAAAGAGGCCGCTCTCTCTGGCCCGCCCTGGGAGTGACGCCGAAGCATCCCAATCCCGGGGCCTTCTTCCTGTTCAGAACCCTTTCCCCTCGTCCCTGGGTGAGTGTGAAACCATTTCTTCTTTTCCCAGGGGCTCTATGGCAGGCAGATTGATGAGCGCGAGCCCGGCACAGAGGTCAGCCTGCCAAACCATGTGCGGTGCATTCAGCTGTCCCCACGGTGGGCTGCCGGAGGGACAATCCCAGGCTACCAAAGACACAGTCGAGTTCTAGGCAGTGGCAGCAGCCCCAATCTGACCCGGGGTTCCGCCGTGGGAATGACCTCCCACCTCCAACTCCTCCTCCCACACCCCCCAAAGCCTCCCACGCCTGGTCAGCCAGCTCGGAGGCTCCTTGATGCTGCTGGAAATCAAGAAGCGGCAACAGCTAGGGGCCCAAGCCATAAACACGCAGCGTCCGGCACGGCCCCCACTCAGGCTCTGGCCTGGGGCTGTGATGGGTGGCAGCAGGGAGAGCCGGCCATCTCGTTAGCAGCCCAACGCTGCCCACCGCTGCCCACCGCTGCCCCTCTGCTGCCATGCTCTGTGATAAAACCGCAGGCAGGGTTTTATCAGGACTAGTTGGGTGTTTTTAGGAGGCTGTGGCTTTTCTTCCCTTCAGTGAAGTTCTTAACAAACTGGTGTAGGACTCGCTCAAAATGGGAAACAGATGTGCCTGTGTGGGTCTCAGGGATATTTGCTTTGGAAACGCACGACAGGGTCTGTGAAAAACCTCTCAGCAGCTGGGGCCCCCCGGTGCCCAGTCAGGTGTCCAGGGAGCCACTCATTCTCTGGAGGGCAGCCACCAGCTCTGGGGTTTCCTGGGAGGACTTGAAAGCCGTGACTGTGATATTGGGAGCAAATACTGATCTTGTGGGCCCCCATTCCCCTTGATGGAGTGGAATCATTACTTCCCGTTTATGGGGCCCTCCCCATCCCAAAGACTGGTTCATAAGCCAAATTCTCACGTACCGGTTTCCTTGCTAGCAGAATTCCTAGCTTGTTGGGACGGGTGCTCTTCTCTATAGGGACCTGTAGCCAAGTTGCCTAGCTTAGAGGGTCAGCTCTAGGGGGACAGATAGCTAAGGCCCAGCATAGTACTATGGCTAGGTGTTTATAGGAGAGTGGGATGGATTTGCAGAGCCCAGAAGCATTTTGATTCCACAGTCATATATGTACATTTACACACACATACACCCCCCCACACACACACACACATATACACACACACCTCATAGATACTTCTATTATATCTTCACCATACTGATGTTCCTTAGCTAACCTGTGTTTTGGGCTTTTTAGGACCATGTGACTGTTTCAGGGAGGAACACAGCCAGCCTCCCTCCCTGTCAGATGGTCTTATTTAATGCTTTCAACTTCGAATTCTTATTATTTTTTTTATTTATTTATTCATTTGAGACACAGAGATACAGAGAGAGAGAGAGAGAGCATGAGCAGGGAGAGAGGCAGAGGGAGAGGGAGAAGCAGGCTCCCTGCTGAGCCAGGAGCCCGATGCGGGGCTCGATCCCAGGACCCTGGGATCATGACCTGAGCCGAAGGCAGACGCTTAGCCATCTGAGCCACCCAGGCGCCCCTCGAATTCTTATTTTTGTCTCATATCAATTATGACCACACCTACTCTATTTTTATCCTTCCTTTCATTTTTAACCTTTGTGTCATTTTGTTTCCAGTTTGACTTGCAGACAGCATCAAGCTGGATTTCAAACATTTGAAAGTCTTGGCCTCACCATAAAATAATTTTATCCATTCACATTGATCGAGATCAAGGATATGTTTAGACTTCTTTCTGACACTTAATTTCATGTTTTCTACTATCCATAAATTGATGTTTGTCATTTTCTTTTTTGGGTATTAGGATAGAATTTTTGAGTTTTGGTTCAACTTATTTTTTCCCCCTAAAGTTTAGAAATGTCTTGTCTTCTGAGGGTAAGAATGACTGGACTGGGAGCCGTGAGACAGGGCTTGATTCTTTGTGAGGTCATGAACTACTTGTATAACTTTGGATAAGTTACTTCCCCTGTTCGGGCTTCAGGTGCCTCCACCACAATGAGATAGTGGGATGAAATGATCTTGAAGGCCTTATCCATCCAAGTGTTCACATAGTATGATTTGGTGGTCAATGGAGATCTAGAGGAAGCTGTGGTTTGTCCAGGGAATGGGCACGTTCAACACAGGAGGGATCATCTCCACCCTTACCCTTCAGTGAGGCATCTGGCTATCAGGTGAACTCAGACTTGAACCTTGTTGGCACACCTCATCTTTCCAGGGGTAAGTCCAACTTAGCTCATCACTCATCTGGGTTATCACGAGTGGGATGCTTAGAACTCAGCAGTGCCTTTGTAAAAATTCTCACTCTTTAGCATGTTTTATTGTATGATAGAAGTGTTTATTGGTTATCACCAACCACAGTGTACTCCCTATATTTCCTTGCAGTTAGGCAGATCAGGTGACTCAGCCTGGCCAGTGGACCATGGGCCAAAGTGTTTTCTCATCAGGAAAAGTGTTTTAGTTTTGGGTCAAAGCATTTAAGAGCTCGTATCTGATCCCCTACTACTCTCTTTCCATGCAGTGACCAAAGAGACATAGGGATGGTGGAGCTCCTCAGCCTGTGTCCCTGAGTGACCATATGGACCAGAGTTCTCTGCTGACCTCCTCTGGACATGTAGCATTAGCAAGAAATAAACTTATGTTAAGTCACTGAGGTTTTTGGTTTTTATTTTTAAATTTTTATTTATTTTTAGAGGGGGGAGGGAAGGGGGAGAGAGAGAATCTTAAGCAGACTCCATGCCCAGCACAGAGCCTTTTTATAAACCACAGGTACTGTAACCCATTTTAACTAATACATGTTACAAATATATTGAGGCCATTATTAAGCATGTGTAGGTTCTGTCTTCTCAACTTGGGTATAAAAGGTTCAGAGGACAGGGGCGCCTGGGTGGCTCTGATGGTTGGGCATCTGCCTTCGGCTCGGGTCATGATCCCAGGGTCCTGGGATCGAGTCCCGCATCGGGCTCCCTGCTCGGCGGGGAGCCTGCTTCTCCCTCTGCCTCTGCCTCTCTCTCTCTCTCTCTCTGACTTTCATGAATAAATAAATAAAACATTTAAAAAAAAAATTAAAAGGTTCGGAGGACAGAGAATGGCCAACCTATTTAACTCATTCCTTTTACCCTGGCACTTGTAGCTTTAAGTTGCCAGAACCCATTTACAAACAATATTTCTCTACCTGAGAAATATTCAGATAATTAGCCAGAGGCACTTCTCCTTCTGTGTCTCCTGTTTGCAAAATCTTTATTTGCCTTTCATTGTACACGGGATAAAGTTCACGATCTCTGACTTGGTCACCGGGCCCTGCATGCTCTGGCCCTGTCTCCTGCCCCAGGTCATCTCCTCCCTCATGCTCTACCACGTTGGTGCTCTCAGACACAGGCCAGGCTTGTTCTGCCCCAGGACATTTGCACAAGCTGTTCCCTGTGCCTATAATGCTACACCCACAACTTTTCACCTGGGTAACTCCTAGCCATCCTTCAGGTTTTAGCTTTCTTAGGGAATATACTTTTTCATACTCAAATATAATTAACATACAGTGTTATATTAGTTTCAGGGGCACAATATGATAATTCAACAATTTTACACATTTCTCAGTGCTCATCAAGGTAAGGGTACTCTTAATTCCCTTTATCTATTTCAACCTTCCCTCCACTCTCCTCCCCTCTGGCTCTTAGGGAATATTTTTAATGCCCTCCCCCAGGCTATGTTTTATGGTCCCACAACATTCTCTTCCTCACGCCCCTCGCATGGTATAATCTCAATCGTAATTAAACAATGAGCTGTGCAATTATTTGCTTAATGTCTGTCTCGCTGTTGAATTTGGAACTCTGAGGGAGCAGGGATGGTGTTCATCTGAGGCTAAGCAGAGTCTCTGGCACCAGGCCATGACAGATAATGACGACGATGATGAATGAATGGTCAGCGCTCAGGATCTGGAGCAGTTTCCCCCAAACTTTAGTGTGCAAGAGAAGCACGTAATGGGCTTTAAGCAAATAAATAGATAGATAGATAAATAAGTAAGTAAATAAATAATATATATTTATTATATATAACTTGTATATTATATTAAAATGTAAATATATATTTTAGTTTGTGGTAAAATACACATAACATACAATTTGCCATTTTAACCATATTCAAGTGTACAGTTCAGTGACTTAATTACATTCTCATTGTGCAACCATCACCACCGTCCATCCACAGAACATTTTCCGTCTTGCAAAGCTGAAACTCTATACCCCTTAAACAACAACTCCCCATTTCATCCTTCCCTTGCTCCCAGCAACCATCATTCTACTTTCTATCTGTATGAATTTTTCTGCTCCTGGATGAAACACAATTTCCTCTAGGAAATTAAAACACAAATTCCTGGCCCTGATTCCCCAGCTCTCAGGTTCAGTCCATCTGGGGTGCAGCCTGAGACTCTGCATTGCGAACCGCTCCCAGCTGATGTGGATGCTGTAGAGCTAGAGACAACCCTTTGTGAACATGGCTCTGGAGAATCCCAGGGTAAGCACCTCATACTAGGTTTTTGTCACATCTCCTGCAGCCCCTGAACACATTTGGAGTTCAGAAAATGCTGGCGATAGACGAGTTGATTACACTCAACTGTCTGTGGAAGGACAAGGCATAGGATCTCAATTCTGCTCATTGTCGTCCCCTGGGAGACTTAAAAAAAAATTATGAATATCTGGGCCTCATTGTAGACAAATAAGCTAGAATCTCAGGGAGTGGAGGCTGGGCATTAGTGTTTATTGACACTTCCCAGGTGATTCTGTTGTGAAGCCAGGGTTGAGAATCACCAGGCTAAGGAAAGAGATTGGGGGAGGATGATCAGAAGAGGCAGTTGGAGGGGCACCTGGGTGGCTCAGTTGGTTAAGCATCTGACTCTTGGTTTCAGCTCAGGTCATGAGCTCAGGGTCATGAGATGGAGCCCTGCATCAGGCTCTGTGCTCAGCACGGAGCCTGCTTGAGTTTCCCTCCCTCTGCACCTATCCCTGCTTGTGCGCTCTTTATTTCTCTCTCTAAAATAAATAAATCAATCTTAAAAAAAAAAAAAAAGAAGAAGAAGAAGAGGCAGTTGGAAATTAGAAAGACAAACACTTCCAGAGTCAGTACCCTTTGATTTTTGTAGAAACACCTTTGTGACCTCAGCGTGGAAATTATTATTTGCCCAACCCGGGAGGAGGGGAGACACACCTTCTGAGTGTAAAACCCATTCTCTAGGGACCGGTACTGTTTTCAGAGGTCTGGAGGGATGGGAAGAGCTATCAATACAGGAGCTGACCTCCTCCCAGCCAACTGCCCCCAGAGCCCTTGTTTCGGGACATCACCCCATATTTCCACGAGTGTACACAGTCATCTGCATGTGTGCACTGTGGCTCTCTCTTACGCTTGCTCAGATGAGCCCCCATTGCCGTATAGTTTTTGCGGCAATTTTGGAATAAGGGTCTTTTCTTTATTTACCGGTTAAAGAAGGGAAACTCTTGGTTAACATGCCGCACATCTCACTAAATTCAACCTGGCTAAGGCTTCATTCTGCAAAGGAATCTGCTTACCAAGTTCTTCCTACTCCGGATGAGCAAATCCTGGCCGCAGTAGTTACAGGTCAGTGCTACTCAAAGTGGGGTCTGCGGACCAGTATCAACCACGACCTGGTACTGTTCTGCCACGAGATAGATACAGAATTTGAGACTCAATATTTAGACACATGTATGGCAATCTGACAGTGAGGTGGCATCTCAGTGTGTGATCAGAAGACTTGTCTTGGTGAACAGGGAACTGACCAATTCAGGAATTATTGACCTGGGTGGCAAGTTGCATGTGGTGGGAGTTGGGATAAATGCAGTGGGGTAGGGCCACATGTTGGTCTGTGATTAAACTCAACCGCTCTTTCCCATTTGTGTATTCTAACAAGACTAAAATTTTGTCGTGAATTTTTTTTTTTTTTTGGGGCATTTTCTTGGTGACTACTGAAGTTGAGCTCCTTTGTTTATGTTTATTGGCCTTTTGTGTGTCCTATTTTTTAAAAGGGGCTGTTCAAGTGTTTTGTCCATTTTTCTATTGGGTTTCTATTAGGTTTTCAATCTTTTTCCTACTGAAGAGTAGGAGTCATTTCACTATTCTGGATATTATTCTTTTGTTGGATATACGGAACTAAAAAAATGGATGGGATAGATGGAAGTAAAAATTTTAAAAAAGATTCTTCACCCAGATAGCTGAGAAACAAGACTATGAGGATTAACCCTGTGGCCCTATTCATGATAATGCCTTGCAAATATATTTTTTAAGAGATTAGAGAGAAGAGTTAGGTACTTACACATAATATTCTCACTCAAGACTATTAAAGGTGCAAGAAAAAGATGTCCAATTCAAGTAGTTTAAGCAAGAAAAGGAATAGATAGCTGCGAAGACTGGGATGGACTGAGGCATAGCTAGAGCCAGGTGTTTAAGGGGGCTCTCTCTCTCTTTCTCTCTCTCTCTCTCCACCTCTTGACCTGCATTTTCTATGTTGACTTTATTCTCTGGCATATTCTCTCTTTCTGTTGGAGAGAATGGCCCTCAGAAATGAGAGATGGTTCTTACTTGTCCTAGTTTGAGGGACACCTTGAGTCTCCCGAAGTCTATAAATTTTCCCAAAGGACTTTGGTGGGCCATGTTTGGATTATAAACCCACCAAGGGACCAGTCTGAGTTCCCCCATAATGGGGGGGAACAGAACTGTGAGCCTGAGATCCTACCAGAAAATGTTTGGATTTAAGGACAGTCAGTACCCAAAGGGAAGGAAGGGATACAGAATAGATCCACAAAAAAATAGATGTTCACTACTTCACCTATAGAGGTAAAGGGGAACCATGGAAAACTCAGGAATGAGGCTTAGTGATATGTGTGCATATGCTGGCAGAGGAGGAGGGAGGTTTAATGTGAAAGATGTATCTGGCATCACTGGGTGGTAGGAGCCGGAAGTGACTGGTGGCAAGGAAAAACAGCAGGTCCATGTACATTTCAAAATATGCTTCTCTCTTCATGACTCTCATTCATTTATTCATCCACTTAGTCACCCAATAAATATCTGTTGAGCACTAATCTTTTTACCAAACCTTCTCTCATAATGGTATTACTGTGATACATGAGACAGATATAGTCCCTAACATCATGGAACTAAATGTTCAGTTATTAAACATCTCAAAAGTGTTCTTTTCTAAAAAAGGTAATGTAGCCTTATCACTATGCAGGGCATGAGCAAAACCAGTAGGCTGGGCCATGCTAAGAATTCCGAGGGCAGCAGTTTTTGTCAGTGACATCTTCCACCAGAGACTAAGGATGAGATAATCCCTGCTAGTAGGTATGGAATGGATCTCTGAGCTTCCTGGCAGCTAAGACAAAAAGGGAAATCTGTTGAATTACCTCACTCTCATTGTCTGATGTCAATTCATCATGGAAAGGTTCCTTGGGTTCAATACTTGGAGGAATCTATTAAATGGGCCTATATAAAAAATATATTGAGTAACATCATAAGCTCTTGTCCCCTAACCTGACAGAATGACCAGGAGCTTCACACAGGTATTTCACACAGCAGTATTTTGTGCCTAGTCCCCCTTGGTTTCTCCCCAAATCAGCTTCAAACAACATGGAATCAGAATGACATCACATCTCTGGACATAAAATGCTCTTAGGGAAACCTTTTAAAAACTTCTTTCCATTGCTTCTATATCTTCTTCCATACCCCTATGGTTCCACGGGTATATCAGGATGTCCCTGAATTCTGACTATTTACTGACATATCTGTTCCCCTCATCTTCCCTCTCTACTATATTTCCATTTCTTAAGGGCAGGTCCCATGCCTTTTAAAAGTCTGTATTCCCAATATCTATCACTATGTCCAGCCTAAGAGGGGGAGTGTAGTGGGAATGGAAGGAAGGAAGGAAGGAAGGAAGGAAGGAAGGAAGGAAGGAAAGGAAGGAAGGAAGGAAAAGAAGGAAGGAAAGGAAGGAAGGAAGGAAAGGAAGGAAGAGAGGAAAGGAAGGAAGAGAGGAAAGGAAGGAAGGACGAGAGGGAAGGAAGGAAGGAAGAGAGGAAAGGAAGGAAGGAAGGAAGGAAGGAAGGAAGAGAAGGAGGGACGGAGGGAGGGAGGAGAAAGTGAGAGGGAAAAAGGAAGAGAGAGAAGGAGGGTATCTCTCCAAGGAGGGGAAGGAGGAGAAACTCATCAAAGAGGTCCCCAGGTCAGGCTGAAAGAAGCCAGTTTGGTCTAATGGAGCATAGGCAGTGATTAACACAAGGAGACTTGTGGGAAGGCTATTCAGGAAAGTGTAAAGAGCTAACGAGAAGACTAAATTAAAGATTTTTAACAAAACTTTAAGAACTTGACATGTTCAAAAAAAAAAAATCAATTCCCAGTGGGGATTTCCATCAATCAATTATGATAAAGAGATAAGGAAATCCTATCTTTACCCACATCTTCCTGTTGTCTCACCAAGGGGTGGTCCCTGGGGTTTGCTACTCAGGGACAGGCAAGGCCTGGGCCCATGGGCATGGTGATCCCAGTCTTTGTTCCCAGTAGGCTTGGACCATGTGTTTTAGGGTGGGGGAGATGAGCACCGTGGCATCACATATGACCAGGGCCATTTCCAGTCCTCTGTTGCCCTAGGCACACTCTGATTTTGATGGTCCCACCTTATGTCATGTCAAAAATATTAAAAGCACTCATATTATAGCAAAATTTATTTTTTGCTATAAAGGAACTTCAAAAGATTTTTATGATTTTGCTTTTGAAATGATATGGCTCCAAGTAACTCATTTATTTTGTGATTAGTCATGGTTTCTCAGGTTTCACAGCTAATTGTGCATGGTAAAGCAAGAAAATCTAACCTACAAATTGCATTCAAATGCTGTAAAATTGGAATGCATTCTACATTTAACAAGTAATGACGTTTGTATATATCAATTAAGCATTCACTCGTCTTTTTTTTTTTTTTTAAAGATTTTATTTATTTATTTGACAGAGAGAGACACAGCGAGAGAGGGAACACAAGCAGGGGGAGTGGGAGAGGGAGAAGCAGGCTTCCCACGGAGCAGGGAGCCCGATGCGGGGCTCGATCCCAGGACCCCGGGATCATGATCTGAGCCGAAGGCAGACGCTTAACGACTGAGCCACCCAGGCGCCCCCGCATTCACTCGTCTTTAGTTTGCACTTTGCTTTTAGTGTTTTGGAGCCAACGATAGTTCGGATCTCAAGCATCTTTGTGAGCCCTTGTAAAGAATGTGGGCCCCAGGCACTGTGCCTGGAGTAGGATGTGGGCAAAATGGCCTCATATGTGATGGGCTGGCATATCTCACATCAGGCTGGACAAACCTCTCTTTAGATGTCAGAGATTTGATGTTAAGAGAAGGACACAGTCATTTTGCTTTGAATTCAGGGCTCACAAATGCCTCCCCATCAGTTCAGGGCCTCATTAAAATGAAGGGGTGGTAAGTTTTATAGCCAACTGTCTTGTTCCAAAAGAGTTTTAGTGTGAGGACACCAGCCTTAACATTATAGACCAGGGTTCACATCCTGGCTGTGCTCCAGGTAACTGAGTCCCATGAAAGAATCCTTTGAACCCCAGGGGGGACTTAGTTTCCTCATCTGTGAAATGGGGCCAATGCTAGAAATCCATCATCAGTCCTCTGGCTGTTTGGAGTTTCAAATGAGATAATCTACAAGAAAATTCTTTATTGAAAAATACCAGCTATTAAGACAGCTTAGGACAGCCATTCTTAATCCTGGCTTCAGGTGAGCATCACCACAGGGGCTTTTAAAAAGTGCTGAACTCTGGGTCCCACCTGAGACCAGTTAAATGGGAATCACTGGGGATGGAGAGCAATTGTCTTTTTTTTTTTTTTTTTTAAAGGCAACCCCTTCTGGTGACTGTAATGTGCAGCCGATGTTGAAGACAGAGGTGCCCAGTGAGGACACCTGTGCCCAGGGCTGCAGCCGCTGTGCCCTAACCAGGCTCATCCTTTGGCAGGGGTTTGGCGTGCTCTGGCTGCCCAGCTTCTTGGCAGTTGGTTCCGTGAATTTGGCAGAGATCGTAGGGCTCACGGATACGCGTGCTTTCCTGGCACATGGCCAGGCTTTGCTTCCCAGGCCTGCAGTTGCATGGAGCCAGTGGATGTGGGCAGGGGGGATAGGCACCACTTCCTGGCCCTTCCCCAACGTATTGGTTTCCTAGGGCTGCCATAACAAATGACCACGAATGGGCGGCTGAAACAACAGAGATGGATTTTCCCACAGTTCTGGAGGCCAGAAATCTGAAACCAAGGTGTCAGCAGAGTTGGTTCCTTCTGGAGGCTCTGAGGGAGAATCTGGTCCACGCTCCTTTTCTGGTGTCTGGTGGCTCCGGAAATCCTTGGCATCCTTTGGCTTCTAGATGCATCGTTCTGATTTCTGCTTCCATCTTTCTATGACTCCCCTTGTGTCTCTGTCTTTAACCTCCCTCTTTTCTAGGATAAGGACACCAGTCATCATATTTAGCACCTACCCTAAGTGCAGGATAATCTCATTCCAGGAATCTTCATTATGCCTGCAAGATCTTATTTCCAAATACAGTCCCGTTCACAGGTACCAAGGTTTAGGACTTGGATATATCTTTTGAGGGGTGGGGGAGGACACTAAACCTACTATACCCCCCAAAACAGCATAAAACAAAGAAGCCCTCATGGGTCATCCTCCACCTCTCTCTTCCCACCAGGCGCCAGCTGAATGGAGAGCACCATGCGGTCTTAGAGGAGGGCGGGGCCACAAGATGCAAGGAGCCTGGATCCCTGCATGATTGTGAACTGTGATGCATGGGAGGAAGTTTTATGTACTAAGCCACTGTGATTTTGAGTTGTTACCACAGTTAGCCCCTCTTGACTGACAAGTAAATTCTGACAGTCTTCCAATAAATTTATTTTCTACCCAAGCCAGCCTGTGACACTAAGCCCATCTGTAGACACTGAGCTTCCATCGTTGAAACCAAGAATCCCTACGGCTACCTCCTCCCACCTGCCTCTCCTGAATCCTCCAGCCGAACGCTGCTCACTGTGAGCGTGGGAAAGCACCTTGGAGACCATCTATTCCAAAGCTCACTTCAGTGATGAGAAAATTGAGACCCAGAGCCAAGGCTCAGTCGTGAAGGCAGGACTCAACTTCACCCCCCCTGTGTTAGTTTCTGGGGGCTGCTGTATAAACTCTGTGGCTTAAAGCAATAGAAATGTGTTCACAGCTCTGGGGACCAAGTGTGAGCAGGGCCATGTTCCCTCTGAGGGCTCTAAGGGAGAAGGCTTCCTGGCCTCTTCCATCTGTTGGTGGCTCCAGGTGTCCCTTGGTTCATGGCTGCATCGGTCCAATCTGCCTCTGTCCCCGCATGGCCTGGCCTTTTCCTCTGTTTCTCCTCTTTGTATTTTCTCCCCTTTTTATAAAGATACTTGTCATTGGATTTAGGGTCCACCCAGTGAATCCAGGATGATCTCATCCTGACCTCCTTAATGTCATTATATCTGCAAAGACCCTTTTTCCCAAATAAGATCACATTCGCTGATATGGGGAGTGAAGACTTGGACATATCTTTCTGGGGGTTAGAACCCAGCCCATTACTCAGCCTAGAGGCAGATGTCCTTTCAACCATCATCTTCTTAGCCTTTTCTCCAATTCTCGTGTTTCTCACCAGTGTACTAACTGCGCATGGTGTGGGAAATACGAAGGACACTACCCAAGGTGCGCTAAATTAGTATTTCCATCAGGAGGGAGTAAGAACTTATTTTATATCTAAAATTGGGGTTTGGTGCCTGGCTTACCAGAAACCCCCATTCTCAGTGGACGTGAGTGAGTCTTGTATTGACCGCCCACCAGCCATTGCTATCATCTGGGTTATTTCACTTGGCTCTCAAAATCACCAGCAGGAGGGCTGCCACCACCGTTTTTACACACAGGAAAATCAAGAATGAAATCTTTCGCCCAGCAGACCCGAAGACAACAGTTTGAGCGCAAGTTTATTTGGAGAGTGCTTCCAGAAAGAACCGGGAAGAGAGAGGAGCCGTGAGATGGGGAGGGGAAGGTGCCAACACAAGGCGCGCTAATGGGCAGGTTAGTGCTGCAGGCGGCTGGGCTTCCGTCCGGCTGGGGACCTCTGAGCCACCGTGCGGAGCCCGAGTCCGAGCGGTGAAGAAGCTCTACTCTTTCTCCCCTGACTCCCATCTGATACCGGTCTAGGGCTATTTCCAAAATGATGTCTCCCTGGCTCTTCCAGCCTGCAGAATAAGCTCTGGTGGCTGGAGAAAGCCTCAGACCAAAGGTTGCAGGTGCTTTTAATAGGATGCCATGGGTGCCCAGGGACTGGACAAGGGCTGGGGGACCAGGCTGGAGCGCAGATGCTGTTTGCCCCCAAAGCCTTTGCTCCTTCCACCATGTTCCTCGCACCAACTCGGGGACAGACGTGTGGCCCCATGCCTGCTCTGCAACCAGTTCTTACTGAAATCCCCTGCTGTTTGCAAGACTTCCTGAAGCCTAAAGGCTTTGAGATCAAGTCCAGAAGATTCTTCCCTTTGGATGCTTCTGCTGTGTGTGTTTTTGTGTGATGGGTTCTGTGTGACCCAGTGACATGCATCATACTTGAAATATTTCCACTGCTGACAAAATAAATCAGCTTTCCCCGCCGTAGCGCTCAGCTTATTAGGGGAAAATGGAAAAGGGGCATTAAATATTAATGCTGCATATTTTCCTCTCCCTTGGCTCCTTCTACGCCACTGATCACTGCCCAGCCAGCACAGCCTTCTGTCTTTTTTCTCCTGCTGACGGTAGGGGACAGAAGGGCCCTTTGACAAGGCAGGGAGGGACAAGAGTGTAAAATGGGCTCCAACTGGTTCTCTAGGTTCCGGCTTTGGAACGTTCCTGTCTCCGCCAGATGCCAAAGATGCACCAGGAAACTTCTTCTCCAGTGGGAAGCTTGCTACTCTGCTAGTTTAGCTTGGAAGCATTCACCGTACAGAGAAAGCAGTTTCTCGAAGGAAAGGTGGTTTCTGACGAGGCAGGCTGGAGAAATGAACCTCAGAGAAGCAGTCGATAAGTCCTGAGCTAGCAGACTGAGGAGACCACTGGCTTTGCCCCTTGGGGGTTCCTTTTCAGCAAACGTTCATAAAGGCACCCTCACTGGTTAGGCCAGGCCACCGAGGAGGGGTGTGTAGGCAGCTTCTAGGCCTCGGAAAGAAATTCTCCCGGGGATATGGGTGTTTCACGCGGCGAGTTTGTGGAAACCTCTGTGCAGAAATAAAAAAAACGAATCCTTCAGAGGAATCCTTTTAGAATGCTGGGATGGTGGATTTCTTAGGATTCTTTTTTCAATTAATTTTTCATTACACAAGTAATGCATTAATCCAATTAAATCATTACACATAAGGCGAGAACAACGTTCCCACTCGCCTTGCTTGGTCCCAGTGCCTTCCCCCGACCACTGCCGTAGCATCGGAAGGATCGCAGCAAAGGGTCAAGGGGAGGAGCGCTGAGGTTTGTATGTGTCTGCTTGTTCATTTTTGATGCTTCTTCTCAAAAAAGCTTCCATTAATTGCAGGTGAAATCTGCGGTGATTTGGCCTTGTGACTGCTCTCTCTTGTCCCTAGATGGCCTCCCTCCTCCACTCACGCCATTTACCCACAGGTCCGTTACATCTCATCCAGTGACCATTTCAGTCCTCGGTGCCAGAGCCCAGGAGCCTTTGAGGGCTCTGTGTCCTATGGCACTAGCAGAACCAGCCCGGCTTTCAACACTTCCCACAACGTCCCTCCCGGCTCCCTCCTTGTCTCCCTGGTCCCCAGTCCTCCGTGTCTAGCTGGGGGTCCTCCCCTCTGGGGCAGCTGACATCACTTCGCTGGGTGATTTCTGACCCTTTGCCCCTTCTGTTCCTTTCTCCTTCCTTCCCTCTTGGTCATGCTCTTACTTCAAGACAGCACGTCCTCTGGAAGCTTCCTCTTGTCCGTGCTGGTGCTGGGCCTTTCTTCCCAGGACTCATCAGCAGTTAGTTTCATTTTCTCTCCAGCCACAGAGAGTCTTTGAGGTCTGGGCCCGTGCGTCAGTCATCCACATCATCAGCGCTGTCGGGGAGATCTCCTATTTCCCAGGCTGGGGTCCCTGGTACTTCACGCCAGGCCTCTTACTTCACCCCATTCCCCTTCGTGGCTAAGGATCTCAGACTGGGGGAGGTTGTATCCCTTGTCGAAAGTCCTGCAGCTGGTACAGGTCAGAGGCGGGATTCAAACCTGGGGCGGACTCCCAAGGGCGTGAATGATAAGGATAAATGGGTGACGTGCACCTGCTGATGTACTTCCCCTAATTTTGCTTAACCAGTGACCCTTTTCCTAGAAGCCCCATATCCGAATCCATGGAGGATTCCTAGGGGGTGAGTCCTGGAGTCTGTGGCTCTCTCTGCCCCCTCTCTGCCCAGGCCCCTGGCGAGCTAAGATATGGCAGGGTCGTGGGGGGTGTAGGCCTCCAGGGAGCCGGCAAAGCTGTCAGCAGTTTAGGTTAAATGAGCGTCCAAAGGCCAGAGCTGCAGGGAGATCATGGGAAGACGTTATCCACGGTTGTTTACAAGTGAGAGTGAGAAACTCCTTAGTGGCTTTCTTGAGGAGGGAAGACATGTCCCTTGAGGGAAAATTAGGCAAATTGTGCGCCTGTTTGGGCCACACGGGCTCAAATCCTCACAGGGGAAATTCACTTGTCACCGACCTGGCTGTCACTTGGGCTCTTTTCATGGCCTCCGTGTTTCAGCATCATTGCAGCCCAGGGGAGATGCGGCGCACGAGTCCTCACACCTCAGCACTTGCACGGGGAGCGAGGGGCCTTCATGTAGGGTGTTTTTCAGGCTGGCTGGAATGTTCCAGCTATTCCCACAAAGGATAATGGTAATCTGTCCCCTCTCCCGCGCCTGTCAAAACTCCACGAGCTCCCCTCCACTGAGTTGCTCTCTATCGTGTTCCGCCGCCCCTGCTCGGAAGAACATGCTGTAACAGAGCATAAGGGTCCCTGGTTCCGAGACAATTCACAGATGACATGTGAAAAAATGGCTCAATGGTCAAGTAAACGTGGAGAACACTCTTGCAAGTGTCTTGCTGCGGGACTTCTCAGAACCTTCAATATGCTAATGTGTTGAATAATTCTCCTAGAGGGGGATGACATCACTTCCCCAAAATCTTTTTTTAGAGTAAAACATCTGTTTCCAGAGAGGAGTGGTCCATTCCTCACACTGTGACACTGGAGTGGAGAAAGAATGAGAACCCTAGAGCAGATTAGAGGGGGTGAGGACTTCTTCTTCCCCTCCCTACTGCTGCATATGCTCTGGGCCTCTGTTTTCTCATCTCAAAGCATGGGGGATGGAATATCTTCAAGATATTGTCAAGAGGAGTAAGTGAGATTGGTTCTTGGTGACTAGTGGGAGCATGACCGACATTGGATTCCTCTTCCTTCCACGCAGACCCAACATGGTACCTTGTACCACTGCATTTCTCTCAAAGCAGGCTCTAAGGCTGACCTGCATGATAGCTGTTTTCATATGCATTTTGTTTCCTTCTCCCACAAGACTGTGAGCCGCATGAGGGCCAAGGCTCTATCTTTGTTCTGTCAGTCCCTTTATGTGTCGGCAAGGTGACCGACTCGCAGAAGGTGCTTGACATGTGGTAATTACATTCATATCCAGTCTTGTCACTTCTTCAGTTATGTGGGATCACAAGAGTCTACAGATCTCTTAGAGAATCTGCAGTGTGGGATCGAGCTTATACATGAATAAATGACCTGAGGAGGGGTAAGTGGGTCCTCTTTTACTTCCAAATTCGTGAAACTTTGCTGTACATAGGTACATTTTAAACACTTTCTAATTTGGAAGAGAGTCAGTCTTTTTGTTCTATTTAGGCCTTCAACTGATTGAATGAGGCCCACCCATATGAGGGTGGGCAATATGCTTATTCTGACTAATGATTTAAATGTTAATCTCACCCCCAACCACCCCAGAAACATCCAGAATCCTGTTTGATCAAATATCTGGACACCCCGTGGCCAATCAAGTAGACACATAAAATTAACCATCAAAACCTCCTAGTTGCCAGATTCAATCTTGATCCGTCAACCTTATTCTGCCTATCTCAAGCAAAATGCCATTTTCGCATCACTGAAACTTCTGCCTCTTCTGTCCCCTTCCCCAGGTCCCTGAGACTTACCTTCTCCTCAGTCCGCAGTAGAGTCCAGGGGTTACGAGCTTGTGATGTGGAGCCTGGTTTTAAATCCTGGCTCCTTTGTTTGATAGTGTTTAACCTTGAACCTCGGTCTCACTGTCTGAAAAATGAGTCTAGCTAATATTTGTGGTTGAGAAGTTCTTGGTGCGAGGCCTGAAATACACTAAGAATGGCTGCTGGGTCTTAGGGGCCTGGCCTGGGGGTCTCTACCCTGTCTCCTTTTAAATAACCATGTTCCCCAGAGCTCTCTTTTCTTTTTTATTCCGGCCTCCCTTGCTTTGAGAATGCCCACTCAGCTGGCTGAGCACCACCTGGTTTCCTGTATAACCCGTGTACATGAAACTTCTATAAATCTCAGATCATTATTGGTGGCCGATAATATCCCGGTTTAGAAACTCATGGAAACTTGTATCCAAAGCCATCAAATGACTTGTAAAACAAATGGTTAACCTTCTCCCTTGCAAAAACCCAAACTTACAATAAAACTTTTATCTGACGTCGAAAAACACAATTTCTGTTTCAATTTACCCTCCCGTTCCCTGCCCCCGGCCCACCCCCCACGTCCCCAACCGAAATCTCCTCAGGGAGAGAATTTCAGATAGTGTCATAGATTTCGATCTAAGAGGAAAAATACTAGTCCGGTTCCTCCTGGCCGAAGAGTGTTTCCAAAAGGTTTGAAGGCATCACCGTCTCGTCTTCCAAATCACGGATCATCCTCCAAAGCATTTAACTGCAATCAGGTTTTGAGTTTTGAAATGTTGCCTGATTTCCCTTACTTCCTATAAAGAAACAAGACACCAAAAGCGAGTGCACGCACACATATATTCGAGGAGAGTTGGCGCTTCTTACTGTGAGCCACTTATCGTGATCCAAAAGATTTACTCAGAGGCATAATTAATTGGAACTTATTTCAGTGGAACTTTTTCCCCTTCATCTCATTGCAGAAACAAAGGAAGATTACAGGCCAGGGGATCCATGAGGTTTCAAGAGAGCCTTACTGATGAATGAAGTTGGAAGGAGTTGACACACGGTCAGAGATGGTTAACATCCAGAAATTCTTACAAAGACACAGCAATTCTTTCCCATTAATCCCGCCTTGCCTCTTTGATCTTGAGTGGTACCATGGCTGCAAGTCAAGTGCAAAGCCACCGTGGCATCAAAGAACCCCAATGACCTTGCCCCGGAGGAGGGTTCCTCAAGAACACGGAGGATTAAAAATGGCAATCGCAGTAATAACAAAAACAAAAACAAACCAACGAAACCAAAGTTCAGACAAATGTGAACAAACAGAGAGTCTTTCAGGATGACGTTTGAGCTGGTGTGTTGTAAAATCTGCCATCTGTACATGTAAGAACCAGTGTGTCCCTGTAAATTCATCACCCAACCGACATGGAAATGGACCAGGTTGGGCCAGGTTGGGTCTCAGTTGACCCTTTTTGTAAGGTGAGTCATTAAATGAAGGAGAGATTTGGACGAGATGCAGTTCGGGAAGCACTTGAAGGATTTTTTGGTAGGTGACCTACCAATTTTCCCTTTGTGCTCTGTTTTTCTTACGGTCCGTAGAGCTTTCTGGGGCCCTCAGAACTCCAGCAAGGAAGCCTGTGGAAGTTTAAGAGCCCCAACATTTGTGGCAATGATTTGAGAGGCCCCAAAATGAGAAGGGGCTCAGGGGACCGACACTCTCGTTTGTATCCTCTTTGGACCCAACAGACTGAGCCCCAAATCTTTTTAACATTCTTTTAACTCTGAAAGTGGCTGCGGGCCATGAAACATTCCTTTAATTCTGGAAATGGGGAGGGGTGGGGGGGGGACTACGGCTGTAGAATAAGGATGTTATCACCCCGGCACGGCTGGTGGTCAGGCTTCATGCTCAAAATTGTCCAATTAAAGAAATAAAAAAAAAATGTAAGCTCTGTCGGGAAAAAATGCAAATAAGGTGGCTCGGGGTTAAGATTTTGAGTGGTTTGCTGGTTAAAATTATGCTCTTGTTTATGGGGGAAATGGATTTTTTTTTTAAATCTATATACAGTTGGGTGAATTAGGCAACCATCTATTATGTTATTGAATAACAACGTAATCCATCATAACGGCAGCGAGGCAGGCCAAAGCCATCCCAGATTCAGGGGACTCCTGCTCTTTCACTCTTTCTACTTTAGCTGTTGGAAAAACAAGAGTTTGGGAGAGTTGTCTCTTTTGCTCTTTTTGTTTGTTTCTGAAGGTGATGTCTCACGGTGCTTTCTTGCAACTTTTCATTTTGAGGGGCTGAGGTGGGGCTGCAGGAGCTGGGGCAGCTGTCTGTTTGTGTGCCTGCCCCAGGCACATCCCAAAAGGCTATTTACAGCGGATGCTACAGTGCACCCCCCCCGGGGCCCCTCTTTAGAACTGGGGTGCTTACTCGCTCAGCTGCTGGCAGTGGGGGGCTGCTGGAGGCTCACAACTGAAAACTGCCCTCAGTCAAAGGGAGCTGCCGTGTTTGACTGTATGCTCCATCCCTGTGCATCCTGTGTGCCGTGGCTGGTCCATGGCAGGGGGAGGCTGGGTGGGGGAGGAGGGATGAAACCTCAGCCTCCTGCCTGGATTCAGAGCCACACTGGGACCCGTCCCAGGTCCAGAGCCTCAGCTCAGCTCCTTCTCCCTCTGAGCCAGCGCTCGCCGCTTCTCTCGCAGCCCTTCTGGGAGGATGGAGGGGCATGCCCCTGCCCCCGGAACCCTCCTGCAGGTGCATCTCCCAGTGTCGGTCCAGGAAGACTGCCCACTGACCAAATGTCGCCTCTTCATTTCAAGCGGGTGGTAACCGAGATCGGGCGAACGCATCGCAGAGCGGCTGTTGTGTGATCACAAAGGAGTCTGATTCGACACAGTCACCGACGTTTCTGGAAACAGGGCTGGTTTCCTCAGGACCATCCCCCCTTCCAGAGCGCTGACGGTGGCCAAGCAACCTCAGGGGGTCAGGACATGGGAGCGTTTCCACCCGTGTGGCCTGTCATCCTGCCTCAAATTCTACCTTTTTGCTCCTCATTTCTTTTCACCCGAGGGCTTTTCGAGTTTTCAGAGGCTCCTGTTGCAAATCTCTTAAAGATGCAGCGCGGTTCTGTGGGGAGAACCCATGTTCAAGGCCCAGCTCTGCCAATTACTAGCTGTGTGATCTCAGAGCTGACAAAGCACACCTGTCTGAGTGTCAGGAGGCGGGTGTCAGGCCTGTCATCTGCCCGCCTAACATGGCAGTTGTGGGGTCTGAGGAGATGCTGTGTGGGGCACCAGCGAGGGCAGGAGGAGAAGCCCAAGCTGGGGTGGGGGGATAGGGCCTCTACGTGTCAGGGAGCTTCTTGGCTGACCTTAGCAACTGGGAACAGCCAGTCTCTCCAAAGAGGGGCTTGGAGGAGAAATTAGAAGGGGCCCTGGGCAGAACCTCTGCTTTGGGGCTCAGGAGGACTCGAGTTCAAATCTCACCTCTACCACCCACGTGGGCAAATCACTTAGCCTTTCTCTGCTTCAGTTTCTCTATTCATATAATAGTATGATTCTTTATGAAGAGAAAATGAAGACATTTAGACACAGTGTCCAGAACAAACTTTATGAACCAGAGAAATGCTAGCTTTTAGGAGTGGCAGAGTGGAGTGGACTCCTAGCTCTGCGACGTGGGGCGAAAAATGTAATAACTCTCTCAGAGACTCAGCTTGCTTATCTGTAAAAAATGCAGTCATACCACCTATTTTATGTGGTGTTTTGGAAGCAAAAGTGAATGCATGCTGGGACGCCTGGGTGGTGCAGTCGGTTAAGCGTCTGACTCTTGGTTTTGGCTCAGGTCATGATCTTAGGGTTGTGAGATCGAGCCCTGCATCAGGCTCCAAGCTCGTGTAGAGTCTGCTTGAGGTTCTCTCTCTCTCTCTCTCTCTCTCTCTCCTTCTGTCCCTCCCGCTAGGGCACTCTCTCTCAATTTCTCTAAAAATAAATAAATAAATAAACAAATAAATAAATCTTTAAAAAAGAGAGAATGTATGCAAAGGGCCTGGTACTAACAGAAGCTCAGTAGTTACTATTATTGTTGTTATTTTGAGCAGGTTTATCTTTTTATTGAGGGTATCAAATACATGGCAGCTACACGATGGGCCAACGGAGAAGTTATATAGATTGTTCTGTATAGACAGCCCCGGACGGAACGGTCCCAGCTTTCTCACTGATGATGGGAAGCTCCCCAGTGTCTCCGCCTGCCAAGTTATTTGTTATTTGTTTCCTAGCAGGAAATAATACAGGGAACTTGGCCACCGTAGGCTGGAGTCTCACTGTTTTCTGGGAATCACCTGATGCCAGGATCTACAACCTGAGTGCCTGGTCCAGAACAGGGAGCCCTGCCAGGCCCACAGACAAAGGCTCCTTTGGTCCCTCAACTGGCATTGGCCACCGCCTTGGTGGGGTGTCTGCTGATGGGTGTTCAGGTGTCATGTGACCATCCCTACTTAGAGATCTTCAGATAGAGACTTAGGCCATTTCTGGGCATTGGGTCCCATCCATGACTTTGTGAGCATTTACGAAAAATTACATTCTCACTATAAAATACCCCAACAGATTGAATAAATACCAAAGAAATCTGCCTTCCTCTAAGGGAGGAAGCCAGTGGTGGGGTGCCATAGAGAGAGCATGGGGCTGGGTCTCTCTCTGGTGACTTGGGCCCAGGGATTGCTGACTGCAGGGAAAAGAAGCTCTTTCCATTTAGCTCAGATAAAAAGCAGGGGTGGGTCCTATCATGAGTATTCAGGGGCAGCTCTTAGGACCCCGTTGCAGGAAGCTCAGCCTGGCATCAGAACAAGTGGGAAGTCACCACCTCTCTTGGGCCCCTTGGGCAGCCTGTTTCCACAACTCCTCAGATACCTGCCCCACTCACCTCCCCACAGAAGATGACTTCCCCTGCCAGGCCTACTTTCTGCTCCTCCTCGCTTCATTTGCCCAGGGCTTTGGCTGACCTTGGCAATGATTCCAGACTTGACACTCTCAGCTCCTCACCGCTCAGTGACATAGTAGAGACCAACGATCACTTCATTTAAATACCGAGGAGAGAGAGTCTGATTGGTTTAACTTGAGTCAGGTGTCATCAGCTCCTGGTTCAATCAGCTGTGATCAGGGGAAGGGGTCCCATCATGATGCCATAGCAGACTCTCTAGTAAGGGGATGTAGCTGGTAAAGAAATCATGAATATTTGGAACACTTGGTTAAGCTTTCTGGGTCTTACTTTCCTCAACTGTAAAAGAATACTAATTATTATTATATTGGTCATGAAGCATCAGATTAAATTATTTTGCATATGGAAACCAGTTGACCTCCACAGCCCCACTTCTGTACCTGTTCAGTCATCTGTGGGCACATAATGATAACCCTAACCCCCAGCTCATCAGCTAAAGGAAGTCCATTCTTCAAGGAAGTTCTCTAGGCTATTTCTGGGAACCCTGAGGAACACGTGTACGTTCCACAAGTCTACCCAAGGGCACTGGGGGCTACCCAGGTGGTGGGTTGTCATCCTTCCCAGCCTCCTTGTTCTGCATTATTGCTTCTTTTGAGCACGCTGGGCATCTGTTAGCATCCTCTTTTCCAGGCTGTTGACATTCAACCTTGTATATCTTTATCCCTAAAATGGATGTGAGTTCCTTCCTTCTGTCCCCAAAGCATAGCTTAAAGAGAATGGGGATGATATTTACAATCCCCTAGCTTTATTGAATTACGGTTGACAAATAAAACTTATATATATGTAAGTTGTACAACATGATTTTTTTTTAAATGGAAATGATGTAACTTCACTGGATGTTTGAGGACAACAGAATTTAACAAAAAGACAAAGCTTGGCCTTGTGTAGCTTCTACTGGGCCTTCATGGGGCCGGAGGACCCAAAAGGTACTCTGAGAACATTTTTGCTGAGGAGTTCAGGCCACTCTCAGGGAGAGGAAGAGCTCCATCCCATCTAGCCCCCAGTGCCCCTGATCCCTTTGCCAGGATTCAGCCCAACTCCCAGGAAGCCTGACAGTGGGAACCTCTGTTACCTTTGGAGGAAATGCCTACTCCACCTGTCAGGTTGCTGTCGGACCCAATCGCAATCACCACAGACCTTTCTGGCTTCACCAAGTCTGGCTTCTTCAGTTTAAAAAGCCCCACAGGAGCAATTCAACAGGCTGGGCCCAGTTTTGGGGGCCAAGACTGCCTCTCCCTTCTTGCGGGGGTAGATCTTGGCACTCGATCACTTGTGAGCTCATTTTTGGTCAACAAAACAAACTAATCTCCCAAGAATATACAGTGATTTTTCAAGCATTGGACACTGAAGTTCCAAGTTTTACAGAAAAAGAATTTCTGACTTTGGGATTCATCTGGAGAGTCTCCAGCTGACATTTGTAAATGGTATACATTAGGATGAGAACTAGCCTTACCATTAGGACCAAACAGGCTCAGTGATGTGGCCCTTTCTTAAACAAAGGGAGTGTCTGTTCCAAAGACAAATTCATTTTTCCCCTTCATAAACTACAGAGACTGTCTGACATTCCCAAAATGGCCGCTTTCCAACCTCAAATATTTAAAGCCCCAGT
Organism: Leptonychotes weddellii; assembly: GCF_054177405.1. Classification (NCBI taxonomy): domain Eukaryota; kingdom Metazoa; phylum Chordata; class Mammalia; order Carnivora; family Phocidae; genus Leptonychotes; species Leptonychotes weddellii. The sequence continues at coordinate 15,535,622 of NC_138374.1, read as the reverse complement.
CTCTTCCAAGCGCCTTGTTCTAATAAATTGCTTTCTTTGATGCTCCCAGCAACTTTAGGAGGTAAGGTATTACTTCCTTTATTTTACAAACAAGGAAACTGAGGCTCAGAGGTGGGTGATAATTAGCCTAAGGCTAATCAGTTGCAGGGTGGGATTTGAACCCAGATTGGACTTTTGTCCTACCTCACCTTGTCCCAGGACCCTTTCCAGTTCCAACGTTCTGAGGTCCCGGTGATACCGGGAAGCTCCGAGCCTGGCATGTGGGAAGGCAGCCTGTGACTGGCAAGAGTTGAGGCCAAAGGATAGCACAGGCTCCCAGCTTTGTGGTGCAAATCAGGTCCGGTGCAGAATGGGAAGGTGGGCTTTTGTTCCAAAGTCACGAAGAATTCAAGACCACAACAGCAGAGCATTAAACCAAGCACAGGTCCTTGTGAGTGCTGGGTCCTGTGTGACCTGGCAGCCTGGACGAATCACCTCGCTCTTGGGAGGAGTGGGGGCTGCAGAGTGCCCTGGTGCTGGAGGAGACCAGGCGGTGTTCTGGGGAACGTTCTGCACCTGCTCCCCAATCCTGTGGCGGGCTTGTCAGAGAAAGCCAGAGACCCGACAGCTTGTGCGCACCAGATAATTTTTTTTTTGCAGTTTAGCTGCTTTTATTTTCCCGTATCGCTGTTGTTTTGAATAATTTGTGTGGCTTTTGAAGAACTGGCTGGAACCGCTTTGGGCCTTAAGAAGATAGGAAGCGATTGGAGGCAAGGGGGCCTGGGGAGAAAAGTGGAGATTTCGTTTGGCGCTGCAGGTGTCCCCGGGTCCTGGGAGCTCCTGAGGGAGGTGCCTCGTGCAGGGCAGAGGCAGCGTGGAGGGGGTGGCCAGAGAGCTGTGCTCAGATCTGAGCTGTGGAATAACCCTTGGAAACTTAAAACCCAAGGTGGAAAGTGAGGAAGAAATAGAGAAAAACAAACCCCCAGCTCAACCACCAGCACCTGAATGAGGGGAGGCTGACAGCGGAAATGGTTGTGGGATTATAAGTGGTTAGCAAACCCTGCTGGAAGATAGGATTCCCCTAACTGCTTCCCCCAGCAACGGAGGCATTGGGGCCCTTGGCTGGGTCTCCCCCAGGAGGCAGGGTCTGCCAGGGGGGTTTAATTCCAGCTGACACCTCCCCAGTTCTCAGTTGGCTGCTGTTTGACCTACACTTTGAAAGCCCGCTTCTGGCTTTCTAACTCAGCGTCTCTGGTATCGTGTGGGCAGCCTGGGGCTAGCCTTGGGGATACAGAGGCTAACAGTTAGGTGTGGGCCCTGCCCTCCTAAAATTCTCAGCTGGAGGGAGAGCCAGAAAAATGAGCAGGCAGGGGTACAGACAGGGGAGACGTTGAGGAGAGCACGGAGGAGGGGTGCCTCCTAGAGAAGGCCCCTCCCTGGGGGAGCAAGATTCCTACAGAAATCTGAAAGAAGAGTAGAATTTATCCAGGTTTGGGGGATGGTAGGGGTGGGGGTGGGGGTGGGGATTCTGGGCTCAAGGGAAAGCATGTGCAAAGGCCAGGAAGTGAGAAAGAGGGTGTTGTATTTGCACGGTGGACATGACTGTGAGGAGAGACCGTTCTACCAACGAATGTGGGTTGAGTGCTGCTCCAGGCTTCGGTACTGGTGGGCCAGCCTGCACGCTGGACCGTGCCTCTCTCCAGCACTTGGTTTTCCAACTGCAGACCCTTTCCTGCTTCTCTGTTCTCTTGATCCTTCCCATCTCATTCATCGACTGGCTTTCTTCTTTGGATTTACTCCACGTATTAGCAGAATACAAATAACATTGAAAGAGGCAAGACAGATGGAAATTAATTTCACTTTCGTAAGATCGTCCAAGAATAAGCAGTTGGTTGATAAGGTGGCTCCATAGAGGTGAGGACCTAAAATCTTTATCTCCACCATCGCTGAGGACTTGTTCTTGAATGCATGCTCCATAATGGCTCTCCACATGTCAATTTCCATGAGGCAAGACAGAGAGACAGAAGAGCACACACTCTTTTCTTTTAAGGTTATGGCATGGAAATCACATGCATCATTTCTGCTCACACACCATTGGCCAGTGCTGAGTCATGTGACCACACCCAGCTGCATTGCAGTCTGGGAAATGTAGTCAAGCTGTCTCCCACGGTCAGAGAAAGCTCAGGGGTGAATGGATCTTCAGACAACAAGCAGTCTCTTTGCTGTTCTGTTTCTAGTTTCGATTTTGGAGATCCGTCTTTACAGATTAATATTGCAGTGATGATTCCTGTTTGGTTTAGCCCTGGGCTTGCCATCTCTCATGTGGACACTAGAAAGGCAGAGAACATCAATACTGGAAGCCTAACTATCATCCTTTACCAAAGCTAAAACTTACAATACACAGGGGGTAAAACATTTATTGGATATTTTAGGTCAATAAAAGTTCCTCTTCTAAGGGCAGGGCAAGGGAGTTCTGCTTACTTAGTTTTGTGGGTTAGATTACATGCAAAGTTAGTCCTCATTTGGGCCTTAAAAGCTCTCCATTGAGGAGAGAGAGTGAAGGTTGTGGACTTGCCCGTAGCCCTTAATCCAGGCCCAGCCTGAATTCCTCAGGGTTTGTTGATTTGACGGACAGGGATGGAAAAAACTGATGGATTAACAAGGAAAGCTGGTGGGTGGTGAATGCGTTCCCTCAAAAGAAGCCTTTGGGAGCGTGAGAGGTGGGCTATCCCCGAGTGAACGGGTTCAACCGGACAGATGATCCAGATAATCCAATAAAACACCTCCTGTTTTTGTGACTAATCCAACTGTCATACTCCATCAAAAGGTGATTCTGAGTCTTGATGTTCACTTTCTGGTTTGCCTAGAATTAAATTTTTCATCTCAGCCCTCTCTGCAAGCTGCCTACTCACGTTCCAGATAATAACATACTAAGTAAGAAGAAATTAAGAAGGGAGCACGATCATTTCATCCACTCCAGAACCCAATGCTTATTGTTTGGGGTTTATTGGCAGCTTTGGATTATGCATGTCTCACGATTCCCTGCCCTCCTCGTCACACTAGGTAGCATGGAGGTTATTTGTGTACGTGTGTCTGACTCAGAAGGAGATGATTTGAGGAACAAAACCCGTCGTGGTTCCCAGCCTTCAGGTTCGTGCCTGGCACGTGGTAAGTGTTGAATCAATGTTTGTTGAATTCATTCTGATAACCAAAGTTGACTGTGGTTCCTTTTTAGTTAATCAACATTGCCATTGTCAGCAGCATGAGTTAGCAGAATGCCATGTTTCTGTCATGTTTTCTAGCTGTGACTCCAACCTCCCCTTCCTGCACCTTCCCTCCAAGAGTCTCTTGCAGCCTTTAAGAGTGGAAAGAGTGCCTATCAGAGGCTGGAATCGAGTCTGCACATCATAAAAATTAACCATATGAGACAATTGGCAATGTCTTGCCAAGTAAACATACATATACCCATTAACCCAGAAGTTGCCCTCTTGGATATTTATCCCAGAAAACTAAAAACTTCTGTTTAGACAAAAACCTGTCCATGAACGTTAGTAGCAACTTTATTCATAATGGCCTGAGACTAGAAACAATCCAAATGTCCTCCAATGGGTGAATGGTTAAATGCTCTCTTGTATATCTACACAGTGGAACACTCCTCAGCAATGAAAAGGAACAAACTTTTGAGATATGCGATGTAGTCGTCTGCTCGGGTTGCTGTAACAAAGTACCGTAGAACCAAGTGGCTTAATCAACAGAAATTTATAGTCTTAACAGTTCTGGAGGCTGGAAGTCTGAGATCAAGTTGTCCATACGGCCCTTCTCCTTCTGAAGGTGCTAGGGAAGAAACTGTTCCCACCTGTCTCCTAGTTTCTGGCAGTTCCTTGGCGTGTGACAGCCCGACTCCAATCCTTCATGGTGTCCTCCCTATGTGTGTACCTGTGTCTCAATTTCTCCTTTTCATAAGGACACCAGTCCTAATGGATTAGGGGCCCACCCTACTCTAGTATGACTTACTCTTAATATCTGCAGAGACCCTATTTCTAAATAAGGTCGCATTCTGAGGTACTAGGGGTTAGGACTTCAACACGTGAATTTGATGGGGACACAATTCAACTCAACATGTCACAACATGGATAAGGGCATTATGCTTAGTGAAACCAGCCAATCTCTAAAGATTGCATGCTGCACTATTCTGTCTATATAACACACACAAAATGACAAAACTCTGGAGATGGAGAACAGGGAGATGTCTCCCTCAGGAGACAGGGACAAGAGTGGGGGCGGGTGAGTCTATAAAGGGTAGCGTGAGGGAGTTTCTTTGTGGTGATGGAATGGTCTGGATCCTATTTGGTGGTGGTTATATGAATCTAGATGAGGGTTCAAATTGCACTGAACTATGTCCCTCTCCCCGCAATATGCGGGAGTGCATATGAAAGCTGGTGAGTACTGAACAAGGTTTGTAGTCTAGTTAACAGTGTTGTACCAATGTCGATTTTCTGGTTTTGATATTGTACTCATTACATAGAGATGTTACCACTGGGGGAAGCTAGGTGAAAGGTTCACAAAACTATTCTATCTACCATTCTTGCAACTTTCTATATGTCTGTAATCATTTAAAAATTAAAAATAAACTTAATATGATTCCGTTGGGGAATGGGAGGGAGGAAATGAAAGACTGGGGGTGCACATGGGGTTAAAAAGCTCCTCATAATCCCACAAAAGGTCTTTGCCTCCTAAATTCCATGACATTTGCAGTCACTACACCTTCCTTCTCTGCTTGCAAAATGAGGAGCCATCTTCAGGTGCCATGGGCAGCGAAGGGCAGAGGTCAGAACACAGACATTTATTTCCCTCTAGACTTCTACCTAAGACTTGATTTTCTAGATTTTCAGATTTAAATTAGGTGAAGTTTGAACTGGCAGCCCCTGTCAGGACCTCAGCTTCTTAGATTGGCCACTGCCTGACTCATTCATCTACACCTCTCCTTGAAATCTTTGTGCCAGTCACCTCCCTGGGTGCCTGGGGGCCCAGCTCCCTCTGCCACGCTGGGGGCGTCTTGTCTAGCCCTCCTCTGCCCCTTCAACTGTGCACAGACTTGCTCCATGCCCTCACCTGGATCAAACTAACCCCCAGAAAGTTGGCTTTGCAATTCCCAAGCCTTGGTTCAGATGACCAGGGTTCCAGACTGGCTCTGCTGCACATACTTAAGCCAAGTCACTTCTCTGTGTCTCAGTTTTGTCAACTGTTCAATGAGGGTAAATCCTTTCTAGCTAATCTTGAAGGCTGGAATATCCTAAAGCTTTACTATTCTAGTTGATGGGAAGGTTTCATGTAAATGCAAAGTTCTGTTATAATGACCTCATAATAATAATTTAATAGTGATTAATTATTAAGCATCTCCCATATATTAAGTGCAGATATTACCTGTTAATTCCTTTTTTAAAAAAGATTTTATTTATTTATTTGACAGAGAGATAGAGAGAGAGCACAAGTAGGCAGAGCTGCAGGCGGAGGGAGAGGGAGAAGCAGGTTCCCCGCTGAGCAGGGAGCCCGATGCGGGGCTCGATCCCAGGACCCTGGGATCATGACCCGAGCTGAAGGCAGACGCTTAACCGACTGAGCCACCCAGGCACCCCTACCTATCAATTCTTATAAGTGTTATGGACCTCTTGGCACTATACCAAGCACGTCCCATGCCTGCCTAGGAGATTGCCCCTCTGACCCTATTCACTCTGACTGCATCTCTAAACGCTACAGGAATCTTTGTCTCTGAGTGTTGATCCAGGAGACCAAGAGCTTTGTTTGCTTTCAGAAGTCCACATCAACCTTTTACCCATAATCCCTGGGGTGGTGGTGTGACTGAGCCAGGTTGACAAGCTCACGGGAACTGATCATGCCCACCTCCTCCTGGGTCTGAACTCTGTGACATCACACTGGGGCTTGAAATTGGCCATGGTGAGAGTATTTATACCATGGAAGTCAGCAAACACTACAAATCAGGACGATGTTTCCTTCCCCAGAAAGCCAGTTCAAGCCTAGGCAGATCCATTACAAATGGGATTTCTGGGGGTACATTAAGGTATCTCTCAATTCCCAAGGTGGATAGGAGGAGTTGGTCACCAACATAAAATAGTTATTATGAATGCCCTTGAGAAATCTGCTGTAGAGCTTGCTGTCTGTGTTACCGTGGGTAATTACTGTCTTCAGGTCTCCATTCCCTCCTCTGTAAAAATGAGGATATTGATGAGGTCTATCTTGTACCCTCAAAGCACTTCTCATATTAGCTTTTCTTTTTAAAGATTTTATTTATTTATTTATTTATTTATTTATTTATTTATTTATTTATCTGAGAGAGAGTATAAGAGGGAGGAGGAGCTGAGGACAAGAGACAAGCAGACTCCATGCTGAGCCTGGAGCCTGACACAGGGCTTGATCCCACGACCTTGAGATGATGACCTGAGCTGAAATCAAGAATCAGACGCCCAACCGACTGAGCCACCCAGACACCCCATAGCTTTTCTTATTGTACTTTTGGTTGCTACTATTTTTATTATGAGGTTCCTAGTCTCTATAGGAAGGTAGGCTTTAAGCAGTTGACCATCCAACTCTTCTGAGAGATAATCCAGTATAATGTTGAGAGGACAGATTCTAAAAATTTGTACCTGGGTTCAAATCCTTACTCTATTACTTATTAGCTGTATGACCTCGAGCAAGTTACTTAACCTCTCTGTACCCCAGTTTCCTCATCTGTAGGGTGGAGATTATAATAGTACCTACCTCTTAGAGTCACCCCGAGAATTACGTGAGTCAGTATGTATAAAGTACATAAAGCAGTGCCTGACTCATAGTAGGTACTATTAGGAGTTTGCTATAATTCTTCTGAAAGCGATTGTACTGGGTTGAAGATTATCTCCCAAGAATTCATTACCTTCCCAGAACCTCAGAAATGTGACCTATGTGGAAACACCGTTCTTGTAGATTTAAGCAGGTAAGATGACAGTGCTGGAATAGGGTGGTTCCCTAATCTACTATGAATGGTAAAAAGAGGCAAGACCCAGAGACACACACACACACACACACACACACACACACACAGGGAGATGCTGTGACGATACACAGGGAGACCAGCACGTGATGACAGGCAGAGATTGGCTCGATGCCCCCGTAAGCCAAGGAAGGCCGGCATTGTTGGCAATGGCCAGGGGCTAAGAAGAGGCAAGGAAGCATGTTCCCCTCAAGCCATCAGAGAACAGATGACCTTGTCCACACTGTGATTTTGGACTTCTAACCTCCAGAACTGTGAGACAATAAATTTTGTTGTGTGAAGCTGACAATAGTTGGGAAGGATGCAGAGTGTCTGGGGGCCAAACCCAACCTATAGAATATAGCTTTTGTTACAAGCCTCAGTTGGGGCTTGAACCAGGGTTTTGGACCCCAGATCCTAGGCCCATCTCGGACACCTTACTGCTAACACACCTCTGTTTCCCCAAAGCTGCCCTTCGCTTGCCCCATCCTCCAAGGGATCGAGGGTCTGCAGAGGTGCTTGGGCTGCTCCTTGGCCTCCCTTGTCACCCTCCCTCTGCCTCAGGCCCAGGGCTGCTCAGGGCCGTGCTGTGCTCCCTGTCTCTGCACACCAAGTAAGGCAGGCTCGGGGCCCCTGGGGGCTGGGTGCTTTTCCCCTTGTTTGTGTTGACTCTGAAGCCATAAGAGAGCCACGGGGAGAACGAGCTGAGCAAATCAGGGCTTAGAGACTGTTGTGAAAGTGGCCCAGGGAGACAATGCAGTGAGTGCTCAGGGGGCCCGAAGGCAGGACTTGGCCGGTCCTGAGCCCGCACACAGGCCTTTGTGTGCCTTTGTATTGACAGTTACCAAGCCCTTCAGTGGGCTGTCAGCGCGCTCAGAAGAAAACCCAAACCCCCCACCCAGGCCCATGGGGCTCCAGCCTCCTCCTGTACCACTCACCTCCCTCTCCTCTCCACTGGCCTTCCTTCGGCAATGGGCACACCAAACCGTTTCCCACTTCCAGACTTTTCCACCTGCTGGATCTGCTGCCGGGACGCACCTTCACTCTCCCCAGGGCTGGCGCCTGCTCCTGCTGGAAATCTCACATGAAATTGTCACCTCCTTAGAAAGGCCTTTCTTGGCCCTAACTAGACCTCCTTTTCCTCCCACCCCCAATTTTCCCTCTTGGCACCTTGGTAGCGTATTTGTCTCTGCACTGGGTTCGGAGCTCCATGAGGACGCGGGGCCCTTCGGCCTTATTTAACACCCCACGGCAGTGCCCAGCAGATGGCAATATCCTGGGGATACGTGTGTGGAATCAAAAAGTGGGTGAAATATTTTAACACGTCGGCTGTTTAGATCTGACCTATTTGGATTTCTGATTTTAGATAACATACAAAAGCATCTCTGAACAAGGACAGAGAGGTACACACTGTTCTGTCAGCCGAGATTCTGGCTTTTTTCCCACTCTTTCCTTTCTAGTTGCTAGGACATAGGAATATCCATCACTCATATGCTGAATTCATTACGGGCTTCCATGGGTTTGAACTCTGGCGACTAAATCCCCCTGGGACCTTGTCAATATGTCTTCTTTTCCTCCATTTTGCTTCTCTTCTCCTCTCTCTATTTCTCTCCTCATAGCACGTGGCAGGTGTCCAGAATATTTGATGATTTTGCTTAAGAGATGCAGTGCTAACCTTCATTTCCTCTACTAATAAAGAGTACCTTGCTGACACCAGCTGCTAACTGGCAGCTATTGAACGTAAGTGGGTAACTCGGTTTTGACTCTAATCTCAACTCATTCATCTTATTGCTAGGATCTGAAGTCTCTTCTATGTTGAACGTTTGGTGTTGGAACAGTGACCCAAGGTTTTCGTAGCAGGAGAAGACGTCTGTGGGTGCATTCTGGGAGGACCTCAGTGAGACGCTCTGGGATGAAATGAGTGGCAGCCCGAGAAAAGGCAGGTGAGCGTTCTGTACCAGATGTACAACTTCCAAGCCGAGCGGCTCGGGCGATTTCTTTGCCTCTTGGTTCTTCAGCTGCCTTTCATTTTCTCAGCTCTAAATGAAGATGTATCAAGATGCAGATGTCTGGGCACCTGGGTGGCTCAGTTGGTTAAGCGACTGCCTTCGGCTCAGGTCATGATCCTGGAGTCCCGGGATCGAGTCCCACATTGGGCTCCCTGCTCGGCAGGGAGCCTGCTTCTCCCTCTGACCCTCCCCCCTCTCATGCTCTCTCTCTCTCTATCTCATTCTCTCTCTCAAATAAATAAATAAAATCTTTAAAAAAAAAAAAATGCAGATATCTTCCAAGGCCAACGTTCCAGGAACCTATCACCACCTTACCTTTGTGGGGTAGCTCTGCCTTCCTCATCTGCTCCAGAAACGTCTGAATAGAGCCGTGGCCAAGATACCCACAGGAAAAGCAAACCAGGTGGACAGACGAAAGCCCATTAAGCAACTCCTCTCTACTCCTTTCCGCCCGTGAATACAGTGCTTCCTTCCATTTCTTCTTTTCTTTGTTACTTTCATCCCAGCCCCCACTCTTTGCTTTCTTCTTCTTCTTTTTAAATTCAAACAGTGAGGAGAACAACCTTCCAGCTCAAGACTCAACACAACCATTAGGGCTTGTGTGGTCTGTTCCTTAGCCTCGGACTTTTCAGAATCGATTTGTGTGCTTTGGTCAAAACTTGCAAAGATGGTCCATCCCACAGGTTAGCTGTGCATAAAGGAGAACATTCTTGTCCTCAACGGAGTGTGACTATTGTGATCTTCTGTAAAGGAAATAGTGGTTGTTGTTCACATGGGCCTGGTTGTTTATAGGTAATTCATTCACTGTTGTGTTTATCAGGCAAGACTCCTTTAATTTTAGGGCTCAGGATCCATTTAGTTTTATAAGTTAAGCCAAACTCCTTTTTTTGCTGTGTCTTTTTTAATTCTTGGATAAAATCAATAAGCTATGAAATGTGTCTATTGAAAAATGATATGACCAAGCCCTCCCTGAGAATTCAGGGGTTAAAATGTGGTTTGAGGCTTAAAGGCCCATTAAGGTACTACTGGATTATGGTGAAAGCCTTCTGAATGTGAACTTTAGTGCGTTTTGTCTTAGAAACATAATCCAGCACCAGGTCCTCAATGCGCAGATGCCAAATACTGCTTGTAGAATTCATTATGCTGATGGAGGCAACAGCTTTGCATGGCAGCTTGAAAATATGACTCCTTCAGGCCTTACTGTTAGTGATCTGGAAAAGGAACCGTTTCCCCACCGGGCACTGGGAGAAAATGGTAACCTAATTATTAATGAAGGAGTGTTAATAAATTAATATAGGACATGGATAAATTACACATGGATTTTCTTAGGACTCCACCCTCTTGGTTTTGAAATACACATCATAAGGTTTTGTTTCGAACTGAAGACACTCTCTCCTCAAGCTGAGTGTCCACATTTCTAGATGAAAAAACCAGGGTCCATGAGAGAACTGACTTGCCCAAGGTCACCCAGTGGTAATGCCTTGCTCAAACTAGAAATACTGGGGCTCAGTGAATGTGATGTTTAGAACTTTTCAGAAGGGAAGTTTTAGCCCAGAACTTTTTGTTGTGGTTTCGTGGTGAAGGACTGTGTGAGAGAGAGGTGGTTATAGACTCTGGAGTTATAAGACCTGGGTTCGAGGCTCAGCTCTGGCACCTGCAGTCCTGAGTCATGAGGCAGACCTCTAACTGTTCTAAACTTTACTTTCTTCACCTGTAAGATGGAAATGATGGGGATGACAACTGAGGCTGCCTCATGCGTAGTGGTGAGGACTCAGTAAAATAGTGTAGTAGAGCTTAGCTTCATATGTGGCAGGGCATTGGATGAAGTCATAGGATCATTGTGAGAGTGTTTTTCAGCTACATCTTGACCAATGCAGATTCATACATGGGGTCAACATTCTCAGAGAGAAATTAATGTTCTGTATTGTCATGTACTGCCATCAGTCTCTGTGTTGAATTTTTAGAGGTTGGTATCTGACATGTGGCTTTGCCCTGTATAGGGAGTTCATAGTGAAATTCTCAAAAAAGCATGTCTCAGATGAGCCAAGATTGATGTTCATAATGGCCAGATGGGCATGTCATAGAAATTAAAGAATTTTTGAATATAAATGCCTGGCACACAGAAAGCAATGAACATACGTCTGTTGAATTAAATTACATTGAACAAAGAGGTAGGGAGGTCTTACCACCAGATTTAACAGAACCCAGGAAACAGATGCTCCATTTAAGCCTCTTATCCCATGGAGCAGGGATGACAATACCGCTTTCAAAATCCATGCCCAGGGCAGACATCACTAATCCATCCCAGCACTCTCATCCTCCAACCTTATATTTGTTTATATGTGTGACTCTCCCTCTAGGTGATGGGTCCTTGGAGAGTGCTTTATTTCTCACACCTCACAGAGAAAAGATGTTTAATACTTGCAGAATGGATGAGCTCAGAGGGGTTTAAGAAGTTGCCCAAAGCTACACAGGAAATTTGGTACTCATTGAGTTTGATGCCAATTGAGAAATAGACACAGGAGCAGGCAGATGGAGAGGAAAACACCATCTTTATTACCTTCATAGGGAAGTTGGAGGATGTGACTTGGGTCCATGGTAAGCAGGCAACAGTGAGCTGTTCCATGATGACACCCAGGTGGAGACGGACGTACCCTCTCAGACACAGGCAAGCAAGCCGGAGGTCCAAAGCATACCTCAGCTTAATGTTTCCCCCAAAAGCAGAGCCCAGTGGTTAAACTTAGGGACTGCAAGGGCAGAGCTGAAGCAGGACTCTCTGCAAGCCGGTGGATCCCAAAGAGAGGCAGAGGAAGGGGCGGGGCCACCGCGCTCTTTCTCCCCCAGCCCCATCAGTGAAGTAGCTCTTCCTCCTTTGGAGGGGACACGAGGGATAAGGCTGGAAGGAGGTATGTGATGCTGAGGGTTTTCCCCCAAAACACAAGGAGGAAATTAGTGATCCTCTAGTAGGCCCTGGGCAGAAAATCAAATGTTCACCTGATAGGGGTTTAGCACAGTACCGAGTGCACAGTGGGTAGACCACACATCCTGGCTTCCGGCCCACACATCACTGCGCTGAAATTCCTATAAGAGGGTTGAAAATGCTACTCCTTGGAAGTAAATTAAGAGCTTCCAATACAGTTGGGTCCACTCAGTGTCTCGTCTTCCTTTCCCCTGCTTGATCATCTACAAGAAAAGGAAAAGCACATTTTGGAGGAGCTGAGCTCCCAGCGTGCATGAGGACACTGCAGCATGTCAAGTAGATATTGACTTTTGAGCTTGCACTAGCGCAGCGTGATCAATGTATGCCATCCCGACCCTGCTCTTCACCTTGCGGAGCTGGCTCAGCTCGCCGCCACAACTTCGGGGGGCATGGGGTCAGATTGTTCTCCACTCCACAGCAGTGTCACGGCCCTCATCTATAGTATGGGGAGCTGTATAACACAGCAGAGAGAAGCCCCGCAGGGTCAAGGAGGGCCACAGTTTCTGCTCCAGCTGGGCCTTTGCAAAGTGCCTCTCTGGGCTTCTTTTCTTCTGCAGATCATGCTCTTCGCTGGCATCTTGCCTGCCACCCTGCCTGTTTTCAAGTCCGGAGAAATAACAGGGATGGTGATGCCCTGAGCTATTTGCCTCTGAGGAACATGTTGTTTATTGTGTGTGTGTGTGTGTGTGTGTGTGCGTGCATTCACGTATTGCTGGTGGCTGACTCTCCATCTGCTCTATCAAGGCCAACAGCATGGTGGGTAAGAACAACACCAGCTCTGGTGCAAGGCTATCAAAATTCAAACTTGACCATTTAACTCCTAACATTGGACAAGTGAGTGGCTCTTTATACTTCAATTTCCTCACCCATAAAATGGTGAGGATGACTCCTGTTTCTACAGTGTTTATGATGTATATAAAGAATTTAGTATTCAGCACACAAAAACAAAGTTTCATTTTTCCTGGTATACAATTAATACTGTCATTTCGGAAGGAATTTGAGATGTTCTACAAGAAGTACATGCAACAAAATATGTAGTTAAACAAAAATTGTCAGTAAGAGAAAAATGGGAATGAAAAGAAACCATGAGGACTAAGGCAAAGATAGATTAGAACCAGAAGGGTAGGCTGTGGTGGGAGAGGGTAGTGGATAAGGAAGCAAAGAAATAGAATTCAAAAAGCCAGAGGATAATATCATATATAGTTGTTATAATAAGTTGTCAATTTCCTTCTGAGCTTCCTGGCAGCCAAATCAAAAAGGGAAATGAGTCAGACCATGTGGTGCAAACATAACTGAAAATTTAGACTGTAGAAGGATCTAGATCTAGGTCACTTACTTTCTTTCCTGAAAGTTGACAACATGGAATACTGGATTAACTATTATATTCTTTTTGGTGTGTGTGTGTTTGTGTGTGTACATGTGTGCACACATCCACGTGCATACCCTAAATAGTTGTCTGTACAATTAAAGTTGTTCACAAATTGTCAGGATATTACCTATTATTCTTAAAGTCAGTGATCATTTCATTTTGGCCAAGTTATATATGTCACATTGAAAGGTTACTATTTCTATATCCTGTTGCCTATTTTGCTTCCAATCTTGAAGCAGTTTGTAAAGGAAAGTTGTTCTTCTTCACTCTGTAACTGAAGCTTTCCAGAGAAGCCCACTCACCTTATTCCCACTGAAGACCAGGTGAGATGACCCAGGACTGTTTGTGGTATCATACCAGCCCCTCCTGCTCAGCCCCGAGTTGTTCCTGGAAGATTATGCCTCTCCTTGCCTTCTGAGCCTGAGCACACAATACGGTCTGCTTCCCAAGTGCAGTTCTGCTTTTGTGTCCTCCCAAGTTGGCTGTCGTGTTTGGTCCTACTGTCTCTGCTCATGGGTCCTCCTTCAAGTCTTGGGTTAGAGTGATCTTGGCGCCTTCTATGGTCAGTCTGAGAATGGGAAGTCTGATAAAGAATCATTTGGAACCCAATCCTGCAACGGGGCCCCATCCTTCTGGATCACCACGGGCATAAGGATTCAGACAAATGGGATGTAAGAAGATGTCAGAGGGGCGCCTGGGTGGCTCAGTCGTTAAGCATCTGCCTTCGGCTCAGGTCATGATCCCGGGGTCCTGGGATCGAGCCCCGCATCGGGCTCCCTGCTTGGCGGGAAGCCTGCTTCTCCCTCTCCTACTCCCCCTGCTTGTGTTCCCTCTCTCACTGTGTCTCTGTCAAATAAATAAAATCTTAAAAAAAAAAAAAAAAAGATGTCAGAAGTCCATGTCGATCCTGGGAATACTGCTGGGAAGAGAAGTGTGGTAGATGGCTTCTCAAAATGGCTCTGGGTGTTGCCTCTTTCATGTCATGCAACCACACCCAAGCACCCGTTATGTGTAGCCCATAGATCATGAGGGCACCATGGTTCCAAACACAGGTCTGCACTCGCTTCAGTGGAGTTGAATGAGTGAAATCCATTACCGTGTTTATGCTGAAGCCACGATTCCTACTGACAGCTCCCAGCCCGTGACATGACAGGGACACTAAGGCAGGCATGTTCCTGGGGGAGTCAGAACTCCTTTGATGGGTAACTTGGGCTGAAGGATTCCTCGGCAGCCTTGCCAAGTTTTCCTTAGACTACATGGCAATCTAAGATGCTACCACACTAATTAACTAACTAGCTAATTAACTTACTTACTAACTAACTAATTTCTTTCCACTGTGGTTTGCTTGCTCTCCCAGTCTCTCCTGGCTTCTCTCACAGTTCCCCCCCACTGCCCCATGAGTTTCTTGCAGTTTGACCCCATCTTGGTGTCCACTTCTCAGAGGGCCAAGACTAGTACAACATCTGCAGGCTCAATGGGGCTGGATTTTTCTTTTTTTTTAAGATTTTATTTACTTATTTGACAGAGAGAGAGCTAGAGAGCACAAGCAGGGGGAGCAGGAGAGGGAGAAACAGGCTCCCCGCTGAGTAGGGAGCCCGATGCGGGGCTTGATCCCAGGACCCTGGGATTATGACCTGAGCCGAAGGCAGACGCTTAACCAACTGAGCCACCCTGGCGCCCCCTCCCCCATGACAGGGCTGGATTTTGAAGATGTCTCCTCCACAGTTCTAACAAGGGTCGAATCAGGCTGTTGTCTGAGACTGTAGCTGGGGCTCTTGAGGAGAGTACCTGTACTGACATGAGGTTCCTCACAGCATGGCAGCCAGACTTTGATGGCTCCAAAAGGGGATGCCTCAGGGAATAAAGAGGAAACTATGTTGCCTTTTCTGACCTAGCTTCAGAAGGCATATGACAGCAGTCTGCTGCATTCTATTGGTTACAAGTGAGCCACAACTCTGCCCAGGTTCAAGGGGGTGGGGGACAAAGACCCCAGCTCTTGGTGGGAGGCATATCAAGGTCACATCGTAGAATAGGACTTGGGATGGAAGATACTGTTGGAAAAGACAGTCTGACAAATTAGATAAAGAACTTTCTATTGCTGTGTAGCAAACCATCCTAGAACTCAGTGGCTGAAAACAACAATTCTTTTATTCTGATTATCTCTAAACTTTCCGAGGGCTGACAGAGCTCAGTCAACAGGTTCTCACTTGGGGTCTTCATGCCTTTCCAGCGGCTGAGCTGGAGTCATCCAGAAAGAAAGGCTTCCCCCCGTATGTGTATAGTGGGCCATTCTGACAGCCAGCTGGAACCTCAGCTGGGGAGGTCAGCTGGAACAGCTACACGTGGCCTCTCCAGATGGCCTGGGCTTCCTCCCCACATGGCAGCTAAGCTCCAAAGAAAAACATCTTGAAAGACAACCTGCAAAAACCGCATGCCCTCTTATGATCTAACCTTAGAAATCACAAGGCATCACTCCCCCCCCACCCCCCACCCCCGCCACACACACATTCTACTCACCAGAAGCAAGTCATTGAAGCCAGCCCTTATTTAGTGGGACCTCTTGATGGGAACATTTCAGAGAATGTGTGGACATATTTTAACCTGCAACAAGGAGTGTTGCATCTGCCATTTGCAAGAAGCCTTTTGGTGCAACTCTGTGGCAGATGGGCCTCCTGAGGTTCCACATTGGCATGCTGTCGTACTTTCAGAGGAACTGTGGAGGTGTGATGGACTCGGAGTAGCTTCATGGCAATCAAAGATGACCTTGTGCCAGCCTGCTTGGTCCTCGCCAGGTCAATGATGGATTTATTGGACTCGTACCCCAAGCCACAGCCATGTGGTGAGTTGGTGAAAGACACAGAACTCAAATATTTATATCAAGACTGATGGTATCATGCCAATGTTTTCTTCCCCCAGTTAAAGCTAGAGGTTTCTTACCACCAACTGTGAATGTATATGTTTTAAAAACTCACAGCAGTTTCTTTGTGACTATCTGCTTTCATTTTGCCTTTCCATCCTCCGGGTCACACACGAAGATGTTTTTCAAGACGGCAAGTTAAGGAAGTGAAATTAAATCAGTGATATTTGCCACTCAGTCTCACTCAGCATCCTCGTTCCCTGGATGCTTCTGGGGGGAACTTGAGACTCTGCCTTCAGTCCTCCCAGGGTGGCAGGGAGGGGGCGGTAATGAGAGAAAATGTAGACAGCTCAGCAATTCCATCAAAAGCTTCCCTTCCTACCAGTGGTATTAACGATTTTTTATTTTTCGCTTGATGACGTTAAAAGCAAGGCAATGATTAAGGTAAAATATATTAATGACACCAAGATTCTGTCTTGCTTTACTAAAGTCAAGAAAAACTCTGAAGGCAGTATTATTTATTTATTAATAAAATGGAATTGAATTAGCAGTTATGTTTTTACATCTTCTTCTCCTAAAAGACAACATCCTGAAAACCACGTCTGAAATTACCTTTAATTTCGCAACTGGGGACACTTGAATCCCATTTCTGTAGTAGTGCTATTGTTAGACATTCAAAGGCTGACTCTCATAACATTTACCGATGTCATTCCAGCATACAAGAAAAGAGAATTGTTACTGTTTTTTACTGGTGACAATAATTCACATTATGTTAAATGTTGAACAGACCATAACTGCTACAAATAAGCTAATAGCATGTTTCCAGAAAATCTGGCAGAGGCTTCATTATTTTGAAGTCATGTTTTCAGGGTTTTTTTTTTTTTTTTTTTTGGTGGAGATATTTATTCTCTGTGATAGATATCTTTTGTCTCCCTTAGAGTTTCCATATGCATATATGATTGTATCCAACAAAGAAGGTTCCTAGATGCTTTTATGGGGTTCTCTGGGTGACATGATACCCTGTTAGGGTTCCTGACAATCCAAGGGCACTTCTCCAATCACACCTGCGCTCTGGTGCCTCCACCCTGTGGCTCTGACATCCCCAGGTATCAAGAACTGCTGTTTTCGCTGTGAACTGTGTGAGACTGATGAATCACAGACCTGTACCTCTGAAACAAATAATACATTATATGTTAAAAAAAAAAAAAGATAGTAGGAAGGGAAAAATGAAGGGGGGAAAATCGGAAGGGAGATGAACCATGAGAGACTATGGACTCTGAGAAACTAACTGAGGGTTCTAGAGGGGAGAGAGGTGGGGGGATGGGTTAGCCTTGTGATGGGTATTAAAGAGGGCACGTACTGCATGGAGCACTGGGTGTTATACGAAAACAACGAATCATGGGAACACTACATCAAAAACTAATGATGTAATGTATGGTAATTAACATAGCATAATAAAATAAAATAAAATAAAAAGAACTGCTCTTTTTTTTTTTTAAAGATTTTATTTATCCATTCATGAGAGAGAGAGAGATGCAGAGGCAGAGGGAGAAGCAGGCTCCCCGTGGAGCAGGGAGCCCGATGTGGGGCTCGATCCCAGGACCCTGGGATCATGACCTGAGCCGAAGGCAGCCACTTAACTGACTGAGCCACCCAGGCATCCCAAAAGAACTGCTCTTTTGAAATACAAGGCAGAAGCTGGGGAAAGGGGTAGAGTTGAGTATATTTATCTTCTCCAACTCCACGGGTGGTTCTGGGCCATTCCTAAAAACCCTGAGTGGACATCAGTGGAAAGATGATGAAAGAAACGGACCTTATAAATCTCAGCATTTCGAGGAATTGTGAAGCCCATGCCCCTCATTTTCCTCATGAGAGGTGAAGTGAGTTTCCTTGGGAAGCCCCTCAAGGATGCAGCAGAGCTGAGACCAGAACCCCGGTCTGTAAAGACCCAGGACCTGACTTTGCCCTTGAGCTCAGTTCTGTGTTTGTGGTTATAGTCCTATCGGGCCAGTTCTGTCGTGCTGAGACCTGGATGGGAAGCAGGGCAGGGCATTCTTCCCCAGGCTGATAGGCATGAAGTGGAACAAGAAACAAAGAAATGAAGGAAAGGAACAAGAGACCACAGCCTCACAGAGATCCTGATCCCCAGGATGCATTAGAAACAGCGTGTCTCTGACACTCAAGTCAGAACGGAGAAGCTGCTGGGCCGATCGCTGGCAGATGCCATCTCAAGGCTTATTATTCTGTAAACCCCGAGCAGCCCGCTTTGCCTGCTGGTCTGAATTCTGGGCTCTTGGAAATGCCTAAGGAAGAGGGACGTTTTTAGAGCAAAGTGCAGTTTTGGGGAAACATAAAAATGAGCAGCGAGCCACCTTGGGGGCCTCCGTGTGCTTGCCTTCACACGAAAGGTTGTCCTTTCTTGCTACCTGCAACAGCAGATTGTCCTCTCCAGCTGGCTTCCTGCGCTCTGTTCTCCAGGTTTCAGAAGAGAATGTGAGGCCTTGTAAAGCTGTGGCGAGGCGTGGCTGTCGCTGGTGCTGTCCCCGTGCAGAGGAAAGGCAGCTGCGTTGAGTCCTGCCTGACTGGGCAACACAACTGTTTTACGTGAGCCCTCTGGATAAAGTCTGCGCTCGGATGCCTGACAGGCCAGGTCCCCGCCCTGCTCTCGCAGAATGCCCTGTGGATGGCTGCTCAGCCTCGTCTGTCCTCCCATTTCCGGTTCCGGTGTGCCCAGCGCGAGCCGCCCTGCGCTCCTGGCCACTGGTTCCCGCCTTCTCCCGGCCAGTCTCTCTGCCGAGATGCCCGCCCTCCTGCCGCTTCCAGTCCTTCAGGACTCAACTTCCGGCCGCCTCCCATGGAAGCCATCTCTAACGATACCCTCCCTCCCTGCAGGGATGACAGGGACAAGGGAGCATCCAGACATTCTCAAAACCGCAGAGTTAAAGGTTGTAGCTTCAGCCAGCAAAATATTTTCAAATTAAGTCACAGCCCTGGGACAAACACCAAAATGAGAGCTTGGCCATAATGCATTTGCTATGACCTCTGAATGGTGTATGTTCCCCCCTTTGAGTCCTTGCATATGCACAAATTTTGCGGGTTCAAATGTCCTACGGTAGTCAGTCCCACAAAGGCCCGGTAACTTTAGATAGAGCTCCTGTAATTCAGTCTATAGAAAGAGGCAGGTCTGGAAAAAGATTGTGTGTGCTGCTGTTGGCCCGTTTAGCTTCCAGGAACCAAGCTGATTAAACACACACACACACACACACACACACCCATATGCACACACACAGCCACACCCCTAACAGAGTTTCTGAGAGAGCTGGAATGCCAAAAGTACCCCTGACTGAACAAGATAGTGATTATCCAAGATGTAAAACGACCTTGGGTGTCCACTTGCTGTGGGCTGGAAAAGCATGCAGAGAAAGCTGTTCAACCACCAAGATGGGCATATTTTCCAATGTAGGGTAATGGAAAAGGAAGAGAGAGTGTGGTCAGGAGCCATGGAGAACAATACGCTGCAGAGCTTCTCCCAGGAATCATGACCAAGGTCTAATGGAGAAGCATTCCTGACCCTCCTTGTAGAGCTTCTCAACATTTGCTGAGAGAGATTTCAGGACTGCAGTGAACCACTCTTAGTCAAGGTTCTCCATAGAAACTGAACCAAAGGAGACATTATATATTATAAATATTATAAGTATATAAAAATTATATACATGTTGGCTCTCTCTCACTCTCACTCTCTCTCTCCCAGGGAGAGAGAGCCAGAGACAGAGACAGAGAGAGAGAATTGGCTCATGCAATCCTATAGGCTTAGCAAGTCCAATATCTGCAGGGTAGATCGACAGGCTGGAAACCCAGGGAAGAATTGCTGTTCAAGTCCAAAGGTAAGTCTGCTGGCAGAATTTCTTGCTTGGGAGAGGTCAGGCTTTGTTCTGTTAAAGCCTTTAATGGATTGGGTGAGGCCCACCCACATTGTGAGGGGTAATCTGCTTTATTCAAAGTCCATCAGAAACACTTTCACAGAAACATCCAGAGAAATGTTTGACCAGATATCTGGGTACCATGGCCCAAACAAGCAGACACATCAAATTAATCATCAAGACTACTCACTGAGTGCTATTTTCCATTCTTCCCTTTCCAGCTGAGGGTGTTTGTTGTAGCTCTTTTATTGCTGTAGTGTGTTGTGCGTGTGTGTGTGGGGGGGGGGGTTGGAGTGTCAATAATTTGTCTTTTGGTTTATAGTTCTCAAAGCAAGACTAGCCACATCTAAATCTGATATAGATCATAAGGTCCTTGGCTTTAAGCCTGATGCCATGATTGAGTGAGGCTTTTGAAATGGTTTAGGGAGGAGAAGTGAATATATTTTTTTGGTAGGAGAAAAGTAAATATTTGTGACCAAGAAGGTAGACTGTAGCAGATTGGATGATGATACTCAACTGTATTCACTCTCTCCCATTCTCTATCATGTAGTCCTGTCTCATCGTCCTTGGTCCTACCCATTTGGCTTGCTTTGATCAATGCATATGAGCAGATGTGACACTGTGCCAATTCTGAACAGACTTTAAAAGGTATCACGTGCTTTCACTTGTCCCGTTGAGCATTTGTTCTTCACCACAAGGACATGAATGAGAAGACACAAGTTGCTAAGTTAAGCTAATCACAGCAGAGCCCAGCAGACCTCAGCGAGGCCACAGCTAATCCACAGCCCTCACTGTCCCTGAGCAGGAAATAAATGTTATTGAAATCACTGAGACATTAGGGATATTTGTTACTGTAGCAGAAGCTGACACATACAATCAATGTAGCTCACTGATTTGGGTAATCCAGACCAGGTGATCAAATCCTCCATTCCAAACGGGAAGACTTTAAGAATTATGCAGATACTACCCCAATTCCTCACCCTATTTTGGCCTTATTAAAAGAACAAAGATATTTTAAAGACATATTAAAGGCTTAAGCTATATTCTTGGTACAGAATTTTGGACGCTATTGTAAACTCTGGAGAATTCAATATGGAAGGCTTACGGATTCTGTGTAGAAGGAATGAAGACAGTCAGTGGCTATCAAGCTACTAACCACTCCCCAGGCAGCATTTCCAGTTGAATCGCCCTGATGTCAAAGCACTAGGTGACCCAGGATGACCTTCAGAGGGAAGTCTCTACTTCCTCTTGTGCTTTGTCCCTCCTCCTTCTGTTGGTGTTTGAGCTTGATAAAAAGGAAAAGAATTTGGGGCTTCTCTTCTTAACTGTGTCAACAAATTCCAAAAGCCATCTTCAACTAGAAATAAAACTTGAGAAAGCACAACCCTAGCCTAAATCACTTGGGTAACTTGTTTTCTGGAAATGATAGAAAGTCTGAAATCCCATTCATTTTTTCCTATTTCTTCCTCCAGCTCTTTACTTAGTTTCGGCTGGGAAACTAGTCATTTTCAGTTCTGATCCCGAGGCCCCATTCCTCCATAACTGAGTTTAAGTTCCCAGCTCTGTGGGAGGATATAAAATTATTTTTGCTATTATAACTTGGGTTGAATTTTTTTTTATAAATGTGAACATTCATTCTGAGCAATAAAAGACTCAAATTCACAAATACAAGGAATGACCTTGCACAAACAATCATGATGCTGGATCTTATACAACCCATCTGGATATTTTAAGAGCAGAGCAGACCAAGAATGTTCATGTAAAAGGTTAGAGAACTAGGTTAAAGAAAAAAGTCTCCTTCTCATCAGTGTGACTCATCCACCCTCCCTAGGATCAGCAAAATGACTCAGACTTTCAAGTAGGTGACAATGCTTATAGAAAAATATGACCTAGCGGTTTTCATCAGGACTTCTCAGTTGGCTGGTTGTCACTCTTTTGATTCTCCTGTCCCTGAGGAATTTTGGGTATTTTGGTAGGGTATTTTGGGCCTTTTCACAGAATGGTCCAAAGGACCCTGCTGACAGTTCACAAGTAACCCTCTGAATGTCTAGATTCCAACCTTAACACTCAAAGGCTATAGAAAGAATTGAAGGAAATTTCTGATTAAACTCCCGGGAGAAATCAAGCCCCAAGGCCATATGCATAAGCCCACAGGGTCTGCTTGGAGCCGACCTTACTCAGATCCAGAATCAGTGTCAGTCTTAAGCCGAGGTCAGCTCCAAGTGCACAGCCAAATTCCCAGGCTCTGTGGCTGTGCCCTTTGCCTCTGTTTCATCTATCTGGAGGCAAGAGGCTTTGGTTTGCAGGAAGGGGCCACCAGGAGGCTGGGATTTCATATCAGCTTTGCTTAGGCCAGCTGGGTCACTTTAGCCTGATTTCTTTTTGGTTCATGTTCTTCATCAGCTGAATGGGGATGATCCTATCAGTCTCCTTTGTTGGGTTCTAGTCAGAAACAGTAAGATAATGTGCTTGGAGCCTTTGGAATGTTATGGAACACAAAGGCACTCAGAATTTCAGCTATTTATGCTATTGAAGAGAGGCCTGGCTCTTAGGTAGGTGGATGGCTTTCAGGCAATTTCTGCATCTACACGAGGGAGCTCAGGTGGCTTATAGGTGGAAGAAAACAACACCGGGATTAGATTTGGTGGACATACACGTGCCCAACTTCCCTAAAAATGGCAATTTGTCTGAGGCTCAAGGTGGTATGCTTTGGCTGCACTTGAAAGCTTGGAGTTTTCTCAGTTCCCACTACGAGCTCAGGCAGATCCAGTCCTTGGGTTCTCTCTCTCTCTCACTCTCTCTCTCCCTTTCAGCCACAGCCCTGTCATCTATCCAGGGACAAATTCTAGCTCTGTCTCTCACTGGCCAGATGTAAGGAAAGTGTCGCTCCTGTCAAATTGGGCCCCATTTTGCTGTACTTAATGCTGGTTAGGCACATCCAAACGGAGCACAGTTTTGAAGCCAAAGATCTCAAAGAGTAAATCTTTGCAGAAGGGCCTTTGTAAAGGGACAGCGAGGGGGATAAATAAAGGCATGCTCCCCACATTAAATCTTTATGAAAATGCTTCTTACCCTTATATTGCACCTCATCCTTGTGCCGCTGACTTCTCCCCAACCCAAGCCACTTCTCTCTCTCGTATCACTGCCCACCTACCCATCTCTATCATGTGGGACACTCTCATTCCCCTGGGGATTCTCCTATCTGCATACTACCTATTACCGAGGCAAAGAAATGGCATCAGCAGAGATTTGCCTGGTGGTGGTGGTGGAGGGGACTGAGGTCTGGGGATGTTGGGAGGAGGTCTTTGATTTACCGGTCATGGACAACTCTGTCACCTCCACTCTCCACTCCACTTCTGATGGACCTGGTGGCAAGGTGACTTCATTATTTGCTCTGTGGATCAGAACACAGAGATGTCAGGCCCTGGCAGAAAGTTTGACATGGGCAGAGTTTGACATGTGGGCCCAGGACCACAACCTGCAGCCTCCCAACTACGCACCCTCTTCCTGACTCCGCCATTCTGTAAACCGTCTACAGTGAGGATCCCGAGGACCAGGGGACAGGTTCACCTGGCACTTAAAGTTAGATGCAGGAGCTGCTTCTTCTTGTCAACCAGCACAAAACCCTACACTAATCACACTTGACACTGGGTGATACTTTCCAATTGGATGCAGTTTAGAATTCTTAAAGCATTTTTATAGACACACTTTCTTTGATCCTCCGACAGGTCTGTGAGGTAGTCCCATCTTTCAACCATTCAACAAATACTTGCTGAAAGCTGTGTTGAGGGTGACTGAGGGGACATAAGGCCTTTACTTTTAAAACCAGGACAGTCTCAGGCAAATTGGGACAAGCTGACCATTCTAGGCCTCGGGCCTGCCCCTGCCCCCCACCCCCCAGGATGAACAGGACGGAAACAGCACCAGCACCCATGGCGTCTACATGCTGGTTATTTTCATGCTTTTGATATTCTGCTGGATATGGAACTGGGTTGATGCAACCTGAAGTTCCGAAATGTTAAATTCTTATCTTCATTCTTTAGATTTCCGTCTCATTCATTAGTCCCAGAGCTAGACCCTGCATAGGAAAAGACAGAGAGGTAAATTATGTGTCATCTGGCTTTTAAAGAGCTTATGACCTAGTGCCGGTGGGGGTGGAGGGACATTAGGAAAACAATGACCTGTGGAGTTTTGGGTCAACTCTTTAAGGTCTGCTGCCCCACTCTGTTTTTTTTTTTTTTTTTTTTGCCTCCTCTTTTGATTCCTCTGCTGCCTCCTGCCCATCCGCCCAGGCATCGTCTACCTCCTTCTCTGACATTTCTCCCTCCTATCATGGCCTGATCCTCTCCCACGTCTTCAATGATTACCTCTATGTGGATGCCGTTTATTAAGATTGAGATTAAAATAACAAAACTGCTTAAACGCCTATTGTGTCCTTTTGGTGAGAAACACTCTGATATCAAATAGACCTCCCAAGAAATCCCTCCTGGGGGAGATGATATGCCGACCAAGAGATAAGAGTTTCTGTCCGATTGTCAAGAACGTCATTTGATTGCTTTTCTGGGACACAAGAGCTTAGGGCAAATTTGGGCGGCAGGAGGCAGATTCTTTTGTGTCACAAAGCTCCCTCTAAAAGGCAACCACTTTTCCTACACTTTTCAGAACAACCAGGAACCTTGCTAATTGAATAGTGTCCTATTATGTGACCAGATCATGCATTTCCAGGAAGGACAAAGTAATCCAATTTGTGTTGAAATGTCAGCCCAAGCTGCAGATACTCTTTTGGTATGAGCTGTAGCATTTTCTTTGGCTGTTGTCAACAGTGTGGTTGCTTAACTCTGAAAGCTATCTACGGCATTTGGCATGGATCCTCATCTTCTTGAAGAAGAATGACTCTCAGCTCATTGTTTTTCTGAGGAGTCATGTTTTCTGGTTTTCTCTGGCATAATGGACTGGGTGTTTTGAGGGGGTGGATTAATCTCTCCCTAAACTACATGAAAAGCCTTGTAGAAAGAATGATTGTTGTCACCCTTTATTTAGGGTGTGGTTGTCATCCTGTATAAAACTGTGTCCAGTTGTTTTGACTCTTTATTCATTCATTCTTCCACAAACATCCATGGAGTGCTTTCTATGTGCCAGACATCCTTTTGGGTGCTGGGAAGACAGCAGAGAACAAGTCATTCTGACGAGGTGACATCCAAGTTGAGATCCAAGTGATACAAAGGAGCCAGACATGCAAAGATCTGGGTGCAGAATGTTCCAGGCAGAGGGAATAGCAAGGGCAGGCCCCAAAGTAGAGAAAAAGCTTGGTTGGTTTGAGTCAAAAAGAAGGACAGTGTGGCTGGAACAGAGTAAGCATGGGGAGACAAGGTATGTGATGATGAGGTCCAGAGCAGTGGACAGGAGCTGGATGACATTGGGACTGCGGATTTTATTCTAAGGGCAGTGACAAGGCACTGGAGGATTTTCAAGTAGGGAGAATGAAGGGTCTGGTCTGATTTTTAAAGGAGTATTCTGGGTGTTCTGTGGGAGAATGGGTTGGAGGGGAGCAAGAATGGATCAATCAAGAAAAATACTGCAAAATTCCAGGTGAGAAACAACGGTGGTTTGGAACAGAGTAGCGGCAGTGGAGTGGGAGAACTGGTGATAGATTCAAGACATATTTGGGCGATAGCACCTGCTGATGGATTGGATTTGGGGTGTGCAGGTAAGAGAAAGGGCAAAAGAAAAATCAAGAATGAGTCCTGGGCTTCCGGCTTGAGCAAAAGGGAGGATGGCGACACCATTAACAGAGATTTGGGGGAGGAATCTTTAAGTTGGATCAAGTCTCCAGGCACTGCTGCCACCTTCAGTTTGCTGCTTTTCTTGAGCCAATGATACATGATCCTTTTGGTTTCATGTTCTATCAACGTGAGAATAAATTTCTAGTAAACTACAAGAAGCAGTGAATTGAGACTCAGAAATGATTTCCTTACCAGGAAGACAGGAAGACCAAGAAAAAAAAAAAAATACTGAGCATCTATTGCATATAGAATGAACAGAAAATTGCCTAAGATGTCATTTTTGAAGAACTGTTTTAATTTTGTTATCTCTGACAGTAAAAACAGTGATGATACCCAGTATTCAGTGAGTGTGTGCTAACTGTCAGGAATGGCTCAAAGTGCTTTATATAGATTATTTCATTTAGTCTTTTCATGACCTAGGAAGTAAAAGAAATTTTACCCACTTTTAGATGACAAAACTGAAGCTTAGAGAGGTAAAGTAACTGTTCAAGGTTCCACAGCAAGGATGTAGCAGAGCCCAGATTGAAACCCAGCTTTCTGATCCCTGGCCTGTGCCCCTAAGCACCCCACATCCAGTTCCCCTTGGACTATTGGCTGAGATCCCTTGCCTAGCCTCAAGGCTGGGATAAAGGTGTTGTCACAGCTGGATGGACATCCAACTATAGGCAGTTGGGTGCCTCTACATCATGTTGACAGTTGACGGTGGTGATTACACTCCATCTCTCATGAGCAGAACATACTATGGGTGTTATAGGGACAAGGAGAATTCACTATGGACTGAGGCTGCTGGGAAGGCCTTTTGTTGAAAATGGGCTAGACCCTCCCACCCCAGGAGAGAATTTGGAAATGTTTGGAGGCATTTTTGCTTGACCCAGGGACTGACATTTAGAGTGTGTGTCTGTGGGGAGAGGGAGCAGAAATGTTGAGGACCTTGGCATGCATAGATGAACTGTCCCACCCCAAATGCCAAGAGCACCATTGAGACCCTGGGCCCTTGGGTGAGTCTCTGAACTCTAGATACTGTGTGGGGGCATTTCTCTTCTTCAAAGAGGCCAGAAAATCTTGATGGTTGTTGGCTGTGCAAACAGAGCCCTGATTTAGGACTTGGACTGACGACCTACCTCTGCCTTCAGAGATCTTATAAAACCTTGGACAAACCGAGGTAAGTTTGGGGTGTCTGGTGGGGCTGAGGTATATGCTCCCTTTTTCTCCACATTTTTTTTTTTTTTTTTTGGCCGGTAAGACGAGTACTTAACTGGGAAGCTACAGTTGGTATAACTGGAATTACAATCCACTTGAGAGTCCTTAATGAAGAATATCTGATTATACAAGGAAACTAGAATCTGTTTGTTTTCTGTTCATTTAATTTGATGTTTTAATGATGCTGCTAGTTATTTGAAATATTCTATTTCAATACACCCTTTATTTATTGTACTTGTACCCTGAGGCATGCTGGCAAAGAGTGACATGTTTAAAAGTCTGCCCTCAAATAATAAATTTCCCTTGGAAACCAGAAGCAGGAAAGTTTTATATTAGGAATGCTTTAGAATATTTTTAAAAAATCAGTCCAAATTGGATTCCAGAGATAAGTATAGGAGGACTTAAAAAAAAACTAACTTAATTTTTAGGTGGTTTTTAAAATATAAAAACCTACTAGAAATAGAGTAATGTTGTGGGTCAGATAAATGGAGATGGTGGACTTCAGTTCCAGTTGTTGGGAAGTAGAAAATTAATAAATAAGTGTCTTTGAAGGCACGGCATAACTGGTTTTATCCCTCTCCTTCCCATTTTTAGTTCAAATCAGTTGGGACTATTTGTGTATTTGTTTACCTCCTTATAGGCTCTCTCCCACTCTGAGTTGCAAGCTCTCCAAGCACAAGAACTTTATCTGTTCATCCCGTCCTAGCACTCAAAGTCTGGCACATTGTAGTTGTTCAGTAAATGTTTGCTCAGTGTGGCAGGCTGAGTAATGGGCCCTGAAATGTCCAAGTCCAAATCCCCAGAATCTGTGGATATGTTATGTTACATGGCAAAGGGGAATTGAAGTTCCAGATGGAATTAAGTTTGCTAATCAGCTGATCTTAAAGGAGATTACCCTGAGCTATCTGGGTGGGCCCAATGTAATCATAAATGTTCTTTTTTTTTTTTTTTTTAAAGATTTTATTTATTTATTTGACAGAGAGAGAGACAGCAAGAGAGGGAACACAAGCAGGGGGAGTGGGAGAGGGAGAAGCAGGCTTCCTGCGGAGCAGGGAGCCCGATGCGGGGCTCGATCCCAGGACCCTGGGATCATGACCTGAGCCGAAGGCAGACGCTTAACGACTGAGCCACCCAGGCGCCGCAATCATAAATGTTCTTAAAAGTGGAAGAGGAAGGCAGAGGAGGTCCTCTCCTCCAATGTGGTATGAGAAGAACTCAATCCTTTTTTGTTGGTTTTGAGGATGGAGGAAGAGGGTTGCAGGCCAAGGAATGTGGGCAGTCTCTGGAAGTTGAAAAAGGCAAGGAAATGGATTCTTCCCTAGAGCTCCCAGAGAAGAACTCAGTCCTGCCAACATCTTGATCTTAACCCATGAGACCCGTGTTGAACTTCTAACCTACAGAACTGTAAGTTAATACATGCGTGTTGTTTTAGGCAACTAAGTTTGTGGTAAACTGTTACGACAGCAATGGCAATGAATGCACCCAGTGAGGGAACCCCAGCCCCATTTACCCACCTACGTGTAATAAGCATTTATTGGAAGACCTACCATTCATCTGCAGGTTCTGTGGCAGATGAAGAAGAGGCACTGTGGCTAATCACAGAGCCTCTTCTCACCACAGGGCCTTTGCTCCTGCTATTCCCTCTTCCTGGAGCTCTTCTTTCATTTCCTTATTTAGCTATCTCTGCCAGACTAGGAAAAGCCTTTCTTAAACCCTTTCAGTCGCTGAAACTTCTCCTTAGAAGCATTTATATCAATTGTGATATTTTAAAATGTATGTAATTGTTTTTAACTTTTTCCCTGTGAAATGTAAAAGATACAGAAAACTACATAAAAAGGTGTAGCTTCATGGCTTATCAGAAAGTAAATAACATTGACACCACTATTCAGCTTAAGAAATAGAACTTTGCCAATAGACCCTGCAGCTCTACAGAAGGGGCCTCCCTCCAAAAGTCACCACTCTCCTGACATTTATGTTCATCTCTTCCTTGTTTTATTACCTTCCTCCTTTTTTGTTTTATTACCTGAGATCCTCCTTTTTGTTTCATTTTGATATGTCTTTTAAGTTTTTGTTTATCAACAGATTCCTCCTTGGTCTCTTTCCTCTCTTTGCAATTTATTTGTGAACAAACTCAGTTTGTCTGTTCTGTAGAGTTTCCCACAGTCTAGATTTTGCCGATTGCATCCCCTTGGTGTGTTTAACATGTTCCTCTGTCGTCTGAATCTCCTATAACTGAGAGGGGGCTCTTAAGACTTGATTGGATTAAGGGCCAATTCCCCCCACCCCTCCAGGGGCATGGGCCAGCAAGACTACTTCATAAGAGGTGATATCTTCCTCCATCAGGAGGTATGTAATGTCTGGTTGTCTCTTTCTTTCATGTTAGTGGTCTTTGATGCTCAACATCTAGATCCATTCATTCATTGTAAGGGTTGCAAAACAGTGACATTCTATTTTTCTTTCTTTGTTTATTAGCGAGAATATTTCTTTTTTGTGTGTTGTTTAAGATTTTATTTATTTGAGAGAGAGAGAGAATCTGAAGAAGACTCCATGCGGAGTACGGAGCCTGACACAGGGTTCGATCCCATGACCCTGAGATCATGACCTGAGCGGAAACCAAGAGTTGGCAGCTCAATTGGCTGAGCCACCCAGGCACCCCTAGTGAGAATATTTCTAAAAAGAGAAACTTGCCCTCCACTTCTGTTTAGTTACTCCAAGACACACTTTGTATTGGAAAGGCAGGATGCTTGATACCTTCCCTTTATTTGTCAGGTTTCAAATGAATGATTAGGCTAACATATTTGTAATTAATTGCTTAGTGTTTTTCTCTCCTCCAACCTGTACCCCTAATCCCTATGAGGGCAAAGCCTGGATCACTTTTTATTACCCCAAAGCCCCTGGGCTAAATACAGTCCTATGATGTAACTGACACTTGGTAAGTATCTATTGAAAGAATGGATGAGTGAATAGAATAACCTCTCTTCTTTCCTGTCTCTTCTGTTTCACTGCCCCTCCAGTTTATCTTAAATTCTCCCTTAGCTTCATGTAGCTAAACCATGGGTCAAAATGATTTGGATCAAACACATAAAATGAGTGAGGAAGTACCCACAGAGGCATCAAAAGGGGCTGAGATACTGTGGCTCAGAAACAAAAATACTAATTTAGGGCATTTAATGTGAATACCTTGTAAGAGACCCAAATGGGTTTTTAAACAACATCTACTTGATTTTTTTGCTTATCTTCTAAGTGATGTCACCTTAGGGGGCTTCCTAATGAGATCCCTGAGAAGATGTAGCATTATAATGGCTAAGAATGAACTTAAGTGTCTGCCTTTTGAATGGTTCAAAGTGATACCATATTGAATATTAAATTTATCCTTGGAAATACCGTGTGAGGGGCCCAGCCTAAGAGGTATGGGAGGGATAAGGATTATCATTCTCTATTTAAAATAGGCCTAAGACAGTAAAAAGAACTACCAGTGTCTCCTGGGGGTGGGGGTGGGGGTGGGGGTGGGTACAATTAGGGCTGGATTAGGTTCTAAGTAGCTGGTAGAATTTGGACTAGACTGGACCTTAGGACTCATCCAACAGCACCATCTATCTGGCATGTATTGTCACAATAATGCTGAATGACAGATAGCTGTGAACTTCAGTGGCAACAAAAACAAGCATTTACTGCGCTCATGTTTGGGGTCAACGGCACTGCTAATCTTGGCTGGACTTATACACATGTCCAAGGATTGGCTAGCAGTTGGCTGACCAAGGCTGACCTTGACTAGGGAACCCAGGGTGACTTGGATTTGCTCCTTGTGTCTCTGCTCTCCCAGGATGTTAGTTTAGAGAGTACATGGAAACACAAATGCCTCACGAGGCCTCCACTTTGAACTAGCACATTGTCACTTCTACTGGCAGTCTATTGGTTAGGCAAGTCATAAGACTAGCCCAGATTCAAGGAGGAGGGACATGGACTCTGCCTCTTAGGTGACAGGAATTGCAAGGTCACTGGCCAAAGAATTTGGATTTGGGGTGATGGTGGTGAAGAATTGGGGCGCTTACTGCAATCAGTCAACGACCATGCCATCTCACTTTACAGAGGAGCAAACCGAGGGTCATGGGAGGAACAGTGACATACCCAAGGTCACTCGGCGGAGAGCACTCTAGAGCCCAAGACTCAGGCCTCCCCCCTCATGGCCTTCCCTTTGACCCCACAGGCTCCAACTAAAGCCAGAGTGGTGTGATAGGAATTGGCATACATTCAGCAGATAATTCAGCAAGGAAGTGGTGTGCTTTCCTGCTGCGTGTGAAGGACTTAGGGCTCATTCAGGGCTGGAGCGTGTGCTGGGGGCCACCTCCTGATCTCCAAGGCTGGGCCTCGCTCAAGTTCATCTTCATGCAGCATATGGAGCCAAAGGAATGACACCATCCTCAGGGGCAGGTCTTCTGTGCTGAGCCTTTGCTTCACCCCACTCTGAGTGAGAGATGTTGTTCCCTGGCAAGACTGGGACCAGGGAAGTTGGGAGAAGAAGGCTCCCATTCTGTTCTTCCTCTTCCTAGTCTTTCTCCTTTTGGTTTTCTGCTTCCTCTCCCACCCCCTTTCCAAAACAACTCTTAGGAAAGGTTGGGAGAATATCAAGTCACTTGTACCTGAGTGCGAATTTTAGTCAAAGAATCACTTCTCCCATTTACCCAAAGGTTTGCTTCTGGAAAGTAGAATTCCAGGCAGGTGGAGGAACAGGTTCCACACCTGTCCTTCCTTGGCATCCTAGAAGTCACACCCGTAGGAGGCCGCTCACTCCCCCAAGACAGGAGACTGCCCCTGGCCTCTAGAATAAAATCCCACATTTTTCCGCTTTGCATAGGGAGGTCACCTTAGTGTCCCTAGAATGATTCCTTACCACCCAACAGGTGGTTTTGGCAAAAGTGGGTTTTTGTACAAGAGTTTCCCTCTGACTCAAGGGGAAAATAACACAGTCGTTTTAGGGGTCTGTTTAGTCTCAAAGGGAAACAACTTACTAATTAGGCTAAGAGTCTTTACAAAAATATGTTTTCGATCCCACTGATGGTCAGTTACAAGCGATAACACTGTTAAATGTAGTGCCTCATAAATCTGGAAAAACTACCCAATAAATGTAAGTAATAACAATGATTAACAATAAATTAAATGCAGAGAACCAGGAATGTACCACATTATTTTTAACTAGTTTGGGCCATCAGGTTCTGATTATTCAGTTTGTCCTGTGCACCTGGAGTTTATTAGCGTGTAATGCAAACTGAACAGTCTCTCAGAGAGGCCACTGAAAGGACTTTAGTATAAAAAATATACAAGTTTAATAGTGGTAACTGACCTTGCTTTCTTTTACAAAAACATATCTTTGTAACTTGAGCCCCAAGGAAATGTAATGCTTTTTACCTAATCTTGATTGTTAATTTTCCTTTTATTTAATTGAGGTTTCATTTGTTTCATGAGATAGGAAGATACAATTTATAGTCAATAATTCTTCCTGCTCTGGAAAGCAATTCAAAATGGCTAAATATTTCTTTCCTTCTGCCGTGTCTATTACAAGAAGAGGGAAAAACAGAGAAGCAGCACACTTGCTATTAATGGCAGCTGGTTAAAACCCACATTTCAAAATAGCCAAATGAAATGGGTACATGTGTTTATCATCAAGGTGCATTGGACTAATTTCCCCTAAGTCTTTAAATATTACTTGTTCTCAAATGCCAGAAAATTGGGCTCTTTCTCAGTTGAGGACAGGAAGGCCATGCGAGGCCCTCTGATGGAGGAACTTTTCTATAATTTCCCTGAATGCTTATCTTGCAGGTGCTGTCTAGCGGGACTACCGTATTTCAAGGACAGAATCTGCCAATTTGAGAAAGTCTCCGTGCGTATACGTCTTTCTCCTTTTGAAGTTTTTCTAAGATATTCTCAGTGTTTTCTAGAAGAAGGAGGCGTTCAGTGTTGTTCGATCGGGGGTTTCTCACTTCTTCCATCCCACGCATTAGTCCCCAAACTGAATGAATACATTTGCAAGAAACGGAATCTTAACTAGGGTCAACTCCTATAAATGTCTGAAACTTGAGGTGCCCCCAGCAAACATGACGTCTGGCAAATAGTCCATAAAACTCTGCTTTAAAATAATTAAATGAAATGGTCACCAGGGAGGGCAAGAATGGCATGGCCCAGGGGCGTCGACAGAGCGTAGACTCTATTTTCTTTAGCCTGCTAATCGGTATGTTGGCCTCAGACCTCCTGTACCCTTCTGGTGGAGCCTCAAATCCCCCATCTCACTGGATAACGGCCTTCGTTTTATAATCAAAACCTTTTTTGTTCAGAAGCTAGTCTTTATCTCAAAAAGACTGAGCGAGTTCAACTTACATTTAGAAGAATTTTGCTCCAGAGGGAGGATGGCTTGGCTTTCTAATCAGAAGGCTCGGGTCAAGTGAAAGGTGGATTGATTTCTCTACCTGTGCTCTGAAGGAGCATCATGTAGCCCAGCTCCCCTCCCCCCCACCCCTTGGCCAGGTGGGAAGGGAGAGGAGGAGGGAGAGAGGGAAGAGATGGCGTTTCTAGATGTGGTGTGCAGGAATCTCCTTGGAAAAACATGCCTGGTTATCCCAGGATGGAACTGAGAAGTGAGTGTAACTCCTCATGAAGACCGCCATCTTCTCCTGAATTGTTGAGTAGAAGGCTAACTACCGTTCTCTTGGGATTGCTGGGTGGCAGCTCTGTGCTGGAGGCTAACACGCATCTACATATTGAATCTGCACAGAGGCTCCACGGGGTATGCATTATTAACCCCTCCACTTGACATCTCATTGGTTCCCCCGTGAGCTCTCCTACCCTGCTTTGGGGCCAGCAAGATGACAGCCAGTTGAGGTTACTATGGGAAGACACCACTCTGATCCCCTGCTGTGGGGAGTATATTGAATGATGGCCCCTTTGTGGTTTCTCTGGATCCTCCACCGAGTGTGCGCCACACTTCCTGTGAACTGCTCCCAGCCCATGACTGAGTGGGGCTACCCACGAAGGCACAGTCGGAGAGACCCGAGACCCTTCCAACAGGCAATTTTTTTCTGCTTCAAGGAGTACCCGTCAGCCTGGCCAAACCTTTCTTGGAACTGCACTGCTGTCTGAGACTTTTTTTTAAAAAGATTTTATTTATTTGTTTATTTGAGAGAGAGTGTGGGAGGGGGGAGGGACAGAGGGAGAAGCAGACTCCCTGCTGAGTGGGGAGCCCGATGCAGGAGTCGATCCCAGGACCCTGAGATCATGACCTGAGCTGAAGGCAGATGCTTAATGGACTGAGCCACCCAGGCGCCCCTGAGACTCTTCCTACCCAACCCTCCTTCCTTTCTTCTCTCCTTCACAGGGAGTCAGATTGGCACTGTAGTCTGGAGGCTCCCCCCACCTTTTTCCTTCCAGGCATCCCCCCTGCCAATAAATCCCTCACACATCTGGTCCTGTCTTAGCGTCTTCCTCTCAGATGATCCAAAATAATGCACCAGTCAATGTAGCAACAACCACCACCATGGGTAACAATGGGCTTGGACTTGATTTTTTTATTATTCTAGGTCTTATGACAGCCTTGTCAGACTTGAGAGCCCAAGAAGGAAGAAATATTTCCCTTTCTGAGCTGGATATCTCTGTAGGGAGATCACACCCTGTTTGCTGACTCTAACTTTCTCGGCCTTCTTGGGCACCTGCGGTCATCTACCTGCTGTCCCTTCCTATACTCTGAAACCTGCTTCCAGCTTTGTTCCCGCCATTACTGTCTACCCAAATGGGACCCGACTGCCTTATCTCTTGCTTATGTTAGAGGGGCTCCTCACAGGAGGACCCTGGCTTTGTATTTCTCAAGCTCTGCTCTGTCCCTCTCTGAATGGAACTTTTCCTCAGTCCTCCAAAGTCTGACTAGAATCTTTCCCTCCCTTTTCAGAATTAGGGAAGCCCCAGTTTTGAAGACTGACATGGACAGGATTGGGAGCCCCACTGAGCAGATTCAAACCCCAGCTCTGTGACTTAACTGCTGTGTGATCTTGGCAAGTTACTTAACCTCTCTGAGCTTCGGTTTCTTTATTTGTCAAATAACGATAATACTACCTAACTTGTAGGGTTCTTGTAAGGACTACATGAGGTATTTAATGCAATGCGCTCAGCTCATAGCCTAATACATATAAGTGCTCAATAAATGGTAGCTATTTCTTGTGGTTAGAGCTGTTAAGTTATTATCAAACTAGTATGTCTGGGGATCAAAAGTAAGAGTCCTAATCACTCTTTCCACGAGTTGTATAGTTTAATTTCTTTCTAAGGAAAAAATCAGAGGGGTTGCTTACTAAATAGTGATAAGGATCTCCATATTTAGAATCACAGTTTCTTCCCTGGGATTTGAGGGCTTGGGGGTGAGCCTCTTCACTGAAGTCCTGAGGAAATCTTGGCAGTTTGAATGTAATCTTCAATTTTCATTGTTGTGCAATCCTCTCAAAGAGAGACTGTGGAGGAGGGAAAGAACTCCACGCTGAATAGCTTGCTCCTAGGAAGGACTGGAAGCATCTTTGTGGTCCTCCAGAGAAGACGAAAACAGCACTGCACTTTCCCTCACCAGATTTTGGGAGGGATCGAACACATTCTTTTCGAAATTTGGTAAGCTTCCCAGGCAAAGAGGGTACACCCTTGCCCATAAGACAGAGGACGGTTTTGAGACTTGGCTGTCCCCCCCGTTTGCTCTTTCACAGCCCAGTTTCATGTTGCCTTGCAGCCAATAAAACAATCACGGCGAGATGATTCGGTCTCGGTCCGTAAGTCAGGAAAGCCTCCGTACCATCAGTGATGGAGGGTAATGCACTCCAGGTTTAACTGTGAGTGACGCTGGATGGGAACCGGGTCCTGGGCTCCTACTGGAGTTGCCCAGCTGTTCTTCCATCCTGCATCCAGAAAGCCGATCACAAGTATCTCTGGCTCATCTGTGCATTCTTGATTCTGCCTCCAACATGTTATTTCTAATTCCCCTGATGGCCTCAGTGAAAGTTCCCGGCAGAGATTGATTGCAGGGCACGACCCAAATTTGTAACTGGCCACAAAACACTGTAAAACAAAGTTCACCGAATACCTTCCAGCTGATTGTAAGTGATTTTCAAAAAAAGATCTGGATACGTTTTTCTTTTTTCTTTTTCTTTTGCCACATAAAATACCGGAAAAGGAAGACTTTTTGCCAAGCGCTGAGTTTTGTAACATCATCTGTAAAACATGCCTGTGACAACACGGGTGGTGTGAGGCTGCTCGTGGCGGCCGATGGGCCTCGCGGGGAGGGTTTTGTTTGCTAAGATATCACTGGTAACAGACCTCGAGGGCAGGGAGGAGGTGTGGCAAGGGAGGTGAGAGACCGGGGTTCTAGAACATCTTGGAAGATTTCTTACCCTCCCCCCAGGGCGTTTTCCTCATTTGCAAAATGCGCAAGAGCACTTTCGAAGCTACGTATTTGCAGAACCTTGGAACTCTTTCCTGAAAATGGAACAAGAGATGGCTTTTCCAAATCTGCAGAATATCATTAGATTACTTGAGAGAAGCTTCCTGACTTCAAGCTTTTGCCCACACCTCTGTCTCATGCCTCTGACACCTGCTTACCTGCTTCAAATGAGCCAGCAACAAAAATGCTAATGAAAAAAATGAAGTGTGGCCTTGGAGAAAGAATTGACTTTCCTACGGTGTCCCAAATGCGTGTAGCTTAGTCATATTATTGTCAGTGAACTCGTTCCTGGCACGGGCCCCTCACGCTTTTCTCACACTATGGAATGGACTACGTCGGAATGTATTTGCTCTAGGAATCAGGCACGTCTGGGCTTGCGGGGGAGGCTGTGGACTGTTCCCTCCCAAGCTCTGTTTTATGAGGCACTGAAGAGCTGCTGGTTACAATTTGTCCTAAGAAAGAGAGAGTGAGAACCGTGAGTGAGGGCCAAAGCGCCAGTGCTGGGGAAGGCACGGAAGCCTCTCTTTTAGATGGTCTCTTCCCTCCACCTCCATTATCCTATCCTTGTGTTCCCAGGCAGGGGGCTCCCTAGAAACTGGAGGCAGCAAACAGCCAAGGCCTCAGTGACATTTGTGCAAGGGAGTTAGCGACCTCAGGAGAATGGGTCATTGATATCACCCCCTGCAGCAGCAGAGTTGGGGCGGACTCTGGCTCTTTTCAGTGGCACTGGGACCTTCGAGTCGGGTGCCATCAGGGCCAGCAACGCCATCACCATGCCCATCAGAAGTCGCACTGATGATGTCCCCGAAGAGAAAACGAGCTGATCCACTGCGACGTGGCCTGGGCTGGGGGCACACGGAAGCAGTTACTCTGTCCTGTGGACAAGAGGGAGCCATTGGGAGCTTTGGAAAGAGGTACTCTTGGTTAAAATTGGTCTTCTGGATGATGTTCTGGCCTGCTATGGACAGGCCAAATGGAGGGTCAGAGAAGGCTGGAGGCAGGGAGACCAGTTCGGAGGCTGTGTATAATAGTCTACTTTAGAGATTCATATGAAAGGCCTACGCTAGGCGGAGGTTTAGAGGGGCCCATCTGAAAACTTGAGCAGACAAAATGGTCCAGCTGAAGGAGTGTCTCACCTAATCTCCAGAGAGCATCTTTTTTTTTTTTTAAAGATTTTATTTATTCATTCGACAGAGAGACACAGAGAGAGAGGGAACACAAGCGGGGAAGTGGGAGGGGGAGAAGCAGGCTCCCCGCAGAGCAGGGAGCCCGATGCGGGGCTCGATCCCAGGACCCTGGGATCACGACCCGAGCCGAAGGCAGACGCCTAACCGACTGAGCCACCCAGGCGCCCCTCCAGAGGGCATCTTTATCCAAGTGAGTCTTGGGACTCATACTGCCAGGGTTTGTGCCATGCACCCAGGGAGATAAGCCAGAGCCAACTGGATAGTCGTCAAGGACCTGAGCAAACTGCTGCACACCCAGGCCCCCTCCCTGTCCTAAGTGCCAAGCTGCCTGCCCTTTGGGCCTTCTTTAGATTAGAAGGAATGAGAGATGGGGCAGAAGTGACCTGGGATGAATAGGCTGTGGTTTGTTGTGGTCTCCTGGGAAATCACTGGGGCCTTCTTTGAGGTAGAAGGTGCCAGAACTAGTATAGAAACCAGGGATCCAGCTTCTGTGCAAACCTTGTCTTCCTTTCAGCTGGTGCCCTCATTAAATGGAAGTAAGCATAGGGTAGACTTTGCCTGAGCGGATTTTCCTGGAGCTAGGAGCTTAACATCCCAGTCATAAGCACTGATATAATCCCAGCTATCTCATTTCTTTTTATCTCTTAATTTTGGGATAAAGGATTATTCTTTCTTAAAATTTAATTTAACTTAATTTTTAAATTTTTTTAAAAAGATTTATTTATTTATTTGGGGGGCGGGGAGGAGAGGGGCAGAAGGAGAGAGAATCCCAAGCAGACTCCCGCACTGAGCGCAGAGCCTGACACAGGGCTCGATCCCATGACCCTGAGATCACAGCCTGAGCCAAAACCAAGAGTTGGACACTTAACCGACTGCACCAGCCAGGTGCCCCAAGGGTTTTGTTTTTTTTTTTTACAGCCAGATGGCTATAAAATGAAGTTATATGGACAAAAATTGAGGCCTAGAGTTTGGTAGAAAGAACTGTGGGCAGGCAGGAAGCCAAGAGCCCTGAGTCCTTCCACTGACTAGCTGCACTGACTTGGGCCTCGGTTTGCTCCTCTGTACAATGGGAGCTTGGACTTGGAGATAGAGAAGTCCCCTTTCAGCTTACACTCTCTAAGTTTTAACTGCAAGGCAGGAGAATTCCCTGCTTATGGTTAAAGAGCAATGAATTTACCATTTCAGGTCTTTCCGGTGAGAAAATCTAAGGAGAGTTTAAGAACTCAGGTTCTGGGGTTAGAACTTCACTCTGTAATGAAGTGTTTTGGCCTTGGGCAAGTTCCTTAACCTGTCCGTGCTTTCTTGTCCTCTTTTGTGAAGTAGGGGCCAGCATATGTACTTTGGGGATTGAGGTAGTTCCTTGAGCACAGGGTGCGGCACTCGTGAAACCCTCAAGGGCTGATGGGGTATGGCATAGCACTGGTGTTGAATTTGCCCTTTTGATGTGGAGCAGGGCGTCCTGATGCCCGATCCTGCATCTGGAGGTAGTTAGCAGCACCTCTCACATCCTGCCCTCCCCCGGCGGAGTTGGATCATCATCCGTGGGGCAGTCCTCTTTGTCCTCTGCAAAAGGAAGCTCGCCACAGGGGGCCTATAGAACTTCTGAGCAAGAAAGATAACATAGCACTTTCCTTTTATTATTAAAGAACCAGGACATGTGTACTGGATAGCATCAGAAAATACAGACAGGAATTGAGAGATGAAGGAAGCATATACCCACTGTGATAAGCCAAATAATTCTTTCTTCTTCCCCAAAAGTACCCACGCCCTAATGCCCAGAAGCCGGGAATGTGTTGTCTTATGTAGTGAAAAGGGGCCTGGTAAACATGGATAAGTTAAAGATCTTGAGATAGGACATTACCCTGGATTATCTGGTGGGCTAGATATCATCACAAGGGTCACTGTAAGAGGGAGGCAGAATGGCCAGATTCAGAGAGGGCAACGTGACAATAAAGCAAAGGTCGGAGTGATGTGGGGCAGTGGACCAAGGAATGCGGGTTGCCCTCAGAAGCTGGAAAAAGCAAGACAATGGATTCTCCACCAGAACGTCCAGAAGGAGTCTTTGGTTTTAGGCCAGTGAGACCATTTTCACACTTCTGACTTCCAGAACTGCAAGATAATAAATGTGTGCTGTTTTAAGCCACAAAGTTTGTGATAATTTGTTATGGCAGTAATAGGAAACTAATATACACACGCACCCCAAGGTCACCAATGTAATTTAATATATATGTGCATATTCTTCCAGATCTTTACACGCACGCACGCACACACACACACACACACGTTTTTTGTTTTGTTTTGACCAACATGAGATCATACTATACATCCTCTTTTGCAGTCTACTTTTTTGGTCAACTCTACCTTTCCATTTTAGTAAATTTTTTAAAAAGATCTCTTTTATTTATTTGAGAGAAAGAGAGAGTGCACACAAGTGGTGGGGCGGGGCAGAGGGAGGGGGAGAAGCAGACTCCCTGCTGAGCAGCGAGCCCCATGTGGGGCTTGATCCTAGGACCCTGGTATCATGACCTGAGCCAAAGGCAGAAGCTTAACTGACTGAGCCACCCAGGCGCCCCTCCATTTTAGTCAATTTTCATCTCTCCTAAAAGCAAGACCATATTTAAATCCCCCAACAGAAGCCAAAGTGTCATTACAGGTACCTGTCCATACCCCTATATGTTTGTAGTCCCACACATTGCATTTACTTGGATATGGCTATGGCCTTTGGATCTCTTTCCTATGTCACTGACTTGTTGGGGAGGTCAGGCCAGAGGTTCTGCAAAATGTTCTGTTGTCTAGATTTGTCTGGTTGCTTCCTTGTGGTGGGGTTGAGGTTATTCCTTTACCACCTCTATTTCTTGTAAGCTAGGTATTATATCTAAAGGCTTGATGGACCCCATTATGCACTTTTGGCTAAAATACAAAATGAATGATGTTGTGTGTCTGATGTTGCATCACATAATTTCTAGCTGATCTACGAAACCATGTACTTTCCTAGACTATTTCTAGGACCAGAACACCCAGTGCCATGTGAGGTTTCAGAGGAATGAATGATTCACTCTGATTTTGTGGCCTAGCTGTTATTAAGGAATACCACTTCCAGGAACTACTTAAATTAAAGGCAACTCATTTGCTGGCCTAATGGAGCAGAGCCCCAACTCAACTCCAAAGGAGGGTAAACCAGAGGAAATGCAAACTTGCCAGCCACATTCGAACTCATAAATTACTGGGAATAAACTTGAAGAAAATAAGCAGGTTCAATTTCAACAGACCTTTCCCAGCTAGGTGTACTAACATCTGACTGTTTAGACATCATTAAAATACATTGCACCCAATATGTTTACCACAGTCATCCATATTACCTGGGCAGGCCATTCATTAGCTTGTCAATTTAAATGGATTTCTATATGTAAGTGATTGTAACGTGGAGAGAACTTTTAAGGAGAAATTTGTTGTGCCAACGTGTTAGAAAAATGCAAACTACCCAAAGCCTTGTTCGAGGGGACCATCTCAACCTGAATCAAATGAGGAACAACAGTATTTTTTGCCCAAACTATAATTTTATCTTAAACCTTTATGATTATTACTAACAACAATAATAAAAGCATTATAAAGGATTTATAGACAAGGCTTGTTTAGGTGAAGATTCTGAAGCTGGCATTAATCCATTGGCCCTCCGTTGAACTATTGCATTTTGCATACATGTGTGTGTGCTCGTGTGTGTGCGTGTATGTTTCCCACGACCCTACCCAAACATTTCTCTCACATAATTAAATGTATTGATGACATCACAGGAACTGAGCGAACCTTCAGGTTTATATCACTTTTAAGAGATTATAAACTCTAATTCAAGCTTTTTAAAGTCTTACCAAATCTGAGGCACTCTCAGCAGGAGTATAGTGTTTCAAGGGTCATTGTAATGCGTAATGAGAAACTGTGCATTCTGCTTGCTAGCTCTCCCTCTTTCCTCAGCCTGAAAGCCTAAAATGTAGATATGTCCTAGCAAGAAACTCATAGCATAAAAAAGCATGCTTTTGGCAGAACTCAGAAAATAATAATGCATGTATTTTGCCATTTGGGAAAAGAGATTTAAAGGGGAAATCTTGAAATGAAAGATACGAGCAGAATGTAACTAACCAAAGAACACTGGATAGATTTTTTTTTTTAAGAGACTTTCCAAAAGACGTTGGAAGACAGTGTATTCTTCAAATTTCTGCACTGCTCTTTAACATGAATTAAAGATGGAGCAAGCCTATGAATGGACATCACTTGCTTAACGAGAACACCAGATGCTCACATTTAGGAAATATAAAGAAAGCTAAACTCTTGTAAAATTTTATATATTAGCCCTTTCACCAAAATATGAAAAACAGATTAGAAGGGGGAAGGAAAAGTTCTATTAATAAATTTGAAGAAACGCTGGACCAAAAGGAGACACTTGTTTAAATACAAAGTCCAAGGAAGAAAAATCGTCAGATAAACAAGAATCCCCACTTTTGACTGAGCAGCAAAACATTCTGCGTGTCTAGGTTCTGAAGCACAATTGTCTTCGCCCTGCTCTTGGAGGATGCCTTTCTGAACCCAGGCTTTTTCGGCAGTCACATCTGTTAGGAATAATAAATAAGAGGAGCTGTGGATCTGGAGCCTTCTTTCAAAGCCATGTAGACATCATAAAGATGTTTTTATCAAGTGTCTATTGAAATCCATAGGTTTATGTTTGGCCTAGATCCCTAAATGACTTGTTGCATTTCCCCCGACTTCTTTCAATTCGTCTTGGATCCTTGCTGCTCTAAAATCATAAACAATTTGCCCTTTGCAGGGTTGTCACTGAACTGTGTGAGAGAGACGTGCCTGTAGGCTAGAGTTCCCATCAGAGGCCTGGTTGCATAGCTGAGCCTTCAGAGTGTGTCCGCTGCGTCCAGCAGCAAGGAATCTAACTGCAGGAAGGGAGAAAACACATTTAATTCATGCTTCATGGTTTAGGGGAAAAAATTATGACTCTGTTCTTGGAAAAGACATAACAACACAACAACAGAGACACGCTATTTTCCCTTAGAATCGATGGTGTTCATAAGGGCCATCAAAGGATCGAACCCAAGACATTTAGGAGGAAAGTTGACCAGGTGGGGCGGAGGGAGAAGCCCTGGTCTGGGCATATGGTATTTTGAATTCAGTCATTTCCAAGTTATATTATCTTGGGTGAGCCCTTGGACCACTTGGAGTTTCGGTCTTCTCATCGGTGGTTGGGAATGGCATGCCCATCCCTTGAAACCAGCCCTTGAGTGGAATGCTGTCTGTTCCTCAGCCCTGAGGAATCTTCCAGAACCCTCTACTTCCATCCCTTGCTTGTTCCTCACTGGCTTCTGAGTTGGTCCCATCTAAAACCAGTTTGGAACTCTTGACTTTGTGACCCAGGCTTTGGTCATGTGCAGGCCGTTTGGAAGGTGTTCACTGGGGCTCTCCTGGCCATCTGCACCTTGACCCTTGGTTTCTTCCTTCTCCTCAGTTTGGCTTACACCTCGTCCCCACCTCTCTGATTCCATCAAGTTGGAACTCTACCCACCAGTGACACTAGCAGCCCCTGCTCACGCTGCTCTGCTACTTGGCAAGTTCTAGCCCTCCGGGAGGGTAGCTTGCTAATATCAGCTAACATTTACTGGGTCCTTATCAAGTGCTTGATTAATCACCCACAGCCCTATGAGGCAGAGATGAGTATTATCTCCACTTTTAAGAAATTATCTCCATTTTCCAGTAGAGGAAACTGGTCACAGAGCTCATAACGGGCAGAGCTGGGATTTGAACCTAGGTCAGGGGTCAGCACACTTCTGTAAATGGTCAGATAATCAGTATTTGGTGGCTGGCGGGCTGACCAGTCTCTGGTCTACTCAACGCTGCTGGTGTCATGCAAAAACAGTGACAGACAACATATAAACATGTGAGCAGGGCTGTGTTCCAATAAAACTTTATTGGTTGACATTTATATTTGAATTTTATTTGATTTTCAGGTATCACTGTATATTATTTCTCTTTTTATTTTTTTGATGATTTAAAATTATAAAAATCACTCTCGGCCACACAAAATGAGATGGTGAGCTGGAGTTGGCCCATGCGCTGTAGTTTGCTGACCCCTGACCTAGGCTATTATTCCTGGAGCCCATGCTCATCACCACCACAAGATGCTGCCTCTCAATAGTACCATTATCACCCCCTTCTACAGATGAGGAAGCTGAGGTCACACAGCTAGCAGGGAGGGGGCTATGGGAAGCCCAAGAAGCCCAAGTCCAGTGCCGGGACTTTACTTCTAAGTTATGTAAAGGGGCTGAGTGAGATAAGTTGGAGTGGCTGTGCCTGCCGTGTGGCATGAATACAAAGATCAAACGAGATCATACGCCTGGCGTACCTA
Organism: Leptonychotes weddellii; assembly: GCF_054177405.1. Taxonomy (NCBI): domain Eukaryota; kingdom Metazoa; phylum Chordata; class Mammalia; order Carnivora; family Phocidae; genus Leptonychotes; species Leptonychotes weddellii. Next base: position 15,491,454 of record NC_138374.1, on the reverse strand, counting down.
AAAGATGCTCACTGGAATTTTGTGGGTTTTTTTTTTTTAATGTGTGGAAGCTCTTAGAATCTGTACAATATAAGCAATTAAGTTAGCTTCTAAAAACAAATTTCTTAGTGGAATTGTGTTACTACCTGTCATTCATTTTACAGCCATTCAACTACTGCCTCATCGTGCCAAGACTCTTGGGCACTGTTACATGACAATAGAGATGATGCTTAGTCTGGGGGCAGGGGGGATGGAGACAGACATGCCCATATGTGATCAGCACCAGAGGATTAACTACTACCATGAATGGGGTGCAGGAAATAGAACCACAGCCACATCCCAGGGACGGAAGCCGTGAAGGTCAGAGGCTGCAAGGTAAAGGGAGAAGAGACTTGGAGGCTGAGGGAACAGCATGAGCGAAGTCGCTGATGTATGGAGGTTCAGGGTGCCTGTAGTGTGAGGGATCTGGGGGTGAATGGTAGCAATGAGGCAGAAAAGAAAGTAGAGCCAGCTCTACAAGAAACTTATCGTCTGTGCCAAGCCCTGAACTTGATCCCCTGGGACCTAGCTCCTCAGACTAGGGGGCATGTTAGGGAGTGCACAAAGTCACAGGATAAAGATGAGGCAGCTTTCCTGGGCATCAACTGCACACAAAGAATTTTAGAGAAATATTATCGTTTCACTATGTGAAAACAAAAAACACCTGAGAATATATTGAGTAGAATAAAAAATCCATATTAAAGTTTAAGATAAAGCATGATATTTCAAAGAAATTTGGACTCCACCCCACACCTCCATAACTTTCCTGGTAGAGAGGCTAAACCGGAAAGTTTTGAGAGGCAAGCTGTGAGGCATGGGGAGCCGTTTGACACTGTTAAACAGGGCTGTGCCTCAACTGGAAGGCTGGTGGTAGCCGGGGGAGAGACAGGAAGGAGGCATCAGCGGTCTGGAGATGAGTCGGGAGCGACAGCAGGGACTGTGCAGGAAGCGCTTAACATGGAGGAATTTCGATTTTGTCATTAGATGTCATCTCCCATCCCCCTCCACCTAGAAGCTCTGGAGCCAAAGGACCAAAAGTTGAACCCCTGCATTTGACTAACTGTTTGACCTTGGGCAAAGCACTCCATCTCTCTGAATCTCACTTTTTTCCCTTCCAAATGAGGGGAACTCTACCTGCCTCGCCTTCCTCTGAGTCTTCGGATCATCTAAGATACCGCCCATGAGCGCTCTTTGTCAAGGATCTGAACACCACTTGTGGGTTTCCAGGGAACAAAAGGCCAGAGCCCTTTTTGCTTGGTGACCTCCCCAAGAAAAGGCAATTGCTATTTTTTTCCCCTTCTTCAGCTGTTGGAGCTGCAGATCAATTGCAACCAGGCTAAACAAAAAAAAGTAGTCATACATGATCAGCAAAATGGTCCAAATGATGTCATCCATCAAGATGGACATTGCAATTTGCCAACTATTTTCTCATAAATCAAACCATGGTCCCTCAAGGAAGAGGGGCGGGGCTTGAGGAGCCAGCATGGCAATGCTTATCGGGAGACCAGACGCAGGGAAGCCAGGGAAGCGCTCCCTTAAGGATACAGTAATTATTTTCACTCGATGGGAAATCAAGAGGGGCACGATGGGAGGGAGAGCTGGAGAGTGTCTGCCTCACTTCATTACTACTCCCCAGGCAAGGGACACAACATATGCTTTTCATTGGGAAGCCAATAATTTTGAATCGTGGGACAGGTGAAAACTTAAATGACATTTGCAAACCTTGATTTATTTCTCTGCTTAACTCCGGAACATGCTTTAGACTCAGCTCTATAAGTTTCCATAGCTTAGTGGTCAATGTCAAGAATTTTCAATGACATATTCAAGCGTTTCCTGTCCCTATCAGTTAATTAAATATTTTCAGTACTAATCTCTTCTTATTGAAATGGTTTCCCTTCTTTCAGTTATGGGTTGGGAAAACAACGATATGAAGTATGTGCTTTATTGAAAACAAAATAACAAAAATAAAAAAGAATACTTTTTCCCCCACGTGCTATTTGACTTGCTGGAAATCTCATTAAAAGTTATTTATGAGCTGTTAGGGATCCCATAAGGATTACACCTAATTCAGTCTGTAAAGCTTTTGAGTTTCTTTTACGTGAAGGACCTCCTTCCCCATTATTCTACTTTGGTTTGCACCCAAATAAATACTGGAGATCAACTTCTTGGCAGAAGAGGGCTCCTCAGTCCCTAACCTGACCATCACTCACATGACTCAGGCCAAGTTTGTACCTGCCTGCCCTTTCTGCCGGACCCGATCTGCGATGACCAGTGTAATCGATCTGAGGGCAAACTTGGGAAAATTAATGAATTATCATTTGTGTTATTATGATTGTATTGTTGCTGTAAGGAAGACGACAGAGCTGTAGGTACCGTTTTTATCTCTGGGACATGTAGCCTCCCCAGTTAACCATGCGGTTAGTCCTAACTGACTATCTCATTTTCCTCTCCTCCTCCTCCCCCGATTCCCTCTGAAACAAGAAAATGGAATTTGATCAGAATGAATAATTTCCAGTCCTTTTATAGGCCTACATGCCCATTCTTTTGCTCTTTCTCAGAACTTGTTCTCAGGCATCTGACCCTCAGTTCACCAAGGACTGAAACACCAATTTAGGCGTCTTTTGTCCTTCTAGGCTCTTTAACAAAATGTCCCAAATAAAGATGCCTTTAATTTCCAAAGAATCTTCCTTGTGTTCATATTTCTAAGACACGGGGAAGAATGTAGGCATTCAAGTAGCCGAATATTCAAAATGGAATTTTGGCATTTAGAAAATTGGCATAAAAAGTTAGTAGTAATAAAGACATTAGTACCATAACCATCAGATACAAATATACTCATATAAGTATTAGCTATTATTATTATAACCAGTGCTTCTGCGGTCTTTTCTACCTAAAGTCTGGCCAGCAAACTGTTCATTTTTCTCCAGGTGTCTGCATACTCTCATGCACCAGCTCATTTCTCCAGTCGAAACACCAAGCACTGATAATACCATGTCCATGGGGAACCAGCCAGCCAGATTGAATATTCGCCTGCACTATCATTCTGACCACCATAGGAATAGCCAACAGTGGTGTCTTCACTTCTAAAATCTGTCCCTCTTGGATCTCCAAGACTACAAACTTAGCCTACACTTCTCCGCTTGGGTGAAAGTTGGTGCTACCCCCAAAGTACTCCAACAATAAGGCAATGACTACATACTTCAGAGGAGAGTCTATTTCTCCTTAATCTCAACCATCTGGAGAATTTTAACATTCTATATTCTTTATAAAGTCCTACCTAAGAGGTCAGTTTAATTTTTTAAGAGTCATTTAAACATCCTGAGTACACTGTACGCCCCCAAACAAGAAATGCCTCTCAGGTTAGACCAGGGAAAACCACATGGGTTCCTTGTATGTTTAGTCTAGTACAGAGGTTCTCAGCCCTGGCTGCACTTTAAAAAAATAATGCTTGAAGGCAGAATGACTCTGTCTTTCCCCACCCCCAGAATTGTTGGGTTTTGTTTTGTTTTATTTATCTTGTCTTTAGGATTCCCAGGTCATCCTACTGTGGCGGGCAGGCTTGAGAACCACCAGGCTGAGGCTGATGATAAATACAAGCTCAGGTGTTACTATGGTAAGACCCTCCCAGAATCCTCAGCACTCTGCCCTAGCTATAATTAAGAGCAGAATAAATCCATGGGGCTCTGACTTATCCCCTGCCTCCAAACGTAGCCTCAGAGTTGTTACCCACCCATGCCTAGTGGGTTGCATTACATGTCATGGGTTGAATTGTGTCTACCTAAAACAGATGTTGAGGTCCTAACCCCCAGTACTTGTGAATGGGACCTTCTTTGGAAGTAGGGTCTTTATAGATTGTCAAGTTAAGATGAAGTCATTCGGGTGGGCCCTAAACCAATAATGTGCCCTTATAAAAAGAGCAAATTTGGACACAGAGAGACACACACACAGGGAGAAGGCCATGTGAGGATGAAGGCAGAGATTGGGGTGATGCTCCACAAATCAAGGAATGCCAAAGATTGGCAGCAAAGCACCAGAAGCCAGCGGCAAGGCCTGAAACAGGTTTTCTCAGATCCCTGATGAAGCCAACCCTGCTGACACCTTGATCTTGGACTTCTAGCCTCCAGGACTGTGAGAATAAACTTCTGTTGTGTAAGCCGCTCAGTTTGTGGTACTTTGGTATGGCAGCCCTGGGAAACTGATGCACCTACGGAGTCAACTCATTATACTTTTCAACTCCAGGCAGATGAAGTTTACCCCGACCAGGCCTCAGCCGTGGCCACACCTGCCCGTAACGGTGACCAAGCTGTCTCACTAGCTCTAACAGCCTGCACAGTGAGGATGGTGAGCACAGGGCAAATAACGCATTCTTCTTGGGATGACCATGAAGACTTTCTAGGAGGAGATAATGACATTGGATCTGAGTTTTGGAAGAGGAGTATTCTCTGTGATAAGAGTGAAGGGAAGCAAAAACATGGGAACAAAGATATTCCAAAGTGAGGGGCTGCCTCAGTAGCAAGTGAGGGATCCTGATGGGAGGCAAGAACAAACAGCCTCGGGGTGAGTGCTCGTGCGTGTGCGTGCGTGCATGCGTGTGTTTGGGGTGGGGAGTTGAGCCAAATTGACAGTAATAAAATAGTGAGCATTCAAAGAGAGCATGCTCTAAATGAAGTACTACACTAAGTCATATTCAATCCCAGGATTGACCTCAGGCTCCTCGGAGATCTTTCTTATCCCCATTTCACAGATGAGAGAAATGCAGCTCCAAGAGCTGAGTCAGGCCCTCATATTTGGGTGTCACATGCTTCCCACTGCGCTCCACTGCTCACTTGTTTATACTTGGGAGCTACTTGGGTGGAGGTGGAGATGGTCTTGAAGAAAATGCCCATCTTTGCTTGATTGGCGGTTGGAGCAACCCTGAAATTTTCATCCACGTGTGGGTCCCAGGCTACCCCCTTGGCCATTCCCAGTTGCAATCTCCCTTCTGGAGGTTACTGACAGGCCAGGGAGATCCACACAGAGCAGGGAGTGCTCTCGGATTGAAATCCAGCTTTGTTCTTCCACTCCAATGTTAGAGGGGAAAGCAGAGAGGGGAAGGGAAGGAAACAAAAAGTTTCAGCCTGTGAGTAGTATTTGCAATGTGATCTATGTGTTCTGAGCCAAGTTAGCGTCCACGCTCTGGGGAGGGTTACAAATAAATGATGAAACGTTCTGAAGCATGGCTTATACCTAATTAATCATGGAACTTAAAGAACAAAGAATACATTTCTTCAAAGTTTTTAGCGTTTTCTCTGTTAAGTGGAGAGGGTGGGGGAGGGGAGGAGAAACTGCCATGTCCCGTAATGGATACACTATGCACTTCATTTGGGGAAAAAACTCTTAATCTCCCTTGGCCGCCTGCAACCTCTGAATTCTTACATCTTTAATACTCGATGTTGAGCATTTTCATATTAAAGGGGCTGAAAGTTTCCAGAACATGAAATATTCCTTGGCTTTTTGTCTCTTGATCGCTCAGCCCAAACAATACTGGTTTTGAGATTATGAGATCATCAGGAATTTCTTAAGTACCCATAATATTGTGCCCTCAGGGCACAATATTAAAAAGTGTCCTTTTTATATGCCGTCACCACCCAGAGACATCTGTGGCCATGTTCTGCTTTGAAGACAAAGCTCCGAGGCCCAGGTTTTGTGCCACGTCCATGTTATTCCACATGCTCTTAACCTTTGAGCCTAGATTTCCAGATTTGTAAAATAAGGATAATCATAAATACCTCACTAATTTATTTTGACAGTTAAGTAAAATATGCCACAAAAGCACTTAGCTTACTGCTTAGAACATAACCACTCAATAATGGAGTAAATAACTGAATCTTCCATATATGTTTTTCATCCTCTTCTAGTCCATAGACTTGGCCACAGTGCCATTTTCTTCCTCTAGCTGAGGCACTTCTGTAAGGCTCTGTCTGTTTCACCAGCAACACACTCAGAAGTCGAAAATGACTTTGCACTTGATAGCTGGTGTTCACTACTCCAGGGGGAAGCCATAGCCCCACTCTTCCCTCTGGGGTTTTTCCATGGCCGCTCTGAGAGCAACAGTATGGACACAGTGGGAATTCAGAGAGATGTGTGTGCTTTCCTTCCAAACATGGTCACTTTTACTCTCCGTGGCTTTTGGACAAGCCAAATAGGCTGCTTGAATGCAAGTTTCCCCTTCCTCTTTGTGGAGGAAGCCAAGAAATGCACTATATTAAAGTTGTGAGTAGAACCTGGAACCTGACCCTCCCTCTCCCCAAGCTCCATGTAATAAATGAGAATGAAGAGAACCCTTGGTTAAGGCTTTCCCTGAGCCATGGTGAGCATCTTCCAAGGTTTCTAAGTATATTCTTGACCTCCAGCAGCTTAGCCATGGCCATGTGACCTGGAGTTGGCCATTCAAAGATGCTGCCAGGGGCTCTGAATCCGGAAGGGGCAGAGCAGAGGCTCATAGAGAAGTCTGGAGTAGAGTGGTGGTACAAAATGGCCAGTGGTGGGATCCCAAAGGTAGCCACGTAACCAGACAATGCCCAAGGCATGACCTCAACTATGTTCTTTGCTTTCCAGCTCCCTTGGTTCCGCATCATTTTCCATCCTAACTCTCCAGGCTTCCTGTAGACTCTGAGCCATTCGATATCTTCCTTATAAATTCTATTTCTGCTTAAGTCAGGCATTAGGCTACTTTGCTCACAGACAAGAATCTAGACTGAGACAAAATTAAGATATGCACCACGCCTACCGTATGCCAAATACTGTACAGATGAGGATGCTGAGGCCCAGAGAGTCGAGATCACTTGCCAGAGGCACCAGGCTGGTCAGAGGTGGTACGGTGATTTGAAACCCCGTCTGCCTTTCTACTAAATTCTTTCAGCAAAGAGGGCTACAGTGTAAACATAGAGCCCACAACAACGCACATTTGCGTTGAACTTGCTATAGGTGGGATTTTTGTAGGTTTACATTTGTGACCTGGACGCGACATTTTCTTCCTCCACCCCTGTTCCTACCCCACTCCCTGCCCCAAACTGGTGACTAACAGTCTGTAAATTGAATCAAAAGTTAATGCCTTGGGGCACCTGGGTGGCTCAGTTGGTTAAGTGTCTGATTCTTGGTTTCGGCTCAGGTCGTGATCTCAGGGTCGTGGGATCGAGCCCCTTGTTGGGCTCCGTGCTCAGCGGAGAGTCTGCTTGAGATTCTTTCTCCCTCTCCCTCTGCTCCCTCCCTATTCTCTCCCCACCTCAAATAAATAAATAAATAAATAAATAAATAAATAAATAAATAAATATTATTTTTTTAAAAAACAAAAGGTCTTTTAGTGCCGAGAATCATCACTGGTCTGTGCCCATAAACCAGACAACTGAGGTGAGGGATAAAGGGAGACCAAAACAGTAGAACAACTTGGCTTTGCATCCCCCATAGATAGCAACTTGGTATTGTTTGTGTGTGCTGCTAATTATCCTTGGTTCCGCGTCCCTTCGGTTGATGCCTTCAGAAATTAAATGCACAGGCCTTGTACTGTGTGGAGTGAGAGCTTGGCTCATTTGGCTTCCATTTTACCCATCGCCCTTATACCTGCTTTGCACCAACAGATGGCACGGCCCTCACACCCTGGCATCTAAGGATAGGGAGTCGGATGTTGCCATCTGCCTTCAGAATTGCCAGATGACCATGCTTCTCTGCAGGGGTGGAATAGCTTTGCCAAAGAATGGGAAGCAACCAGAGTGGATATCCATACACACATTTCCATCATCTTCTCCTCTTTCTTAAACCCAAGGAGAGACTTAGCAACTCTCTAAGCACCTCCCTGACATACAACAGCTTCCCTGGAGGCAGATCCCCATAAAACCACTTTATTCTTGACCCCGCTCCAGCGTATCTGCAGAGCATCAGTCTGGCCAGAACTTGGTCATCTTACTTCTTTTTCACTGATTTTTTTTTTTTTAGAAGTCAATTATTGACGATATTGGGTGGTAAAAGCAGTTTGAACTTTATTACTCTCTTTTCAGTATTAGATACAGAAGGTCTCGGTCAGCGATACTGTGTATAAAATATAAAAGCAGTGAATTAAATGCAACTTGATGGTACATGTTGTACCATAATGAAAACAAAGGCTGGGGAACACTATTTGTGAATGTGCTACCCAATAAAGTGTTAGCAAAGGAGCTCATAAAGCTGCCAGAGGGATTGAACCATTGCTAGAACAAGAGGAAAACACCGTTCAGTCGGGCTGGACACAGAGTGAGGTCTACTGACTTTATCACCAATGCTGGAGGTTTTTTATTTAAAACACATGGAAGAAAGACACTTGGGTTTGGCACCAAAATGTCTTGTGGTAAATGGAAAAAAAGAAGAAGGAGGATCCAAATGTGCTTAAATGATGTAAGGGGGAAAAGACAGATGTGAAGAAATGAAGACAGGATGTCATGGGGTGCGGGGCTGGTCCATTTAAAGCCGTGGCAAAAGGCAAGAGCGGTTCCCCGTGGCAGCTGATAGACACGAGCAATTGAACAGTTCATACCCTCTCTGTTGTCCCTGTCATGAGATTTGTAGGTCGTTCTCAGCCAGCCACTGGGGCTAAAGGGCGCAGGTCATGACCCGCTGATTTACCAAAGTATGATCAACTCACACAAATTATAGGCGTAAGAGAGTCCTGACAACTTCAATATGATGCGCAAGGAGCGCAATTATTTGTGACATGTGAAGCCAGTGTGAGACCATAATTCTGTCGCTGCGTGACAAGGCATTATTAGCCGGGGCAGGCAGCGGCTTGAACCAGGAGCAGCAGGAGGAGAGGCAGGGAGAGAGAGAGAGGAAGAGAGAGAGAGGGCTCCATCGGGAAGGCCCCGGGACGGGCTTTCTCTCCCAGAGTGGCAAACAGCAAGGGCCCCTTTGTGGAACGTGGGGCCGCTCAGAGGACAAGTCACCCTCCTGCTACCAGGTCCTGTGAGGATAAAGCGGAGTGTGGTGGGAAGGGCGTGGGGGTGGGGAGCACGGCTCACTGGCCCAGGGCTGTGCACCACCAAGGAGCTTTCTTAAAACTGAGCTTGGTGTTTCTGTGAGGCAGACTGCAGTGCAGTTTCCAGTGGGAGATGAGGCGGGGCGGGGCTGCTGGGCAGAAGCCTCGGCACCATCCACCTCCTTCCCACCGAGTCCTCTCTGGAACTTGCTGCTGGGTGAAGGAGGAGACAGAGTGCAGGCCCTCTCTGTCCCTTTGTAGGTTCTGTAGGTTCTGGAGGGGTTCAGTTCAGGAGACGTGTAGGTATGTGTTTCCCTGCTGGGAATGGTTATGGAAGTTTCGGCCTAGATCCTGTGAGGCGAGGGTGGCTGTTCACAGCAACGGGGGCCCCAGTGAGGCAGGGCTTCCTCAGGCGGAGCTGGGGGTCAGGTGGCAAGTGAGTCACCCATGAGCTTATTCATGAAGCGAGAAGCTGGACTGTGTTCTGCAGACGGTAGCTGCCATGTTTTGGGGCTTCTTCTTAGCCTGGGGCCTTTCACACAGTGTTGAGTGGTGGGTTTTCAGGACATGAATTAATACTGTGAGTTTCAAAGAATGTTCCTGAGCACCTACTGGGTGTTCACCAGTGCCCAAACCACAGGGAATCCAAATGAGAAACACCACTGTCTGCCCCCCGCCCCTGAGCTTGCAGTCAGTGAGGACTGGCAGATGAAAACAGGTAACTAAAACACACTGCGGGGATGGGTGAGAGCTTCAGGAACCCCGGGCGCACCAGGAAGCTGTCGGCAACTCTTTATAGCAGTGATCAGTACTTGACATTTGATCATTTCTTCGTGCCGTTTACTGTCTCTTCTCCCACAACTGAAGCTCCAAGAGGGCAGGACTTTGTCTTGCTCTCCTCAATATTCCAATCGCCTGGAAGAGTTGGCCCAAAGTACTTGCCCAATAAACCTGTTCTGAATGCATGAATGCCAATCACTGTTTTGGGTGTCCTTGCTTTTAAATACATGAGCCCATTTGATCCTCCCAACCACCCAGTGAAGGAAGCATGTTATCTATTGCTGTGTAACTATTCAGCCTATGGTGTAATGGCTTAAGATGACAATATTCATTATTTCTTACAATTGTGTGCCTTGGCTGGGGTTCAGCTGGGCTGATTTTTCTTCTGGTCTTGCTTAGAGTTTTTCATGAGGCTGCATTTCACTGGGAGCTTGGTCAGGGCTTGAACGTTCGAGATAGCTGCTCATCTTCCCTCTCCAGGGCCCCCTAATTATGTGCCGGTCTAGCCTCGACTTCCTCACAGCGTGGGAAGAGAAGAAGCAGCAGAATCTTAAGGCCCCGGACTCAGAAGTCCCAGAACATCATTTCCTTCCAATCATACTGGCCCCAACAAGTGCTGAGACCAGTCTGTATTCAAGGAGAGGGAAATAGACTCCCCGTCTCCATGCAAGGAGCAGTATTTGCCTCCGCAGGTGGGGGGATTGTATCTGGAGACTCTCTACTATAGTATTATCAGCCTCCTGTACAGTAGTGGAAACTGAGGCTTAGTGGGATGAAAATATGTGTCCAAAAGTACATAGAACCAGCACAACAGCCGGGAACGGTCTCATCTCCCGTTCAATGTTTGCTGTTCGCTGGAGACTCTTCTCAACAGCTCCTCCTGAATCTCGTGTGGTAGAGCTGGGCTATTATTCTGTGACTACCCCTCTGCTTCTTACTTTCTCAGCACAGTGGCCAGGGTGTCAGGGGGATGCGATTCCTTAGACCTGGAGTCTATCTAACCTCTACAACTCATTAACTGTGTGACCTTGAACGAACATCTGAGCCATTCTGAGTATCTTGTCTTTATCTGTGAAATGGGACAGTACCGTCCTGGGTGGCTGCCTGACAGGATTGGGGGGAGGGTTATAAGAAGACCGTATGTGTAAGCACTGAACACAATACATGGCATCTAGCAATCATCCAAAGGGTGAGAGTTTTAAGGTGCCAAGTAAGTCTTTAGCTGGACCCAAAATAAACCCTCGCAGACTTGTTTCATAATTATATTTAAAATATAAGAACTCCCAGGCCACTGAGCAACACACCCATGTTTAATGTTAATCTGAAGATATGGTCTGAAATCAGCAAGAACGGTTTAGGGACTCACTTGTTTGAGATGTATTCATCATGCTCTTGCCTGTTAGAATCTGACTAGGCATCCTGCCATCCTGTTCCTATAGGGAACTTTCCACCACACACACACACAAGGATGAGCAGAATTATACGCTAGGATTTAAGATAGGCATAAATCTAAGTTACTAAGAAAAAACTAAGGTGAAACAAACAAACAAATAAACATCCCGGCCCCTGGCCCGGGCTACTTGTGTCTCATCCTTGACTCACTGGATTAATCAGGACTCTTGGTTATTAGAAGTGACATGGCAACCCTGATTCCAGCCAGCCTCAGCAAGCGAGAGGGGAATTCATGGTCAGGCCTGGCTGGCTTCGGGAGCCTACACGGCGTCGTGAGAAAATCATTGTTCCCACCACCTCGCTCTGCTTCTCCAGTGGCCTCCTTCCCTCTTCTTCGTGGGCAGCCTCGGCTTTGCTTCCAGTTCCATGATTCAAAGAGGGAGGCCCCTTCTCCTCCTGTTTTTTATTAAAAAAAAAAAAATCCCCCAAGATGATACGCAGCTCAGGTTGAGCCCATGTGTGATGTGACCAATCACAGAGTCCCAGAGAGTGGTATCTGACTGTTCAGCCTGCTTCTGTAGCCTGGGGGTAGGAATTCTGGGATTCCTGGTCCTGTGGATTGATGGACAATTCTCAGGGGAAGTGGGAACTTTTAGCAGGTTCTTCTCAAGGACGATTACAATATGGCCGAGCTCTAGATTTACCAAAAGCTCAGGAAAAGAATTCTTGTCCACGTGAACACATCCCCTGTGTTGCCCGTGGCTTGGGTGGGGGCCATTTTTCTATTGATTATCCTTTTGTGCCCTACTTGCCGTGTTTATTTGGGGATATTTATTTTCTTACCCATAAGGAAATGCTTGAAATAAGCCTTTAACCATCACCCAAGGTCCCAGCTTCTAATTTAACTGCCCTAACGTCACAACATTTATTCTACAGCCCCTAGATTTAACCAGCATTCACTTGGTAAGCCAAATTTTGTGAAAAATATTTTATTTCTTTTATTTGTCCCCAAATGTTTCCATTGTATACAAAAAAATGAGACAGTGTTCCTTTTGGGGAGAAGAAGTTTCTACTTTGGGTTTAAACCAAACAAAATAATATTTAAGGAAACATTAAATAAATTATTTATCATGTTGGTCAACGTTTTGGGGGAATATAGCTTGAATATAGCTTAGATAAACACATTTTTAAGGTCAGCTACTCTAAGGGCTGGCTTTTATAAAAACAGCCTCTGAGGTGCTTTAATAAATCCTTAAAAAGAAAAAAAGATCAGGCACTTGTTTTCATTACTGAATCATTTGCTATTGCTGAATAATGGTCATTCAAGAGGTAAGCTTAACCAGCAGGCCCTGATTGCCACGCTGGGAAACTCACATGTTATGAAAAATCTATGTTGATGGCAAGCACCGCTGGCCTCACTTGGATTTCTGTGAAAGCAGTCCAGTCCTTTGGTTGCATTTTAAATCAGATAAATGGACAGAGCTGGCTGATTTGGGTCATAAAATTGTCAAATGAAGATAAATTCATTCCTACTCAATGGGAAACTGCAGAGAAGAATTAGAATATATGTAAGTAAAAAAAATAATGTGTTTCTTTTCCCTCAAAATAAACGGTTACCAGATTCATCAAGTGGATGTAATTCACCTCCTGGGTCATCCATTTTCTCTGAGGGCAGCCGAAGGCATCTTTTGGGCCCATTTCTACAGCTAAATGGCATTCCTCAGCCAAAGAAGGGTATGGAGAGGAGAGGGGAGGATGTTTGGGTCATCGGAAAAGGAAATGGAAGAAATGAGACCCAAGAGGCTCAATGAAGAGAAGGGTGGAGGGGAGTGAGCTGCGAAGGACAGGCCCTGGGGAAGGCAGGGCGGGCAGGAGGTGGAGGAGAAGAGGTAAGACGTGGAGAAAACCTGATGTTGCGGAGACTGGCCAGGGACCAGGCCCGGGAGGCACTGCTCACTGTGGCTCTGGTTTCATTTTTATATGGTTCATAATTTGTCTGAAACTTGAAGGGCTCTCATGACCACCTCTTATCTATGCACTGAGGCAACATCCCCGGATGTGGCCCTGAGCTCCCGCCTTGGTCTTGAAAGGAGGGCGGGGCCGGGAGTGAGCCCAGAGGTTCTGAGCCTTGTGTCTTCCAAGGTTGGAACCTGCAGCAGAATTTCATGGCTTCCAAAGAGAAGATATTTTCTGTTTATAAGCAGGAAGGAATGTCCCTGAGGAGCTTGGCGGGGGGAGGGGAAGGTGAGGTTGCATTACCATAAAGTGCCTCAGGGTTTGAAAGTTCAGGAGAAGAGAGCTTGACTAACCACATCTGGGACTTGAGGTTTTATTGAACTGGTAATGAAAATAATCTTTGCAAAATATTTTGAAAATATTTGATAAACACAGACTGAAGCTGCCACCTTATACACATGGAAAAAAAAATAGCCCTACATTCAGATTAGGAACCTGTTAGCAACCAGCCAGGACCCATGTTAGATGCAAAGCAGACCGATTAAGAATGCAGTTTCTGGAGCAAGGCAGAACCAAGTCCAAATCCCAGCTCAGTCAGTGGTAAAACCATGAGCCTCTTTACCTCTCTGAGCCTCAGTGGCTTCATCTGTAAAATGGGAATGAATGCTCCTTCCGCAAGCTGCCATGAGGACAGAACAAGGTAAGTTGTATGGAAATGATAACAGGAGAGAGTATCAGAGAGGCCACAAAACCTTCCCCTCTCTATATGCACTCTCTTGTGATGTTGTAGACATCCCCTTAAGAGGTAGAGTCTATTTTGCCACCCCTTGAATTTTGGTTAGCCGTGTGACTTGGGGCATCAGCAAATGTGAACAAAATAAGCCGAGACTTGAAAATTGCTTGTCCACTGGAGTTTCCTTTCTTTTGCTGTGCTTGGATCCCAGGGACTGCTATGCAGCTGAGCCCAGACTAGCCTGTTGGACTATGAGGCCACATGCTTGTCAACTGTTGGACACGTAAGAGAGGCCAGTCTAGATCATCCCAACCACTAGCCGACCTGTCAGCTAACCATGGATACTTGGGAGTGCCCAGCAGCAGGGACGAGGTGAGCAGCTCAGAGTAGAAGACCACCCAGCCAACCCAGAGAACATAAAAGTGGTTGTCATGAGCCACGAAGTTGCCGGTGGTTTGTTATACAACAAAAGATAATTGACATAGGTGGTATCCATCCTATTAGTAATCTTGTCAATTAGATCAATCAGTTTTTTAATTTGAATTTTTTAACTCACTTTTGTTCAAAGGGATTTCTTTCTGTAGAGATGGACTGGGGCATGGCAACATTTCTGGAGGCTCTTTTGTACAGGTTAGTAGCTTAAGATAAATTGCAAAAGACAAGATTTAAGACATCAGTGAGAATTTTTCTGAAAATATTTTGTAGTCTTTCCTTCTACCATATTTTTAAAGTTTGCCATCAACAATCTCAAAGTCAGAATGATGTGCAAAGTGAATACCAAACACTGAAGCTCACTGAGGTTCAGTGGTAAGATTGGTCAACACAGAAAGTCACTCTTAAACAGTTCTGAACCCTTAACCCAGGAGCCCAACTGGAATGAAAAGACATAGAACCATAGGTCAGTGCCTTGGAACCCATCCACCTTCTCTAGGGGTAGTGACAAGCTTTGCCAACTATCCAATTGTAAAGGAGATAAAAGAGTTTATGGACCAAAGCAAAATGAAGAATTTTCCAGATAATTTAGGCCACCTGAACACTCTTGCCTGAATTAACCAGTGAACTGTAGCCAAAGTGTATCTGATGGCTTCCATTATCTGGACAGCTGCCTCATTCTTCCATTTTCTTGGAATACGTATGTTCTTTTGCATTCCAACTTCCTTTTAGTGCCTACATTCTTTATCCAGGTTGTTGTTCTCTGAGGTTTTGAGAGTAAGATGCTGGAGTAAGTTCTGGAAACACATTTTTGGCTTGACAAGTCCAAAGCACTCATCCATTTAACAAATATTTATCCTTCAATTATTAGACATTGCTGGACATTGAAGATACAACAGTGACCAAAAGGGACCAGGTAGCTTATCTCGCAGTGTAAGTTTAGTAAGGGAAAGTGGTTCATAAGCAGACAATATAATGTAATGTGAGGAGTGTTGTGGTTGAGGAAGATCAGGGCATTGTTGGAGAATCTTGGATGAGCCACTCAGACTTGGGCTAAGTAGTCAGGAAGGACATCACAGAGTTATCTAAGGTGAAAGATAAAGAGCATGAAGTAATGTGAAGAAGTTTGAGGGGCCCAGAAGAAGAGTTTGAGGGGGTGCAGAAAATAGTATCATATGGCACAGTATGAGAGAGTATCAGGGAACTGAAATATTCAGCATGGCCAAATGTTTGCATCAGCACCAGGTTCCCAATGGGACCTCAGTACTGCTGAGTGGCATGATGGTGAACGTGGCCACAATCTGCCCGCCCAGTTCCACCCCAGAGCCATGGTTAATTTCAGGTGGTAATACTGATTGGTGCTCTTAGCAGTTGAGTCCGTGTGGCCAGAGAACGTAACCGTGGGGACATGCCAGCTGACCAGCTGGTGTTCTGAATGGAGGTCAACCCATGACAAGTGTATACCCTTCAAGGTTAAGCCGGACTCTGTAGCACCTTCGTTCTTCTCCTGATGCATTAAGATACAAAAGGAGGCTGAGGCCCAGAATCCAATGAAACTATGACTGTCATAAGAAAGGACTCTAAGAGTTTTGAGCTTTAGAAATCCTTGTAAAAAAACACAGGCTACTTACCAGAAGCACAAATTCAGAATGGGAGCAACATATACAATGACCGCTGTGTAACATATAACCTCAAAATTCAGCAGCTTTAACCAGCAAACGGGATGACCTCACAGTTTCTGTGGATCTGGATTCTGAGTGCAGCTCAGCTAGGTGCCCTTGAATACTGATCTGCCATGAAGTTGGGAGCCAAGCTGTCAGCCAGGGCTATACCCTCCTCCGAAGGCCTGGCTGGGGAGGATCCACGTCCAAGCTCACTCATGTGGACACGGACTATGTTCAGTTTCTCATGGGCTGTTGGGCTGAGGGTCTTGATTCCTTGCTGGCTGCAGAAGCCCCTCTCCTTTTTTTGCCATGCAGATTTTTCCACAGGACACTTTCCAACCTGGCAGCTGACTCCTGTCAGAGCTAGTGTGTGGAAGTAAGAGAGAGCATGCAAGAGTCTTTTTATAATAGAACGTTGGAAGCAGCATCTCATTGCTCCTGTTATACCCTATTTGTTAGGGATAAGTCAGTAAGTCCAGTCCACACTTAAGGGACTCTCTGTGAGAAGAGGAATCATATTCACCCTGCAAAGTTTTTAAAGGATGACACGACGTCATATCTGGAAAGTGCTGGACACACGTTAAACCACAGTACACAGTGTGCATTGAGTAGGGAAATATCTTTGTTTATCCTTAATGCATCCATGAGCTATTGTCACACATCGTCTTCCAGCAAAACTCTCTGGATGAATTAAATCTCAGGAAAACCTGATATAACTCTTCTCACACGACTAGTAAAAGGTGTAGAACAAGAACAAAGGGGACAGGAGGGAGTAACAGATGAATATGTGGTGCTAGTGGGCATCATTAGAGGACAGGACCCCTGTCTATCCTGCTTAGATTTTCTCTCAGGAATAAACTTTTGCAATTTTTAAAAAAGATTTATTTATTTTAAAGAGAGGGGAAAAGAGAGAGAGAGCGAGCAAGAGGGAGGGGCAGAGGGACAGAGAGTCTCAAGCAGACTCTGCGATGAGCATGGAGCCCCACGTGGGGCTCGATCTTGCGATGCTGAGACCATGACCTGAGCTGAAACCAAGAATTGGAGGCTCAACCAACTGAGCCACCCAGGCGCCCCAACTTTTGCAATTTTTATACTGCCTCAGAGCAAATGATAGAAACCAATATTTATTGAGCACTGAATTGGTGTTGGCAGGTCTAGTGTTGTCCTAAGCATTTCACAATTATTATTTAGTCCTTAAACAACCCTTTGTGGGAGGCACTATTATCAGCCCCACAGGAAAGCTGAGGATGGAGGAACTTGCCAGACGCCCCTGATAACACACTCATGTGACCAGCCAGGTAGAGCCCACTCAGCGGAAGAACTTCAGAAGCTCCTCCCTTCAGACTGTGGTTCTTCCTGGGACCGCTCTTGGCTCTCATGTAGAACCAAGAAAAAGAAATTCATTTCAGTCTGGGGGAAGGCACTCAGGTATTCCCACCTCCCTCATGCAATCATCCCCTTATGTCTCCCTAAGTCACCCCCGTATAAAGTCCCCCGGCAGAGCAGAAGTGGACCCCCTCCTCCCATCTCCACTGGAGTCCCATTTTTCTGCCCTGTTCCCCCTTGGGCCATGCTGGGGACTCCCATTCTCTTTCTTTGCCTGGACCCTACCCGACTGGTTCCCTGAGCCCCGGGATATACGCCCCTACCCCCCCGCCACTTATATAGGCATCATAATCAGATAGTAATCTCCAGCTAAACGGGATGAGCCTGCTCAGAGGGACTCACAACGACGCATGGCATCCCCTCATCTTTTACAACCCCAAATTAATTATTTTTCACTTTTCAGGCCAAGAGAACTTTCAGGTTTACTTTTGAATTAAATGTATTTAGAGCCTCATTACTCGTCTTTGCCCACTTGCCTTCATAGAACCTGCCTCATAACTGCTGCAACCAGAACTGTGGGCCGGAGCTGGGAGCAAGATGAGATTTTACAATTTGGAAAGAGTTCCAACATGTTTAGCAACCATTGACAGAGAACAACTGTTTCTACCCAGGACATTCGAATCTATGCCAGGGAAGCAGAATAGTGGAATCATGGAAATATGGAAGGGAACGTGTGATAAAAACAAGGAGGACTGCAATTAACATCCAAATGAAGGTTGGAGGAAACCCACTGAAAATGTTGGCATCTGGTAGATTTCAAGCTCAAGGATTAAAATTGCCAAGTGAGGAGAGCAATTTTGGATTTTCCAACAAGTACCTCTAGGGGCAATAATTTTCAGGGAAAGGTAGCTCATAACCCCGAACATAGTATTAACATAGCAGGCTGCTTGCCCAAACTTATTCTATTTTCATTTGCATTATTGGTTTGAAAACTCCCCTGGGTTCTTGATCCATATCATGTTGGCACATGTCCTTGCAGAAACTGAAATGCTGAGCCAGCATTTTACTCTGTTTTACTTGACTTGGGAGAGGCCCAGGGAAACTTAGGTTGCTACAGGAAGAGTGATAAAACTCTCAACCCTACTCCTGAACAAGATCATGTCACGTGGGAGATATTTAGAGGGCTGGATTCTTTTCAGATGAAATCCAAGAATGTCAGTGGTTGTGCAAAAGTCTCCATGACATAGGCGTGTGTGTATATGTATGCATATATATGTGTGTGTGTATATGCATACATATACACACATATTTTTTTGCAAGAGAATTGCAGGGAGAGGTATGACCATACACAGATTTGGATCACTGCTGATGGGGCACCTCTAATAGGGATAGCCAGATCTACCGCCATGCTGTGTTTTCCGCCATGTTTACAACTGTGACTTATTTCTATCCTTGCCACCTGATGAATCAGGTGAGTGATTTGGAATGCCTCTCTTACAAAGGAGGAAACTGAGCGACTTGCCTTAAACCACAGAACTGGATGGTGGAAGGCAAGATTAGGATTCTGCACTCTGTGACTTTTGCTTCTGTGTTCCATTCTACTTCCCTCTTACTCCGAATATCCTATATTGAGAAAGGAAAAGCCATCTGTGTGATCTCCTAAGGAAAGATCTCAATCAGTATAAGCTGTTGGAGTCTATTGCCGGCAGCATGGCTGGAAACGTACAGAAAAACTTCCCTCCCAGGCTCCACTCCAGCCCAGAAGGGGGCCTCGGAGCCTCCTGCGATGCAGCCATCATGCCCTGCTTCACCGTGAGACAGGGACAGGTAGTGGCCGCTGGCCCCCTCAAGTCCTCTGGTCACACCTAACCTCTGGCTCATTCCCCACCGCAGGAAACATCAAGTTTCTGGTTGCCTACTGCATCTGGAGTTTCTTCTGGAGACTCACCCCCTTTCCCCATGTGCCATGATGTGAAATCTAGGCAAAGAGGAAAATCCAGGTGCCCACTTTTTTTTTTTTTAAAGATTTTATTTATTTATTCATGAGAGACAGAGAGAGGCAGAGGGAGAGCAGAGAGCCCGATGCGGGACTCGATCCCAGGACCCTGGGATCATGACCTGAGCCGAAGGCAGACGCTTAACCATCTGAGCCACCCAGGCGCCCAAGGTGCCCACTTTCAATACGGAAGCTGAGGGCATGGGCTCCTCCAGGAAAAAAGGCACCTTTTTGTCTAAGCAGGGCCAGACAGAAGGTAATCAGATTCACTCTCCTGGCACTTTGAATAGAGGTTTTCCCAGCATTGCCACCTACTGTGTCTCCAGCTTCCTCCTTCCTTCTTCCTAGGCCTCTGGAGGTGGGAGTTGGCCAGGGAAGCAGAGAGAACTTCCTGTTTCGTCATAGCTCCCAGGCTACTCAGAAGAAGAGCCAAGATTGTGTTTCTTAAAGGCCTTTTTTTCCCGGAGGCTGTCTGCCTGGCTTCATGGAAGAGGCAGGTGGTGTTGGAACTTGGAGGCTATCAAAGGCTTTCTGGTAGGTTGGGACGGCCCAAACAAAGGTCTGGAGGTAGAAAACAATGAGTCTAGTTTGCAGTACAAGGTATGTATAGGACAGGGGTGGGAGACAAAACTGATGCATCAGGTTGGCATCAGTCTTTGAAAGGTCCTGAATGTCAAGTTAAGAAGTTTAGAAAGCAGGAACGGAGGGAGTGAACACTTCCACAGTCAGCCTATCTGCACCCTGCTCCATTCCTTCCTCTTCCTGACAGCCTCCTGGCATGCTTTACTCTTTGGCTGAGCTCTAAAAACCAGGTTAGGGTTCCATGGAAGAAGAGAATGGACTAGACCTTCCCATTTCCTTCCATTTCCTGGGAGGCCAGGAAGAGCCTTGTAATTACTGCTGCATATGGTCACCCTGTGAGCTTTCTCTGATAAGACTCTTTTCTCTTCCCATCCCAGAAGCTGATGACCAAGTCCTGCAATTCCATCCTGCAAAAAGCTCTCATAACTGTCATCTCTCCCTATCTAAGCCCTGAGCTAGATCGGCCCTCATCATGTTCCCTGCACAGCACACAAGGCATCTCATTGACCTTCTGGTCACAGTTGTACTACTCTTCCCTTGATATGGTCAAGATCCATTCACCACAGTGCACCCCAGGGATCTCTCTCGAGCTCAGTCACATGACACATAACATATCCTTACTGTCTGAGCACCACCTTTGGATGGACCTCCTTTCATGGACTTGGCAGGGAAAGCTTGTTGTGGTATACTAACCTGGGATCCCCTCTGCCTCCACTGTTTCCTCCAGTCTGTCCTGCCACCTGGCTCCATTCCTTGGCCGCCTCACACCACCATGATCTTACACCTGTTCTTCCCACCTGTAATGACCCGGCTCCCACTAAGTTTCCATTGAAGAACTCTTGCTTATCTCTCCAGACTCTGCTTAATGTCACAGTGGACACAATGCCTGACATATAATAATTACCCATTGTGTATTGAAGGTGGGTCTCAGCAAAACCTTTCTGCCATTCCCTTGGCCCCAGCTACTCCTTTCTTTGGACGCCCAGGGTTCTATGAATGTATATAGCTCTACTGTAGCATTTTCTATATTGGATTATAATCTCCCATACCCCCATTAAAGAGTAAGCTTTCTGAATCTGTAGGTATAGTGTGTGTGTGTGTATGTGTGTGTGTGCTTCCCCCTACCCTGCATCCATTCCTCCTTCGTAACAGCATTTTCTTCTAAGAATTCTCACTTCCTCTGCCAAATTCTGTGCAGGCATTTTCTCTCACTGCCCAGTACAGCCAAGTGGAGGTTGCCTGACCTTAGTGTGGATAAACTGCCCACCCCCCTCTGAATTTTGTCTGGATGGCAAGGAAGCAATCCCCACATGGGATGATCCAGAGGCTCCTGCCACAGAGACCTTATACCTGGATCTTGTCTGTCCCTGGCTGGATTCTGTGTCTTTCCTTTCCACTCCAATGACCTCAAATCTTTCCAGTAGGTTCATTCTTTTGTTGTTAAGTTCATTGATGTTAGTTTCTGTTGCTTGCCACCAAAATCACCCTTAACTGATGTAGGGAGAGGAGGAGAAAGCTAAGATATATTCTCTGAGATTCTGTATCTCTGTAGTTGCTGATGGCACAAGGACAGGAAGGCCCTTTCTTATACAAGAAACACAAATGCACTCAATGCAGCTCAAGGAAGTGGGGCAGGTAATTGAGAAAATACAGACGTCATGGGGATCTGGGAGAGATTGAACTGTTAGGTCTGAAGTGGGAAAGGAACCAAGGCAATTCCTGGAGCTAAGTCCTCTGTTCTATTGTGGATCACTCTCTCTCTCACTATCATAGCTTCGGCTTGCAAGAAGCTCATGCAGTGATGCTGTCTGCCCTGCATGAATGCCCTCAGCACTTAGCACTACTGGGCACAACAGCCCATGCTTTAACTGCCAGCACCTATGTCCCTTTGTTGCTTGGTAGACCAGAAGTTCTAGGGAGTCTACACCTCTGGAAGCAGTCCTCAGTCAGTAACCAGCAGCTGGATAAAACCCACAGCTCCCTCACCCCTTGGCCAAGATGCCTCCAAGGCACACATTCCTCCCTGGCTCTCTGCGTTCCAGGCAAGATGACATTGCACTTGCCCATTATGGAAATGTGCTTGACTGGCTTGCTCCCTTCCCTTTTCTTTCCCATTCCCTGACTGGTATTTTTGGGGATGGCCTCCCAAATAAACTCAAGGGTCTACTTCTGTGGGAATACCTTGAAACAGCCCATAATGGCCTTACCCCAGTGTTTCCATGACTCTGCAGCTTGAGGACCCACAACTCACTGGCACCTTCACTCTGTCTCACTTTGTGCAAATCCCAAAGAGAGAGATTGGCTATCATTTTTTTGGTGAGAGTTATTCATCTTTATAAATCAGGCTGTATTTAGAGGTGGCCAGTATGCCCATCGATGGTCACACCTGTGAGCGAAACTCCCTAATCCTGTCATCTCTAGCAGGAGGGGAGAGTCGTGAGATTAGCTGCTCAGTCCACAGCTCACACTGTGCAGAATGCACCTTGAGTCCCATCTGGGGCCATTTGCCTTTCAGGTACCTATCACCCAGGTGGCTGCATGGGAAAATCAACAGGAAAGGCTGTTTATTGGACATCAAATAATTATCTTCAAACAGTGCTTTGATAGGTTAAGTACAAAAGAATCAGAAACATATGGATTAAATTTCCACTGAAATACACACTTGGGTTTGAAAATAAAGGGGGTATGTGATTGGGAAGGGATTCTCCCCACCTTTTTTTTTTTTTTTTTGCCAAGCCAGATTATTTGGAAAATAACTCGAATTTTTCACAACTCAAGCACAACTCCCTCCTACTCCCTCCGTCCCTTTGCTTTAGCTTTTCCCCACACACAGAGTTAATTAATCAAAGCAACATTTATCAAAGATGACAAGTCAGTCTGTGTGTGTGTCATATGGTGTTGGGGGGTGGGGTGGTAATCTGCAGGATAGATGCATTTCAGGGAGACTGGAGGTCATCAGTGCTGTGATGACTCACACTCAGTGCACACACCCCATGTGTCAAGCACACTGTGCTAAGTGCTTAGTATGATCATTTAGCCCCCAGAAGACCCCACCAGGTAGATGCTGCCACCATTCCTCATTTACAGATTAGAAAGTGAGATTTAGGGTTAGCGATATGTTTCCCAGGTGTCAATAGCTAATAAGTGGCAGAGCCAACATTTGAACTCTCTCCTTCTGTCTTCAAACACCACTGGGTTTAGATCCTGCCCTCTCTGTGATTGGAGACTCATACAACCTTTGAGTGGGAAGAAGGTTCAAATACCAACCCTTCATTTTACAAAAGAGGAAACTGAGGCCCAGAGAGGTGAAAGATCAAGTTAGATTATTATGTTTGGGAAGGTGGTTTAGACAGAGAAGCTGTTAATCAGAAGCATTCATCTGGTGGCTTCTTTAAGTGTTAAATATTTGAAATATGCAAAGGAGAAAACCCTTGGTTATGGCTGTAACATCTAGCACTCAAGTTCCAGTCCTTTGCTCTTTGGATGGGAATAGTTTATATGAGATACAGTCAGAAGGGTGAGATTTGTTTACCACCAGGCTTGTGATAATACTGGGAGTTCCCAGGTCTGGTCCTCTACCTAAGTCAAACAGAGAGCATTACATCAAGCGGTGATCTGAAGGCCAGTGGATGGCCCACAAGCCCTGAAATATCTTTCCCAACCCCTGCCTTGCTGTCCAATATTTCCAACAATAGTCTGTCCTTTGTAGTACTGCAGTACAGTGTGGTTTCTCCAGGTCAGCCATGATCTAAAGAAAATGTGTTGCAAAGGAAGGAGAACAGTATAGACTCTATAATTAGTGAATCAACTTAATGGGTTTACTAGCCCCAGAGGTCACAGTTCTGAAGGAAAAGGATGTGCTTTGTCCCTGTCCAGGAAGCCAGAAGGAGGAAACCATTCAGCTGACTGTTGTACCCTGCTCAGACCCACAACCACACAGAGACATTGTCATTGTCAAGGTTCTTCTGGCTGCAAGGAAGAGAAACCCACTCAAACCACCATAAGCCCAGGGCGCCTGGGTGGCTCAGTCAGTTAAGTGGCCGACTATTAGTTTTGGCTCAGGTCATGATCTCAGGGTCATGAGATTGAGCCCAGTGTCAGGCTCCATGCTCAGTGGGGAGTCTGCTTGAGATTCTCTCTCTCCTTCTCTCTCTGCCCCCCCCCTGCTAGTGTGCGCCTATGCTCTCTTTCCCTCTCTCTAAATAAATAAATAAATTTTAAAAAACACAAAACCCAAAAATCTACCTTAGGCCCCAAATGGAGGGCTTCAATAACGACATAAGGGTTTCTCATGCAACCCAAAAGAAGGAAATGCAGCTGAGCCCCAGAACCAGGAAAACATCAGATACCAGGATAGTTACCCTTTCAGACTTTCCCTGGTCCAGGCTCCCATGGTGTCTTGACCCTGCTTCTCTCCGAGGTTCTGCAGACCAAGTCTCTGCTTCTGGACAAACTTGGCAGAGGATAACCACACCATGGTACCACAAGGAGTCCAGGTTGAAAGACTAACAATTGTTGCCTCCTAAGTCCCAATCTAAGAGAACATATAATTTATCCAACCTGAGTTTTATGTCAACTCTTGGTCCCATTCCCTGGAGCCTGGAAGCCAGTTGATGCTCACTATGACCACAGCTGCATGGATGAGCTCCTGCAGATGGAGGGAGTGGCATGGCCTCAAAAGAAATCCCCAAAGCTGTGATACTTTGGAGAACGTGGGAAAGAATGCTGGGCGCCCCGGTCCTTCTGCTCCCTTTCTTCGACAGCAATAGAACCCTTTGATATTTCTCTGGGCATATGGCCTTCCAAAATAAAGACCCTATTTCCCAGCTTCCCTCGAAGTTAGGTAGGCCGATGTGACTTATCTCCGGCCAATGGGAAATAAACAGGAGTGATGTGTGCAAGTTCCAGGGATGGGTTTTTCTCAGGAGGAGTCATGCTATCTCCCTCCCTTCTATAGCATGTGGACATGATGTTTAGAGATGAAACAACCATCCCAAACCAGTGCAAGCCACAGGTGAAGGATGGCAGAGCAAAGGTTACAATGGAGTCTGAGACTCTGCTGGTTGTAGGCAGCTGTTCCAACCAGGACTGCTCAGGGACTTCCTTGAGGCAGAGAGATAGATGTTTGTCTCGTTCAGGCTTTCTATCATTCTCAGCTAACCCTGATCCTTTACACTAGAGGGCATTGAAGGAAGCAAACCTGGGAACATGCTGCCTTTTCTTATTTTATAGTTACGGTGCACATGCACACTCATGTACACACACGTACACACACACAGTCACCATAGAGCAAGGGTACAAAGAAGGTTTCTTTGGCTTACATCATCCCTAAACTACATCTTCTTTCTTAGGTCTGCCTATGGCTTCTGTATCTTCCTCCTTGGGGGCATTTGAAGTCCATTGAGGGATTATCTGGGGAGATATTCAAGACTTCTGGGAGGATTTCCTGCTAATGGGCAGATTCTGTCTCCTCCTAGTGATGGGCGAGCTTCTGGAGAGCACCATCCCTTTGTTCTCTGTTCGCAAGGAGACAAACTGTTATCTTTTTCCTCTGAAGAAGCTTCTTATCCGATGGGTGCAATATCACGAATAATTATGCCAAATAGCAATGCAAATCCCACTAGAAATAATGCATCCATTATTTCATTTTATCCTCGTTGTTAGAGCTTCTGCTTAATTTAAGTTGGTATAAAGATAGTTGTGGGTATTCCCTGCTGGAGAACTCTAATCATGCTCTTTATTGAATATTTACCATTTCTTATTTGAATCTTCCTCTCTTGATTCATTGTTTCCCAATTAAGAAGTTCTGCTGCGATTTTGATCTCACATAAAACCTCTGTAGTTCCACAGATGCCTTGTTCCTGGGCTTCCCTCATGTCTTGGGGAGGCATCCGAGAGTACGGTCAAAACGCTAATGTGTTCTGGTAACTTGGGGATTTTAGTCATGTTGATGAAGTAAGGGCTTCCTACAGAGTCACCTGATGGTCTGAGGAAGGTAAGGAAGTCACTCAGATACCCAAGACAGAGGGCTGGCATGGGGACCATCTGGACCTGCATCTCTTTCCACAGCCAACAAGGTGGGGTTGGATGAAGGAGGTGGGGGATCTGGCCAGCAACTGACCACCAATAAGTATTTGCTAGTGGGTTGACATGCATGTGATTTTAAAATAAATATTATCCATTAGAGACAACATGTTGATTAAATTCTGGAGAAGGCAATAACATCAAGGATATAGAATATCTAGCCCTGGTTTATGTTCCATTTCTGTGTTGTTGCTTCTAAGGAGATCCTCATGATGCCATCAGCCATTAAAGGAGTAATAAGTGAGACCTCTTGTATGTCCAGCATTTGCCAGATGTCATGAGTCATATAGAAAGAAATGATGCATTTTCTGCCCCCTGAGGAGACCTCCTAATCCAGTCTGGATAAGGAAGTAACATAACAAGGATATATTAATATATTTATAAATAGTAAGAATGACTCCACCAGTCAAGACATCAATTCATCAATTACCAAATGGTGGGAACCAGCTAAAAGTAATTTCGGGGGGCCAAAATGAAAGGCATGGCCAAGAGCTCCTCAGAGGTGGTAGATCTCTCACTAGATCATATGGGTAGACTCCAAATGAGTATCTTAGATGATATTTGTAATATGATATGATATATAACATAACATAATACAGTACAGTACAATATAATACAATAGTGGTAGTACTCTGCAGTCAGACAGACCAGGGATCAAATCCCACTTACACACGGTAACTGTGCCTGCAACCTTGACCTAATTACAAACTTCTCTTCAGAGCCCCAGATTCCTCAGATGGAAAACAGGACAGATAATAACAACAGAACATACATTATAGGATTTTGTGAGGATCAAATGAGATAATATACATAAAGTGGTTGACTTGTAGTAATGCCAATGATCTCAGCTATTATATACGGATAGTAATAATAAGCCTAAAGCTAAAGGCTGTAGTAGATACACATTTAATTAATCATTGATTCATTCATCAACTGTTTACTGAGTATCTACATTGGACCAGGCCCTGGGGATGCAGCAATGAGTAGAAAAGAATGAAGGTTCTGCTCTCTCTGGGCTTATAGTATAAAAGGAGAGACATATGTCAATCAACAGTGACACAATAGACCTATGAGCATAAATGGAGAGACATACTTTAAAAGGAAGGATCACAGTTCGGTGAGAGCAAAGCAAAGAAACCTGACTGAAACTGGGGGTCTGGGAAGACTTCCCAGGGGATGTGAGGATTGAGCTGAAGACTGAGGAAGGGGAGGGAGTTTGGGAGGAAAGGGGAGAGGAGAGAACATATTGCAAAGATGGAGAGAAGGGCAGGAGTGAAGGCAAGGCATAGTCCCAGGAAGGGGTGGGTAGCAGCAGGACAGTTGAAGCCGCGATGGGGGTGAGGGGTCCAAGGGATGGTCAGGTTAGAGGTCAGCAGCAGAAAGGTTGAAGCTGGAGATGGAAGCAGCAGGAGGGAGATGGCCAGACCATGGTGGCCCCAGACTCCATGTTAGGGATGTTGGTCTTTACTCTTCCAGTAGGGAGGGATACATCTGATTTGAGTTTCAAGAAGGTCATCTGGAGGCATCCTTCAAAGGTTGGCTTGCCTCCTCCTCTCAGTACATCCTCTGAACCGCTTACTTGGAGCCAAATTGCACTGATTTATGTGGAAGCTGCTTCTCTTCCTTCTGTCTGATCTTCCCACAGAGATCATAAGCCCTCCGAGGGCCAAGGACACGTGCTCCATGCACTACCCACAGTGACTCACCATCTTGAAAACAGTAGCTGAGCATATGCCTGAGGATAAGGCAAAGCCAAATGGAAGGTGACATCTCACTTTCCACAGAGAAAACCTACTTGAATATAGACCCAGTTATAAAATAGTACAGTGTTTACTTCCATACTTAATGGATCAATTTATTTGCATATATTGCATATGATGTAAGATAGTAATATTTACATTTAGAAATATCATTTTCCCCAATCCTTATTTTTTAAGGTTTACATCATAAAATAATTGTATTTAGACTCTTCCCATGCACCTTTATCATTTGCCTTTCTCATCGCTGAGGCCATTTGTGAATGATCTAACACAGTTATTCACTGCATATCACCTTCACTTCTAAATTATTCGAGACACAGCACTTTGAATCCTGGTAAGATGCTGTAACTGAAAATTTTATTCTAAGCCTCAAGAGGTTTTTACATTTGTCCTACGGGTGGATATTTATGATCTCCACAAGGTCACCACTTACAATATGTTTTTTTTTAAAGTGAATTTTAAAAGACTTGCTTAAAATACCTTCAATATTTTTAATGGTGAAGTCATATCTTCAGAAATAACAACCAAATCTGTGTTAAATATTTTTGTCTCTCTTTTTCCCCTGATGTTATCAGGTGACATCTACAGGCCTCCAGTCTCCTCTCCCCCACCAACTGTCATCAGTAAGAGCACTTCAAGCTAATGTCCTCCCCAAACACTTCCTTGATATTCAAAATGAAATAATTGAGAAAGTGTCAAGAATGAAGAAACTTTTTAAGAACTTATATTCTATGGAACATTTGTCAAGGGAACACTTTGCCTTATAATCAGACTTGCATGGTAATTGCTTGTCAAATGAATATACTTGCTTAGCTCATCTTGTGATCATGGCTCAAGGGACACTGGATAATGTGGAAACTATTCCTGGGAAAAGTATTGCATAACTTTTAAGAATATATTTCATTTATCTTAAACCATAGTTCTCAAATAGGAGTGATTTTGCCCCCCAGGGGACATTTGGCAGTTCTTAGAGACATTTCTGGTTGTCACATCTAGGGGAAGGGTGCCACTGGCATCTGGTGGGTAGAAGCCAGGGGTGTTGCAAAACATCCTACATTACACAGGAAACCCGCACTACAAAGAGTTATCAGTGCCAAAATGTCAATAGTGCCAAGATGGAGCACCCTAGCTTAAACTGAATCAAGGACAATTGGCTTAAACAGAATCCAGGATAATGATTGGCACAGTAGGGAATATCTACCTTCTAAGCATCCTCCGTCCTACCCCTTCTCAGATGAGAAGATAGTCTTCAAATTCTGTGTGTTTTCTCTTTTGCTTGAGGCTGGGTTGTGAAAATCAACCCTTCTGTTCTGCCGTCCTCTTTTCTTCCCTCTCTCATCCCCCCACCCCCAATCTCTCGGTGCATGAATGAATGAGGGAATCCAGATGTTTGTTTACTCAGAGAGGGTTGGTTCTCAAGGGTAAGAGTGGCTCTTGGTCCTTCCTACCTTCCTCTTCCAAGTCTGAGCCATAAGATTCAGATGGTTTTAGAAATGGACCAAGTGTCAAAACAAAGCATGTTGAATTAAAGTAGCATCTGCGAAAATATGAGCCCTGAAGCCAGGAAGTAAATCAGCTCTCTGTCACTAACTAGCTGAGTGTCTAAGTCAGTTCAGGCTGCTATAACAAAATACCATAGACTGGGTGGCTTAAACAACAAACACACTTTTCACAGTTTTGGAGGCTGAGAGTTTAAGATCAAGGTGCAAGCAGATTCAGGTTCTGGTGAGAGCTCTCTTCCTGGTTTGCAGATGGCTGCCATTTTGCTGTGTTCTCACATAATCTTTCCTCTGTGTTGTGTGTGTGTGTGTGTGTGTGTGTGTGTGTGTGTGTGTGTGGAGAGAGAGAGAGAGAGAATGAGAATCTGTCTGCCTCTTTTTAGGAAGGCACGAACCCTGTCATGAGCACCTCCCTCAAGACCTCATCTAAACCTAATTACCTCCCAAAGATTCCACCTCCAAAATATCATCACATTGGGGCTAGGGTTTCAATATATGAACTTTGGGGAGCAGGAGACACAAACATTCATTCTAAAACACTGGGTAACCAGGGGCAAGGGGTTTAATGTCTCCAGACCCCTGTTTCCTCCTCTATCTATAAAATGAAGATAATACCTCAAGGGGGCTTTGAGGATTATATAATATAAGTAAAGTGTTTGGGACAGTCCTGGCGTCTGGTAAATATTCAATAGCGTCAATCATTAGAATCACGGTATCAAACTTTGGAAGGTCGTGGACCACTTTCTAAAGGTAATCATAACTAAATCTCCTCCACCAAAGATAAACATGCACGTGCATGCAAAATTTTACAATTTTTGTGTATCTCAACTGCCGTAGAACTCACACTATCCTTGGGCCTTTCTGGTGTACTCCCATTAAGGGGATTCTCCTTTCTCTGAAGACTTTTAGGGCATGCTGACAATCCCACACAAGTTACTCTACAGTTCTACTGTCTTGTATTGTTCACAAAGTGATTATGCTGATAGTTTTTGTGTATTGGCCTTCCCAAATAGACTATAAACCCCCTGGAGATGGAGCTGCATTTAATGCTTCATCATCTGTGGTAAGAGATGGGACAGAGGGTTGGTCCATGGTCGTAGGTCAGGTGGGCTGCGTTAGACCCACCTAGGGAAGATTTCTGAGGCTCACCCTGAAAGTACCTGGGAATATGTGTTTCCCCAATTTATGTTGCTGCTCAGCCAGTTTAGCGAACCTTTTTTGTTACAGCAAGTAATCATGAAACACTCCTTGGTTGGGATTAAGAGAAGGCATTAGCACAATCTGAGGGTCTTCTAGATACCAGGCACTGTGTCGGGTGCTTTCTGTGCATGGGTTCCTTAAAGCCTAACAATCTGTTAAAGTAAATATCATCACCCTCCTTTTTGTGCATGAGGATACAGAGGTGCAGAGAGGTTGAGGTCTGCAAGTCACAGAACCCAGAGCCCAAGCCCTCAAAGCCACCCCACGCTGCCTACATGTGGGGGGATTACTGGGTCATCCCATTGCTTCTTGGTGGGGCCGCTGCATCGTGCTGTTCACCCTGTCGCTCAAAACCCCTCACAGATTTTTGGTCATTAGACTTTTGAATTTCTCTGATCAGAGTTTTGCCTGACTGCAGGGCTTAAGGTATGATATGGGCGGGGGGGGAAGTAAGGGCATTTGGAAAAGAAGGCTCGCGATCCCACAGTCAGCCTCCTCTGAATGGGGAGCCAAGGAGACCACCCTACGAATCCCTTTGCAGGGATCATTTCACTGTTTGCTATTTTGATTGCTCTTAACTGACAATCAACAAGCATGGGCTGTTGGGCCAATGCTTCCAGTTGGCTGCGGAAATAGTCAGAGTCATTTTAAGCACTTCATTCTCGACTTCCCAGAGTCCTGAGAAACATATCCTTATGCCATTAAAAAATATCTAGTGCTGAACCCCTAGTCCCTGCCTGCCCTCTTTGTCATGGATAAACGCACACAACCTGCAGCCATGAAGGATGGAATGCTTCCCTCCCCGTGAAGCCGCTTCCAAGCAGGCTCGTGTTAGCTTCCGGCCGGTGTGTCCTTGACGTGGAACAGTAGGGAAGCGGGAAGGTCAATCAATCATCAGTCACAAGTTAACCCCCTTTTTATTTGAACACCGGACTCAGACAATTTGAACATGCTTTTAGGAAAAATTGTTTTCCCTTTCCAAAGTGATCTTGATGGAGACTGATGTTTTTATGATTATTAATAAAATCTTGGAGACAGAATTTTATGGGCATGCAGAGACTCTAAAAAGTCATTCTTTGCCTTGGAAAAGTGTGTATGTTGAGGGTGATGGAGGAAATTTTTAATAAGAATGTTTAAGTCGAAAATCAGGGCCCAAAAAACAGAATTTTTAGAATCTGCTGAGGCTCCTTTGGACATTGAACTTGCTTCTTGCAAAGGCCTCCTGGGATGTGTTTCCTGAAGACAGTCCATCCCCAGGAAGCGGTTTCAGGTGAGGTGGGCAAACAGAGACGTCTCTTTGGGAAAACATGTCGTTAACTATTCACTGGGTTTTTCTTTATCAGTCTGCCTTGACTTCTCCCCTCTTCCTCTTCCCTTCCCTCCCCAGGTCAGTTCTGTCAACATTCTCTTCAGAGTTCCATGGATCTGTTCACCAAAACTGTGTAAAATCAAAGTGACTTACCAAGAGATCCCCATTCCTTTTTAGCCTCCAATGAGATGGGTTGGAAAATGGGACAAACGGCAAGGGCATGATGAGTTAAACATCGATGCACCCGAGCAAACAGGAAGGGCAGAGTGCCTGACACCTGCTTAGAAATCAGCTTCATCATTCATGATGATCATGTGAAGGAAATTCCTTGCCAAAGCCTGGGAAAATTTAGCTTTGCTCAGTGCATGGGTACAAACTGGCCCTGTATCCATGCATAGCACGTGCTTCAGCAATCAAGAGTGGCTGAACCCTACATGTGACTCTCCTACTCACCAGTACTTCTGCCTCCTCCACGCCCTTCGCATCCCTCAGCGTTGGGACGCCTATCAAATCCTGTATTTAAAATGAGAATCCTGGAAAAGTTGGTCCTTTTCAGCACATAATGACAGGTTGGTTAATTGAGAGTGTGCCTTCAGAAACGGGAGTAGGACAAACAAGGCAGCTAATTTTGATAATGAACAGATTCGAAGCAACCCAGAGACGGTGTCCTTTGCATATTGTTTTGTTTGGGTTCTGTGTTAATTTTAGAAATTGTAAAACACAACATGCTAAAGGGGTTGATTGAAATAATGCTACTTCCCAAAGGCTGACAATCTGTTGTTTTCTTGCGGGAGGCAAGAGGTTGTTACCCAATGAGTGTTTACTCAGTTGTAGGCAAGAGTCTCATGGAGAATTGAGATAGTCATCCAGGTAATTCAGTGCCTCAGTGAACAGGATGCTTTGAGTATTTTGATTCTGCTTTCTGTCTGTCTGTGTGTTCCTTCATTCATGTACTTATGCTTCTATTCATCATATAATTGGTTCAATTCTCTTTGACGGTGTTGAACTGGACCATATTTTGATCTGGAGCATTGCTATTTTAGTCAAAGTTATATACAGTATTCTCCCTAAAGACATGTCAGGAAGTTGATCATCTTCAGTAATCTACAAATATTTATTCCTGAAGGGGATTGATTTTTATGGACTTTTAAAACCCAACAGCATGTAGTTGCTGGGTTTTAAAATGAATGTACATAAGGAAGGAAGAAAGGAAGAGAGGTGGTTTGGTTTGTGATTTTAAATTTAGACAAGCTCTGAAGAAACTTACCCTTTCTTTAAATAAATAAATAGTGTCTGCTAAATTACATTGTTGAATTGTAAATCATATGATAAAGTGGTACTTAGCAAGGCTATAAACAATAAAAATAAACATTTCTGCTTTCATGGGACTTCTATTTAAAAGTAGGAAAGATAATTTTAACAGATCATCTTATAATAGTGAATATGGTAGCTGGCTTATTATAAAATTATAAATGTTAATTTTTGAATCACATGTTGCCAAAGTTGGTGCTGAGCATGGTTATAGATGTCAGTTTCTGTCATCAGTCTCACTAAAAGAAACCATTCACTAGTGAAAGACTCGACACTGAGCATTATTTAATGGGAATAAAACAAGCTGGTGTTCAGGGGAGCTTTTGCTAGAGAGGAAAGTCCCCTCAGAATATCAGGGAGATACTTCAGATAAACATTCAAAATTACCTCCTGGCTAAGCAAGCAAGCGAGGAAAAAGAAAAAAAGAAAGAAAAAGAAAAAAGAAAAAAGAAAAAAACAATCTCAGCCAAGACCCCCATGGCAAGTGGAAAGGATTTGGAACAATTCATAATTTGGGCTTTCAGCTATTTTGCTGGATTGTTAGTGTTTGGTTTTATCCAAGAGCAATTCTGGATTTTAAGGCATCCTTCCTTGCTGCAAAGATAAATAGAAATTCAGACTTTCGGGGAGAATTGGACTTTTATTTCCTTCTTCCTCATTAGAACGCATTTGGACCCCCAGCCTCACCCCTTTTTCAAGCCTGTTTCATGCTAACTCTTTAAAGAAGAGAAAGAGGCACAAAACAAACAGCAACAAGAACCTTGGGTGGGGGTTCCTGTGAATGTTTTTAGAAATAAAACACAACTCTTCCTTTTTGCCATAACGAGCATTTAGGAGGCCCTGCTATCGGGCCATCGGTAACGAGAGAGAGACATGGCTGTGCTTTACTATTGTAGTTTCAAGAGATTTAGAATCCAGTGAAATTGTTTTGTTCTAATTCGATCCTTTTTTTCGCAGTTCACCGACTTCTCAAAGAAAGACTTTCCCCAAGTAGCTGGCAGTTTCCAGTATGATAAGGCGAAGGAGGGGGACATTTTTGTTGCTGTTTGCTCTGTCCTGCTTTTTCCCCACTTCAAGGATCTGAGGCCCCATGGAAACCCCTTAGAGTGCTCTTGGCCAGTATGGACTGTTATAAATAAAATACAAATGAAAAGCATTGTTCCACTGGCTTCTTTAGGTTCTTAAGCAGAAGAATGTTCTGATCACTAAAGCCATTTCAGGGCCCGAAATTAGAAAGTAATAAAAAATATCACACTCTCCCTGGTGGGTAGTACATTTAATTGGTTCCCCAGCAGGAGTCCAGCCTGAAGTCAGAAATGCTTACTCTCTAGATCTCTGCTTCCAAAGGACCGCATGCAAACATGACCAAATCAGTAAGAAATCGAGCGAAAGGAAACCGGAAAACCAGAGACAAATGCAGAAATAAATAGCTCAGGGCTAGGAAGAATAAAGAACAAAAAGTGCATTAACCCCAAATTTCTTTAAACACAAAAAAATCTGTGCAAACCAAGCAGCAAGTTTATGTGTTTAGGTCAGCTTGAATCAACACGCCTGTTTAGGGCAGAAGTTACTCTCCGGATTAAATTCTGGCTGCAGGATGTTCTTTGGAAGAAAATGCACTGTCCTCACAGAATCCTGACTGTTTGGGATTTGTCTTAAAAGACTGGCCGGAGCCTTGAGTCAAAGCTCACTCCTGGCCCAGGGACGCATCGCCGTCCTAGCCCCTGTGAAACACGCTCTCCAGAGTTTGGATGCGGAGTCGGTGGGACTTTGCGGCATTAGCCAGGACCGCTCAGCCCACGGAGGCTGATGCTCTGCTGCCACCTTCTGTCCCAGCCTTCGTGCCGAGAGCCTGTAAACTCCTGGCCGTCCGGAAAACTCCCTGACTGTCCCCTCTGCGTTCAAGGGGCAGGCCCTGCATAACCTGTCCCCTCCCCAGGCATTCACTCCCTCTCTTCGTGTCCACCTGGGGGCTTGTCCACTTTGGGTTCGGCCCTTTGAAATGGCTTCTTCCAGAACCAACATCAGCTTGTTTGCTTGCCTCCTTTCCTCCCCTATCTCGAAGTTTCCGTAGGTAGAGGAGTCTGGAAAAACAAAGCTGAAGGCAAAGACAGAGCTTTTTGTTTTCAAACGTCAGCACACTTCTTGTCTAAATCATTGCCCAAGACAAACGGGATAAAGTGGAGGAAAGGAAAAGTGAGATTGAATAGCAGGAAAAAAGCCCTGACAGCAAGATCTATTGCCCTGTGGAGAGGCGTCCCCAGGGGCGAGCTATTGGGAGAGATATTTAAAACTCGAGTGGACAAAACATTAGACCCTCCACCACAGGGAACAATTCTGCAGCAGCTCCTGGGACCTGGCCCTCGTGAGCACAGAGGTCCTGCCCAACTCTAATTTTTTATGATTTCTCAATTGACTTCCCGTTCTATAAAAAGTGTTCAGTTGCCGCTGAGCAATCCAACTGCTTTGACATTCAGCTTGAGGTCAGGATGGTTTCAGTGTACTTTCATTTTTGTGCCACATTAAAAATGCCCCTACACCTAATCTCTTTGAGCCCGAGGAAAGCAAATTCACATAATTAAGCCTATAGAAACCTATTGGAGGCAGGGGATGGAGGAGCTGGCCCCTGACAACGGGCGGAGACCTGACTCTGAGAGCAGCGTGGCTTTGCCGTACCTCCAGCCTTCGGCAAATGCTTACCCCTCCCGAGTCTGCGGGTCAGGGCTGTTGGTCTCACTGGTCGGGATGATCATAGCCCATGTCTGCTGTGAACATTTTGGACAGACTGGGAGGCAGAAGAAATGGCTTAGCTCTGCATCTCCTGGCTAATGGCTCCTTCTCTGTATGGATCTTACACTTTGCAAGTTGCTGGCTGGACTGGGGGAGACAAAAGGGGCAAGAGAAGTGGGGTGTGGGATGTGTGGTCATGCGCTTTGCTTGCTGACGCTTCCTCTCTAGGATGACTTGGGTCTGCTAATTATCCAACCAATAATTATTAGGCTCCCATTAAGTGCCAGGCACCGAGCAAGGAGCTGGTGTGTCAAAGGGGAAGTGAGCAAAGACAGACAAGAAAACCAA
This sequence comes from Leptonychotes weddellii, assembly GCF_054177405.1. Taxonomy (NCBI): domain Eukaryota; kingdom Metazoa; phylum Chordata; class Mammalia; order Carnivora; family Phocidae; genus Leptonychotes; species Leptonychotes weddellii. Next base: position 15,455,351 of record NC_138374.1, on the reverse strand, counting down.
CAGAGTCCATGGGATAAATCTCCCAGTGACTTTTAACTATTCTTAGGGTAAAGTTTAAAATCCCATATTCTGCAAAGCATCCTCTGATCTGGTCCCTGCCTGCTTCTTTGATCTCGTCTCCGTCCTTCCTCCAGTCTCTGACACATCAGCAGGTCAGATCTACTCTCATCTCCCTGGTGAGCTCTGTTCCTTCCCATTTCAGTGCCTGCCGGGTGCTCAGCCCCAAACGCCGCTGCTACGGGTCTTCCTCCTACTCCTTCACCTAGTTAATGCTCCTTATCTCTCGGTTCCCAGCCGAAGGATCACGAGCAGCGGGAAAGTTTCCCAGGCCTCTGGGCCTATGTCAGGTCTCTTGAGAGTGTCTCATCTCCATCAGAGCCCATGACCTAAGGACAGCTAATGATTCCAGGACTGGGGGGTTCCTGTCCATCACCCCCTCTGTAACATGCCCCGTGCAAGCGGGTACCCCACCTGTCTTGTTGGCCTTTGCCTCCCAAAGCCTCCCTCAGGGCCTTGTTCACAGTGCTTGTGTGGAATAGGATGAACAAATGGAGGACTGAATTAATGAAATGCTAGAATACTAGCCCTCACAGGTGCTGTCGAATCAACAAAGAGATAATGAATTCCCCTGGAAGGGTTTCCAGGCAGAAGTAATCACTGAGCTGGGTTTTAAGGAAAAAGCCAGAGTTTCCCTATTGACATGGCCTGAGGAAGTTTCTACAAGGTGCACCTCCAGCCAGCCTTGGAAGGGAGCCATCTTTTAATTTCTTGCTAAATAGTACCTAGCTGCGGTAAGAAGTTCAAATATTAAATGTCTAAGTACTGGAAGTTACCAACCTTACTCCCACCCCCTAGGCACAACCACTAGTCCCCGTGGGTGTTCCCCTTCTCCCAGGCAGACTTTTTTACACTCGCCCCTGACCCGTGATTAAATTATTTTAAGGGATGTTGTATTCCACCCTAAAACGTGTATTTGTGTTGTCCCAAGGAAGAGGCTGACTCCTTCCTTCAAATAAATGGGGACCTTGGGCAGGCCTGCAGGAGTTTTAGGCCATTGTTTATCTCCCAGAAGCCCCAGGAGATGCATCAGAAGAGATTTTTGCTTTGTTGCAATAAGACAGGTCTGGCTTCAATTTCAAACCCCTGGGAAATGGGTTTTAGTCTGGAGAGACCTTTCGGTAGGTATACTGACTATTGGGTTCTGGTACAAAGAGGGCTGAAAAACAAGACCTACCAGGAAATCTTCATAGAATGGAAAACGTGAATAGCGTGAAGGCCTTGATTCTCACGGATTCCCAGGTTCAGGAAGCTGACTTAGGTCCAGTGTCCGGCATGGGGCTAAGTGCTTGACATGTGTTGTTTCACTCCATCTTCATGACAACCCCGCAAAGTGAGTCCTCCTGTGATCAATCCCATTTTACAGATAAGGAAACTTAAGGTCAGAGAAGTGAAATATCTTGCCCCAAAGTCAGCAAAGCACGTAAGTGTGAGAGCTAGGACTTGGGCCAACACAGCTGGCCCCAGGGCCTGCAAGCCTCACTGCTCAGCTCTTTTGGCCTCTGGCCAAGTCTAAGAATGGGCAATGCGGACTCAGAAGTCCCAGCTCACCCCCTCTTAGCTTTGGGAACGGGAAATCTTTGAATTTCTCTGAGTCTCAGTTTCAACCCTTATAATTGGGGATGATAATTGTCATCCCACAGGGTGGTTGGGGTGACTAAATGGAATTGGACATGGAATTATTTGGTCAACTCTAGCACATTCTAGCATTTTCATGAGTGCCTCTCAGCTAATTTCACAGCACCTTAAAGATGGCTAAGCTTAGCTGAGACCCCTGAGAAGAACGACGCTAAAGGAGATGAATCACTCGCAGCAGAGTTGGGGGTGGGGGGGTGCTAGCTGTCCTTCCCACCAAGCTGTCTGTGCCGGCTCCCGCCCTCAGACTCCACCTCCAGCTGCGTTATCATTGTGGGTTTGTGTCCATAGCAGCCCTTCTCATGACTGCTTTTTTAACCATTATTTTATTGTCTTCGCTAAGTACTTTGTGCTTATTGTGAAAAGTCAAATAACACCAGAAAAGTAAAAATACCCATTTTTTAAAATACTCTGTGTTTTCTCAGAGGGGTAGACGAACCATGAAAGACGATGGACTCTGAAAAACAAACTGAGGGTTCTAGAGGGGAAGGGGGTGGGAGGATGGGTTAGCCTGGTGGTGGGTATTGAGGAGGGCACATTCTGCATGGAGCACTGGGTGTTATGCACAAACAGTGAATCATGGAACACTACTTCTAAAACTAATGATGTAATGTATGGGGATTAACATAAGAATAAAAAAAAATACTCTGTGTTTTCAATGTAATTCACTTTTTGGTTTTTTGCATGTGGGGTGTAGACTCCATATTACCCAAAACAGATTTTTTTTTTTTTAAAAGCCTACGAATACCATCCTGCCTTGAGACTTGTGAGATGACAGTGGGAAGAGTGGATAAGGAAAGGGAACCTCTTGAATGAGTCAGGTGGGCCTTCCCATCCCCCGCAGACTGGAATCAGGTTTTTCTCCTGCTTCGAATTGTTGTGTGTCTTCAATACCACACAGGGGAAAGCTGACCTTGGTTTATAACATGCCCTGTAAAATGTCTATTTATTTTTTCTTTAAAAGTCCGAACACTGGCAGAGAATGTAAATACGCCTCCTCTCCTGCTCCATGGCCTCTTTGCTCCAGCAAACATGTGTGAAATCTCACATGTATTTGTGCGCAGAGACCGACTGTCTGATTCAAGATGACAAGGCTGTTCTCCATGTGTCTGTCAGAGGTGCCAAGCCCCCAAAGCCACATGAGACCAGATGGGAAACCACAAGGCCAGCCCCCTGCCCTCTGCAGTGTGTTTTCACCTCATTTGGGTGTGCATCGAGTGAGAAGACCAACGAGGTCAACTCCGTTTCTGAGCTGGGCTTAGCAAACACGATGGCTTTCCATACCTAGCTCGCCATGGGTCTCCAGCCCAACGCTATCCTTAGCCTGACCACCTACCAGCCACTGGGTCACCAGCTTAGCCTTCCCTGATACAGAACAGACGTTGGGAAAGAACTCAGGTACACAGTGGGGAAACAGAACAGGCTGCAAGCAGTTGTTTATCTGGGGCTCGTGAGCTGCCTTCCTGGTTGGGGCTGAGTGAGGAGAGCAGAGATCATGGCGTTCCTCACACCTGTGGCTGTTTCAGCATCTGGGTGGATTCACTGTCCCAGTGGACAAAGGGACGGACTAATAGTAACACACAGAACATCTTCAGAGCTTTACAGTTGACCAAGCACTTGCACATTAGTGACCTCCTTTCAACTTCTTAACCACTGTAAGGAGAGCAAGGATGCCATCCCCATCTCACAAAGGAGGATCTTGGGACTCAGGAAGGTTGAGTGGTTTGCCCATGGAGTGGTGGGGCTAGCCTTCCTTCTCTCTACTCTCCCTGACACATTTCCGGAGAGCTCCTGATAATCTGCAAGTCATGGGGCAAAGGATGGACTTGGAGGACTGACTGCCAGATGCTGGCTCCTGACTCCCTCTGTCCCCTCCCCTCTTTGGGCCCCGTTTTCAGTCCCCTCCTGGGATCTGTGGGGGAATGATGTGCCCAGTGCCCCCCCACTCACCACCCCATCAGCCGCTTGTCATGGCCTAAGCAGAAAGTTGACAGTGACTGGTGGCTGACGTGTCTCTTTGTGGACTGCCAGGGAGCAGGCAGGCTGGCATTCTTTTTCGGGCTGTCCCAGGTGATATTTTTCGGACTTGTTTTTGAAAAACCCAGAAATCCAGTCTGGTTAGTGTCTCGCTATTCCAGAAGGGGTGGCTGGGGGTAGCATCGGCGAGGTGATCCGGAATTGCCCCAGGTTAGAAACAGAGAGAAACACGGTTTTTGACCTGCAGGAATTTGAAGAAGTGACACACAAGAGATGTGTTGGCCCTTGGTTCCAGCACTCAGGGCCGATCAAAGACCCCAGTGTTAGCCGTGACCCCAGCCACTCGTTTCCACTTGGATTTGCTGGTGACCACACTCAGGGGCATAGAATCATCCTACAAAGGCCAGCCACTTGGTTGTAATTTGCATAAAAGTCCACCAACAGAGATCTGCCTTATTTAAACAGTCTTCAGTCTTAAATTCTAGAAGAAGCCTGCCCTCTTTTTCCACAGCAGGTTTTCTCCTGCCCCTTCCCAGTCACGACTGTCTGTTTATATCAGAAGTGGCAGGATAAGGACCAGAAGGGTCGCTGCGCTGGAGGTGGCACTAAGCCCATCAGTACTTTTGTTGGCTGATTTGGCACAAAATTTTCCTGTTATATGAATAATGACTCAAGCACTATGCCAAGAACTTTGAAACATGATCTCATTTCATCTTAAAACGAATCCATTAGGTAAAAGTGTGTTACTTTCCCCATTTTGTGGGTGAGAAAATTGAGGCTCAAGGAAGTTCATTAACTTGCCTAAAAATATACATTAGCAGGGAGAGATGAGAGCCACACCCAGAACTGTCTCATTTTAGAATACTTTGTACTTTGAGCTGCTGCACAGCGTAGACCAGTGATTCTCAAACTCCAGGTGCAGGTTGGAGGCGATATTTATATTTTGGCCTCGTCTATACTTCCGCAAAGAAAATGTTACCAACAAGCATGGACAGTGAAAAGCCTGGAAGGGAGGGCCTTTCTCCCAGTTGATTCTGGGATGAGTCTATTCTGCAGTTAGCAATTCAGCCACATGGGGGGTCAGCCTTGATTCTAGGAAGGCTCCATGCTAGTACTATGGGATATAAAAGTCCGCAGGTACAAAAACTCAGTTTCTTGAACCAGGGGTTGCCCAATAAAATACAAATGCCCAGTTAAATCTGTATTTTGGATGAACGGTGAATATAATTGTAAGATGAATATACCACATGATCTATTTGGGATATGCTTACCCTTTGGACATTATCCACTGTTTATCTGAAATGTGAATTTAATTAGGCAACCTGTATTTTTGTTTGCTAAATCTGACAACCCTTCTGGAACTCAAAACAAATATATCTGAACAAACCAAAAAAAAAAAAAAAAAGGGTGATGTGACCCTGGTGTCCAACTGTCTCTCAGAAACATAGTTAATATGGTAATAAAAATAATATTAGTTAAACACTGGAACACTAGTATTTCTGGGAAACTTGAATGGTTTATGTAGGATCAACTTGATGGATACTTGAAGTAGAATTGGCCACATGGTTGCTGTATATATAGGAGGGGACTTTCGACTTCTGATCCGTGATTTCCAGTCCTGGCTATACATAGGAATCATTCCGTGACCTTTATTTTTTATTTTTTATTTTTTAAGATTTTTTTAAATTTATTTGACAGAGAGAGACACAGCGAGAGAGGGAACACAAGCAGGGGGAATGGGAGAGGGAGAAGCAGGCTTCCCGTCGAGCAGGGGGCCCGACATGGGGCTCGATCCCAGGACCCCGGGATCATGACCTGAGCCAAAGGCAGACGCTTAACTGACTGAGCCACCCAGGTGCCCCATCATCTCATGACCTTTAAAAAAGGTCAGTGCCTGGGCTCTATCCCAGAGATTCTGAGGTAATTATTCTGGGGTGTAGTTGAGGCACGAAGATGACATGTTGACAATAAAGATCCCTCACATTCCAAAGCTTCACAACTGGTGTGTATGAAGTGGTGGGACAGGTGTTCAGGAGAGGAGATGCTCTATGACTGGAATGGTCCCAGTCACTTCCCTGGAAGAACTGGGAAGCCAACAGGGTGAAGGGTGGGGAAGGTTTGGATAAAGAGATGGGAGCAGGCAGTGTATGCCAGGGAGAAAGAATGACTTGGAGCCAAAGAGTAGAAAAAAATGTGTGAGCCAGCTACAGAAAACAGAGCCATTGGATTAAAGCAGCATGTCTGGGTAAAAGCAAACTTTTTTTATCGAATTGTTTTTATTTCTCTGTATAAAAATAATACATAAAGTTGGGGGAATTTTAGAAAATACAGTAAAACAAGATAAAGAAAAAGCACTGCCTATCAATCTGTCATTAAACGGAAATCACTCTTAAATTTTGACTACTTTTCATGCCTTTTGGACATTGTTGAGAACATATCGACATTCCATCACAAGCGTTTCACCACGCCATTAGAAATTCTTCATGAACATTTGTACCAGCTGCCATTGTTGCCACGATATTGATGTAGTGTAAGTGTCTCAACCTTCTTCCTAAATTTGGACGTTCAGGTTCTGCCCAATTTTTCACATGTTTGGGGTGTTGCTTTTAGATTTTTAAGGAGTGGGAGAGTCCAAATACAGGGCTTTTCCTAGTAGTCCATGGACTGAAAGCATTTGCAGACCCCACGATCAAACTGTGCTCCTTCAAGCCCTAGAGAAGAGCATCAACACTCAAACCAATCGTCAAGTTCATCCCCAAAGTCAAAATGGCGCTCACCTTGGGGCACTCTAAGCGATGCGTTGGGCTTTCTCTCCTCAGCCCCAAATCACAAGTCCTAACAGAGGTGCCACCTCTCTTCATTACAGACTGCTGTCTGGCCAGAGAACTACTGTTGGGACCTAAGATTTTTTTAACACCCAATTAAATTGGTGTAATTGGTTGGAATTGCAACTTCTTTGCCTCCAGCTGTGAGCCATAATCTGTTTCACACCTGAGTGTTGTTTTACTTGATTTTTAAGACTTCCCAGAGTTGTGGAGATGGAGTAGAAGGAGAGAACCTGTTCCCACTTTTCAGTGTGTAGATGATTTTTCCTTCATCTGAAGGAGTCACTGGCAGTTGGACTATCGTTGTTAACCTTCCTTGGGCTAAGATTCTACCTTGACCTCGAAGTTTCAGCATCTAACTCTTTCTGGGGCCTGCTGTTTAAAATGCCTAAGCAATACAGAAAAAGTCTGATCAGGAAAAAACAATTGGTCAAGCTTGAGACTCAGCTCATGGGCTAGCTGTGAACAAAATGGAATCTCTTTCAGGGCTCCTCTGGCCCAATTCCCAAGGCTGTGGGAATGACGAGTAGATTGTGCCATTGTGTTACATCCTGACCAGTTTTAAAGACATGAACCAGAGGTACATTTTGTGGGTTGGAAGATAAATTTAATTGGAGGAGACCAAAACAGTGTAAAGTACACTCGATATGATGATGTTTCATCAGATTCTGCAGTGAAAAAAGAAAGTATATCAGGAGGGGTGTTATTTGGATCTATTATCTGTACTCATTTCCTCCCTTGGATCACCCTGCCTCTCAGACTGCACCTGTGCTCATTCCTGACCTCGGTGGATAGTCATTGATTCTGTAGAAGACTTGTATGTTGGATCAGTGGTTCTCACATTTGAGTGTGCACCAGAATCACCTGGAGGGTGTGCCAAACTGAGCCCACTTCTGATTCAGTAGCTAGGGGTGGGGTCCAAGAATCCGGCCCTCTAACAAGTTCCTAGGTGATGCTCTTGCATTGGTCAAGAGATCAACTTTGAGAATGACCGTGCTACATGTTGAAGTTCCCTTAAGAAACATCTAGTCATATTGCAATTCCACCTCCATTTTCCATCTCTTTCATTTCCTGGGCAGCCATCAGTCATCAGTCCTGCTCCTCTTTCCTCATGGGTCCTGACTAACCTCAAAATCCTCCCAATAGAGCAGTTTAGAACCTTGCTCCCCAAATTGCTCCAGGGACCAGGAGCATTGGCATCACCTGGGAGAAATTGGAACTTTAAGCCCCACCTAACAATCTGCATTTAACAAGATCCCTGGATGATCCATATACAGAATAAAGTTTCAGAAGCATGGGTCTAGGCAACCAGAATCACACTGGAATTGAAGCCTGTTTGTTTGATATAAACCAACCATTTTATTTTGAAAATGAGAAAAGCCCACAGAAGTCAAATGACTCCCCTCCTAGAAGTAGCAGATTTTTCTGGGCTTGCAGAAGTGACAACTTACTTAAAGTGTCAGCTGATAACCTTCAAAATGCATCACTGATCCCAAACCCCACCATCTCTAGTGTTATCATGGCATTTTTAAATGGGTCTCAGAAATGGAGACATCTGGACTTCAGGGGAAGATGGGCTAATGACCGAATATTAGTGGGGCTAACTAGGTCCTCCCGACCCCCCACCCCAAACACCTATTCCTGGCTGGAATTCTGGGCTGAAAGGATCCAAGGCTTCCTTCCACTCACTGCTGCTCTCACAGAATGAGGTAGTAGACCCTGTACTCACTAGCCTCATAATCCTAGAGAGACATCTGTGTTTCTTTTCTCAAAAATATCCCACAACATTATAGGCAGGTGCAGAGAGAAGAGACTATTGCTTTGGTATATCACAGACAAGGTTTATATGATGTTGTATACTCTATTTAAGATGAAAAGGGAAAGGCCCAGCCCTGGCTTGAACAGAGAGTGGGATGGGCCCATGTGCTGAGCCAATTGTCGGGTCCTCAGTCCTGGCCAAAGGAGCCACTGGAGGGGGTGCCCAGGGCTAGGAGTGGGGTGTGTGGTGCAGGTAACCCCAAATTACCCATCAGGTGGGCATGATTTGATCTGTGCCACCACCATCCTCAATTATTAAAGAAACATAGAGAGTGGTTCTTAACTTTAATTATGGAGTCCTTAGAGAATCTAGTGGAAACTATGGACCCTCTCTCATCAAACAGAAGTGCACATTTGGGTCATGCACATTTGTGAATACAATTTCAGAGGTTTTAGAGCCCCTGAGGTCCAGTCATGGATCTCTAGGGGATTCAAAGACCTCAGGCAAAGAACTCTTGATCAATGCTCTAAGTAAGTGTTTGTTCAAACCACACAGCTGGTTAGTGGCAGAAAGGGCACCAGGTCTCCTAACTCTTTGCTCAGGGCTCATTAGAAGACCCCAAAGTCTACCATTCAGAGAAACTTAAGGAAATAGCTCAAATTTAGGAGCTTAACCTAATTGAGCTCAAACATCAAAATACTGTCTTGCCTGTACATCTCTGAAGTCAAATGAAAAGCAAAGGTCTAAGTGGATGTGTTCAGTCTATAAATATGTATTAAGCACCTACTATGGAAGAGACTGTTGGAAGCACAGGACAAAGCAGCAAACCAGTCAGATACTGGCTCTGCCCTTGGGACGTCTATGGTCCAGCCAGGAAGACAGAAAAGGAACAAGTACTAATTATTACAGGTTGCTGCTTAATGAGCATTAGAAAGGTTATCTTGAACTCTTTGGGAGAAATCGTGCTAAATAAATGATTAACTTTAATACTATAAATAGCGTTAAATCCTCATGTTTATGAATAATTAAAGGTGCTTCCATTATGGAAACACAAAGCTCAGGGCCCCTCTGTTTTGCTGTGCCTTCTGTGAGTGGCTGTCCCAGCCTGGAGCTATAGCTCTAGCACGTTCCTGTGGGTTTTTCACTTGGCGTATGTGCACTGGGGCCTCCTGCCCGTGGGAGATGGATGGGGTGAGCCATTTGGAGCCACAGCTAGACCCACTGATCAGAGTAGTCTGTAAATATTTACGGTATCTGCAGCACTCCTTCTCACATCAAATGCCAGGGATAATCAGAAAAACTAATGAACTCAAGCCGACCCCATGTTACGCTATGATAAATATTTAGACGGTGCATTTTGGGACGATGGCTATGAAGCTGTGGGGAAGTGGTTACGGCCACTTTGTTCTAAAGAAGAAAAAAATCATCATCACTCTATCTCTAAATGTCTAGAATGAAGTTGGGGGGGAATGAAACATCCCATTTGGGGAACCACTGGTGCTCGGGCCCTTTCTTATCTTGGTGTTGGGAAGCTCACCCTCTTTATATGTGGGTAGTGGATTCATGGGGATGGATGCTTCTCAACACAGCTGTTGAGTCCATCAGAGATGGGAGATTTGGTGTATGGGGCTATGCCTTTTAGCCCTCTTAAAGTTTGTTATACATGCTGTTGGCTTTTTTTTTTTTTTTTAAAGTTCCAAGTATATGAGAAGGCTGTTAGGGGAACCCACTCCTTGACTCAGACAAGTGATAATCTGGTGGGCCAATGATAACTGTTTTAGTCCATTTGAACTGCTATAACAAAATATCACAGACTGGGTGGCTTATAAACAACAGAAATTTATTTCTCAGAGTTCTAAAGGCCGGAAGTCAGATAAGGGCACCAGGATGGTTGAAAGAGGGCTCTTTCCCAGATTGCAGACTTCTCACCATGTCCACACATGAGGGAAGGGGCTGAGGGAACTCTCTAGAGCCTCTTTTATAAGGGCACTAATCCCATTCACGAGGCTCCACCCTCATGATTTGAACTCTTCCTAGAGGTCCCACCTCCTAATACCATCACCTTTGGGGATTAGGATTTCAACATATGAATCTTAGGGACACAAAAATGTTCAGACTATAGCTGTAAAGAAAGACCCACAACCTGAAATGTGAGCCACACCAGAAAGGGGTTCAAAGTGTCCAGAGAATTTCTTTGTTTTTAAAGCATCCAGGTGAGAGAGTATGGCTTGGCTCCTCTCTGCCAAGCTGAGCCTCAGAGCACTTTGGCAATCACTACTCAGAGGTGTTGGAGTCTGGCATGCCTTGCTTTGCTCTTCACTCACCACTTGGCCTGTGTTGAGCTTGGCTGCCCTGGGATGCTGGGCTGTGTGGGGAAGCTAACTGAGCTCTCTGTGACGCTCTTCCTACCACCACCGAGGAGATCACTGATGTCAGTGAGCTCTCCGGATGGGGACCAGGTCTCCGCTCACATCTGGTGTCTTATCACACATCCAGGAAGGAAGGGCTGAACGAACTCAGGAAAGATACATCGGGGATGGAGCAGAAATGTTGTCTCCTGAAACAGTTCTTCTCAAGATATTTTTTCTCTAGAAAAGGTGCCCCCAAACTATCTGAATCCAAACCCTAGGCTGGTCAAGCCCGGGCCCATATCAACATAGGCGGGGCAAGTCCAGGGACAAGGAGAGGTACCCATGTCGTGACCTCAACCCAGCTAGAAATCCAGTTTGGATGAGTCATATTTAAATTCATTCTTCCATCCCAAGAAAAAGACAGTACTTCCTGCCAGTTAAAAAAAAAAATTCAGTCATGTCTCCATTGTGATCTGCTCTGACAGACACATGAGGACGCTGGTATGGGTCTATCCCACAGCTTTGGCCATTTCCTTGCTTAGACAATTAAGATGTTAGAGAGAAAAGTTGTTGTGATTGTTTTTAATGAGAAGTTGAACATAAGTTTTGACTTTTGGGGAACCAAACCAACTCACGACCAAATGAACCCATGAGATCAGTTAAAAGGGTTGAATCAATTTAGAGGAAGAATCAAGGATTCTGGCCAAGCTCCAAGCATACCAGGAGGCAATATTGGCACACACACCTATCTCTGGTGTGGGGGTGCAGGAAGCACCACTTGGCCAGATGCCTTCTTTCACACCATGCTTCCTGTGCTCTGTCTGCCTCTTCCAGGTATGGCTCTGCCATCCAGGAAAACCCAATTTCCTGCCAATCTCTTGGAGACTTTCAGCAAATGATCTGTCTCACTGTAACTCTGTGCATTTAGGTTTGCTCTCTGTGGGTCCCAAGATGGCTCTAGGAAGTTCAGGCCTGAAAGCACTGTACTCAGCCAAATAAAAGGAAGCCATGGAAGTGGGAAAAAGAGTCATTGCTTTGAGGAACATGGCTGAGTAGATTTTCAGACTTGAGCAATGACCTGGGCTGGATATTTTTAGCAGCAGAAGCCAAAAAGGAAATGCCTGGGCGACATGGTGTCTGCCTTCTCATAGCATGGAACCTACCCATTCATTAGCATCATCTGCCGAGTGGCTGCAGACGGAAATGGAGAAGTTCGCAGGCACAGCAAAATTAGTAGGAACGGTCTGTAACTTGGTGGACTGTGACATAATTTTCCATGATCACGTGAAAAGCCAGGGGCTAATTCCATTCTATCTCCTAAACCTTTTTGACTCTCTACTGGACACCAAGTTAGTACCTCTTTATGGCCAAGCTGTGACCTTTGTTGAGGACTTGTCCCCAAGATTTTGTGATTCTGAGATCCTCAACTCTGTCCACCCACTGGGTCAGATCAGCCAATGGTCGTGGTCTCCTGAGATGTGTACCTAGCTGGGCCGGTGATACATGACATCTCTAGCAGGAGGGAGCAAGAGTGAACAATTCTTTGGTTTCTTCATCTGTAAAATGGAGATGATTTTTCTTGCCTCTTGGAGTGGCTATCAGCACACCATGACACAATATGTGTGACTCATGAGGAGCAGTGTTGCTCTAGGAAAAAGAGGGCACAGAGGGGACATACAGGGATCTCAGCATCTTTCCCCTGTGGCAGGGTAGGGCAGAGATGCTGGAGGAACATGGAGGGGCCCCATGCTCTGCTGCAGTCACCCATAGATGGAGAGACCTAGGGCAGTGCTTCTTTTCTCTCTCTCTCTTTTTGAAGATTTATTTATTTGAGAGAGAGAGATAGGATGCTTGCCAGTCAGGGGAGGGGACTCTTCAAGCAGACTCCCTGCTGAGCATGGAGCTCGACGCAAAGTTCGATCCCACGACCCATGAGATCATAACCCGAGCTGAAACCAAGAGTTGGATGCTCAACTCACTGAGCCACCCAGGTGCCCCAGACATAGGGCAGTGCTTCTTAACTCTTTCTTTGTGACATAACCTATTTGAGAATCAAATGAAGTCCATGGCTTCTCTTCATATTTAAAAAATAAAAATAAAAACAAGTGAGAATGATGGCAAGCTTTCCTGAGCACTTACCACATGCCAAGAGTTATGCTAAGTGCGTCCATGGACTATCTAATCTCTGAACAGTCCTAGAAGGCACTTGCTACTTAATACTGGGGCACAAGAAGTTCAATTGACTTGGCCACAGCCATACATAGGGTATTAATTTCCTGGGGCTGCCATACAAAACATAACTGAGTGACTAAAACAACAGAAATTGATTCTCTCACAGCTCTGGGGGCTGGAAGTCTGAGATCAAAGTGTCCATGGTAGGGCCATGCTTTCTCTAAGGCTCTAAGGGAGAATCTGTTCTAGGTCTTGCTCTGAGCTTCTGGTGTTGCTGGTGATTCTTGGCTTTTCTTGGTTTGCCGCTGAATCACTTCAGCTTCTGCCCCTGTTGTCACAGGGCGTTCTTCATGTGTGCCTCTCTCTCTGTCTCCTTCCCCTCTTCTTACAAAGTTGCCAGTTGTACTGGGCTAGGACCCACTCTAATGACATTATCTTAACTAGGACAACTGCAAGGGCTCTCTTTCCAAAGAAGGTCACATTTCGAGGTACTAGAGGTTAGGACTTCAACATATATATGTATTTTTAAACTCAATCAACCCATCACATTCAGTGAGAAGTAAAGTCAGGGTTTAGACCCAGGTAATCTAGCTCCAGAGCCTGGCTCCTCAACCACCATACTGAACTACTTCCATAAAAACACACTTATGCGCGTGCACCAACAAATTGTATGCAATGCCAAGAGTTTCTGGACTCCTCGAAGCCACCATGAACCTTTAAGTGGTTAAAACGGCCTTCTCTTCCCATCAAGGGGGCTCCCCCCAAAGTCAGGGCTGTCGAGACAGTGAACCTAGAAGGCTGTGAGCAGGAGGCAAAGGAAGAACTTTGGCAGAAGCAGACTCTAGAGGCAGAGCTCTAGAGCCCTTAGCCTGGGGAGCAGTCCTGAGTGTGCTCAGGACACATGGGAACTGTCCTCAGAGGACCCAGTAGAAACCAGGCAAGATAGGACTTCTTTATTGTCATTATTTTTAAGCACCTATTATATGTCCAGCATGGTGCTGGGGAGCAGGGATCCTAAGGTAGATTTACAAGCCATCTCGAAATTTGGAACCTGGTAGTATAAAAGTCAAGAGATGCCATGACTCAGAATCTCAGTGCGTGGGCAACAGTGAAGCAGACAAACAGACTCAAACCTCCGGAAAAGTCAGCTACCTGTCAGAAATCAAGATCGCAGCCAGGGGACGGGACAACCATGGAGTGGTGAGCTCTGAACGCACCAATGTCGGGGGATGCCTGAAATCCAGGCTGCTCTTCTCACGGTTTTCAGGTCTGCCTGGTCTTTTTGTGCCTCTGTGCTTGTGTACGTGCTGTGACTTCAGCAGGAAACGCTCTTCCCTGTGTGTCTGGTAAACTCCTCTTCATCCTCCACATTTCCTAGAGATCGAGCCTCAATGTTACATTCATGGTGGGCTGCTCCCCACTTGCCCCCCATCATCCTTTGTTCTGCTATCATTCGGGACCATCACTTCCCTGTTTCTGACCTGTCTCACCCAGCAGACAATGGGACCCTTGGAGGTAGAACATCACCTTCTTCATCCTTGGGTCCCTTGAGCACAGGACAGTATCTGTCTCCTCATGAGACAGTGTGTGGGGATGTCCGTTGACTGAATACAGCTAAGAGCAGAGAACTGGCCCCATCTGGTTGAAAGGAGTGGCTGGTGATGCAGCAGATATGTCCCCCTCTGATGCTTCTGTGGAACTATGGGACCTTCTAATCAAGGCCTTTATGGGTAAGGATACAGCTCGAAGGCACGTGCCCCAGGTTCAAAACCTATCTCCTAAACTTCTGTGTCCTTGGGTGAATTACTTGACTTCCCTGATCCTCGATTTTCTCACTTGTAAGGTGGTGATGTGACCTACATCACCTGTTTGGCAGCAGGGAGTGTGTGAAAGATGCATGGGAGAGAGAGAGAGAAAATCGTGTAAAATACTTCATACAGTTCCTGACATGTAAACAAGCACTCAATAAGTAGTTATTATTGTGAAGAATATCATTGTCACTATGATCATAATGACTCACGTTGAAGGCACCTACACAGACCAGGGCTGGGGTCCTAGGTTAGCTTAATAAGGAGCATTTAACCCAACCCCTTCCGCCGGCCTCAACAACTACCAAAATCCTTTCAAGATGGCAAGAATGTTCTTCCAAATGATGTGGTCTCTTGACACAAAGTAGATTTTCAAGACACAAATGTTTCTTTAAAAAATTACATTTCCAGGGGCACCTGGGTGACTCAGTTGGTTGAGCATCTGCCCTCAGCTTAGGTTGTGATGTTGGGGTCCTGGGATCGAGCCCCGCATGGGGACTCCTTGCTCTGCAGGGAGTCTCCTTCTCCCTCTCCCTCTGTGCTCTCTCTATCTCTCTCAAGTAAATAAATCTTTAAAAAATAAACTAAAAAAATTAAAAAGTAAAATTACATTTTCAGGGGTCTATTACCCTTTGAACAATAGTCCACACATCCTGAATGTGAGGTGTTTGATCTTTTCTCCCCAGAAGGATTGAGATGAGGAAATAAAATTCATTGTCTGAGTGGGCTGTGAGATCCCTGGAGAACAGAGGGAGGCAGGCACTCTGGGGGAGGGCGTGCTCCCTGACGTGGGATGAAAAAGGAGCGTGGAAAGGACCGCTTGCCCAAACTTCTCACCAAGAGACCCTTGGAACTTTCTTCCTGCGCATTTTAAAGATCTCTTTTCCTTCCAAATTCAGGTCCATATTTCTGAGCAAGAGTTCAGAGGCCGTTCTGAAGTGACTCAGCATGATGTTGTAGATTTGAGCTCTGGTTCTCATCCTGTGACCAGCTCTCTGTGTGTCTTTGGGCAGGTTACTTAACCTCTCTGAGCTTGGTTTCCTCATCTACAAAAGGAGCACCGGACCAAGTGATAAAGGTGCTTTCCAGTTCTCGCCTTTGTTGAGGTTTATGTCAGGGAGGTAGCTTTTCTCCCAACCAGCTTTGTGTCCACCTTATGGTGTAGAAACCCCCATTTGTGTTGAGAAGGTCAGCCAGAGCTGCATTCAAATCTCAACGCAACCACCTAGCAGGTGAGGGGCTTGGGGCATGTCTCTCGCTATCCCCAAACCTCCGCTTTCTCTTCTGCAAAACAAGAGAGCCCTTACACGCTTTTCCGGGCTGCGGTAGGAGCCTAAATGAAGTAGCATCTTCAGTTTCGAGCTCAGCACTAACCAGGCCTTGGGGAAGGTCAGTTTCTCTTTCTCTCTAATGCTCATCATCGCCAACTTCCTTTCCCGGTCCAGATGCTCTGCTCTTCCCTTCCCATTCTGCAAAGCCCAGACCAGGAAGGTGAGAGTCATGGGGGAAAAAAGCCTTCCCCCATGAGCCCTTGGGCCAGCCCTGTTTTCCATTCCTCTTCCCCAAATTGCAGCTAAGTGCCCTTTCCAAATTCATGAGCATTCCCCTTCCAATGATGAGGATGCAAACAGCATCCATTGCACATGGCAGGCTCTGTACTGAGTGCTTTAGTGGTGTTCTTCGAATCCTTTTGCTTTCCACACAGTGAGGATGGTATGATACTCATTTAATAGATGAAGAAACTGACACTTGGGGAAGACTTGATAACTTGCCCCATCAGGAGGAAGACAGTCACTACGCTGGGCAGAAGCCCGACTATCTTGATGGACCAGGCGCTCCCCGCTACTGCCCTGGTAACAGACTTTCTGCCTTGGGTCACCTTGAGCATTTGGTGCAGTTAAGTCGAAGCCTTCAGCCAGGCAGGAAGGAAAAGGATGTGTGAGGACGGTGGGGCTGGGGCGGGTGGGCAGCCAGGAGGGGAGATATCCCTGGGCTGGGGGTGAGGCTGCAGCCTGGTGACCCCCTTCCACCAGCATCCCTCCTGACCCCGCCTGGGCTCTGGGGCTGCCCCATGGAGAAGGGGGGCCACCCAGGGGGCACTGACTGTACAGTCCCGAGGTGGCTGCTGGACTCTAAGTGATGCTCAGGCCCTTAGCCCGAGTGGTGCCAAAGGTTGTGCAGGGAGCAGGGAGTAGGGAGGCATGAGGCCCAGTGTTACCCAATGGCCAACTGTGACCCCACACGGCTGGGCTTACACCCCTATGTGCTTCTGCCTGGGAATGGGGCGAACTCTGCCCTCCAGCCCGGGAGGAGTCCCTCTCGCGTGTGCATGTGGGTTTCGGTTGGCGGCCGGTGTTCCTGCGCCTGCACCATGAGGAGGGGCTGACAGTGATCGTGGCTCCTCCCTGGCAGAGGAGAGAGAGAAAGAGGAGACTGGGAGTGCGGCCCATGAACCCAGAGGCTGGAGAGCAAGCCGCCAGCTAGGAATGAGCAGAGCTCACCAGGCCCTGGGCGAGGGTTTTTCTCCTTCCGGTGTGTATCTTGTGCTGGGTCCTGGCGGGGATTCCGTGCTCTAGGCATGGTCAGCTTGTCTCCTGAAGCCTAAGGCAGGACTGCTCCCTTCCAGACCCAGTTCTTCTCTAGGAGACAGCCCTGGGGTGGAAATCTCACAGCAGCAGAACTTAGGGGTTAAGATTTCGTTTTGTCTGGGTTTGAAGCACAGTGATGCTGGGTGGGCTAACTTGAGCAAATTGCCCAAATGCTTGGGCCTCAGTTTTCTCATCTGTAGAATGGGGATAAAAACAGGCCCTACCTTTTAGGTTCATTTTAGGTGCACAAAGATAGGGAACGTAAAGCACTTAGCACCAGCTGCGACACATGGCAGGGGCTCATTAAAGGTCATTAAGCATTCAGAATTCTTCGTGGTAGCACATCCTGCCCAGATGGGTCTTTGGGTCATAATATTAATCCAACTTGGCAACTTTGCAGAAATCTACTGACCCACACTTCCAGATCCAACAGTGTGCCCTCCCAGACGAGCAACACCTGCCAATGACAACCACTAAACGTGATCCAACCCTTACTGACTTCTAGGAACATGACAACAGCATTTATTATTTATGACTTTATCTGGTCTTCACTCTAACCCTGTAAGTCAAGTACTATTTGATCTTCGTCATCCCTAGCGTAGGGGATGATGTCATGTGCTCAAGGTTACATAGCCAGAATGAGGCAAAGCCAGGGCTGCAAAGCAGAGTGCCCTGAGCCAGGAGGTGATGCTGCCTCTTCAGTTGTAGCTACACAAACTCAGGTCACTTCTCATCTTGTAAAGTAGAGGGCTGAAGAAGATTCCAGAAAGGTGGCAAGGGGGCCTTTTGTCTCAAGTTACCCTCTGATTTTGATAGAAGTCCTGAATCTCTGCAGAGGTGGCTTAACTTTTCCCTTGACCTAAAAGACAAAATGCATGAGCTTAACATTGCTTGTGGTCACCTGGAAGCCAACAGAAATGCCAAATTCTGCTTCAAAATCCACAGTTCAATATAATGGAAGGAAAATGTATAGTCTCTGTACTGGATTGGGTATCCCCCAAAGAGATACAACTCTGAAGGTCACCTTATTTGGAAATGGGGTCTTTCCAGATTTCATCAAGATAAGAGGAGGTCATACTGGATTAGGGTGATCCTAATCCAATGACTGGTATCCTTTTAAGAAGAGGAAAACCTGGACAGACACTGACAAAGGAGAAAGAACATGTGAGGACAGAGGCAGAGGCTGAAGAGAAGCAGCTAGAAGACAAGGAAAGCCAAGGATTCTCACAATCACCAGAAGCTAGGAAGTGGCAAGGAAAGATTCTCCTCTAAAGCCTTCGGAGAGAGGATGGCCTTGCCAACACCTTAATTTTGGATTCTTGGTCTCCACTATTGTGAGCAAATACATTTCTCTTGTTTGAAGCTGCCCAATTTGTGCTAATTTGTTAGAGTAGCCCTATGAAACACATACAGTCTGCTAGAAAGGAAACTCTGGGGTCATCGTGGAAACTATTTCATCTAAATGTACCTGACAGATGGGGAAACTGAGGCCCAGAGCGGTATGCAGGTCAGTGAGCTTAGGGCAAATCAGCAATCACACCATGGAGGGCCACTGGAGGGTCAGGAGAGGTGACAGCTGGGTGTTTTCAAGTTCTCAGTGAACCGAGACAGTGCCCAATGTCACCAAACAGAGTGAACCTTCTGCCCAGTGTGAGGGTTTCGCAACAACACACATCTGACAAGAGTGCTTCCTCCCTCTGGGAGTGGGTCCCCTTCTTGGGAAGACATCACTGGACCTTAAGGAAAGCTGTATCCTGCCCCCTGCTCAGCACAGCACACCCCCTCCAGGCAGGCTGAGGCCTGTGCAGAGCAAGATTTGACCATCAAGCAGGCTTATGGGCTCCATTCTTCATGCAGGGGGAAGACCCTGGCTGGGGTTGGATAGTTTCCAACATGGTTAGTATTTGAAAATTTTCCATATGAACAGATGTGCGCACGATGGCATTGACTTGGCTCCTCTCTCTCCTAGTTTGAAAATACTGAACATACCTGAAGACTCAGCTAATGATCTTCGGGAAACAAACATTAGAAATCTTGAAGTGATCTTCCATTGCATGGAAGACAGATGCCAACAACCCTCTGAGGCCACCTATCTCCACCCACCCTGCTAGGGGAGCACTCCTGGTCGATTGTTCTGCCGAGTGGTGCTAACTGGGAATCACGCACCTGCTGGCAGATCATGATCCTACAAGAACCTTCTAAAACCCAGCCCTTTGCCCCATTTAGGAGATGTAGCTCCAATTATCTGAATATTGAGGGGAATGGGATCACACAGATAGTTGTCTCATTTGTTTTACTTTTTAGGGGTAGGTACAACCCCACCCCCATGCCCACATCGAGTCTGCCATCTTTGGGAAATGGATGATTTCATCTACTTCCTGTCTTATTTATTTATTTACTTATAATTATTCACCTGCGTGTTATTAATTTTTGTTTTATACAAGTGCATGAGCCACCCATTTGAAAAATTCACGAGTAGTTGAATCTGCCTTTTTTTAGATTTTACCATCTTTTCAAACTATTATGAATCCTATTTTCATCTTCAAAAACTCTATTGAAATGTGAAATCACCACTATTTTCTTCTTGATAAAGATGACAGTCAATTCAGTGGTGGACTTTAAGATCAGCAACTGTTATTTTAGGTTCAGATCACTGTGTGAGACTTGTAATAAGGAAATTAAGTCCTCTGAGCATGCAGAGGATGGGGGTGTTTCCAGAGGCTTATTTCCTGGCCTAGAAAGAGTTTGAAGAGCAGAGGAGGGCAGTGGCGCTGTGATGGGCTTTGCCCTTGTCTTTTCTAAGTTTTACCCTTAAAAAAAAAAAAAAAAAAAGGCAAGTTGCCATTGCTTTCAATATGGGGGAAATGCTGTGCTTTTCCTGCAGACAATGGCTGCCGGGGGTGGGGGGCGGTGGTCCAGAAACACAGATATCACATAGGATG
Source organism: Leptonychotes weddellii (assembly GCF_054177405.1). Classification (NCBI taxonomy): domain Eukaryota; kingdom Metazoa; phylum Chordata; class Mammalia; order Carnivora; family Phocidae; genus Leptonychotes; species Leptonychotes weddellii. The sequence continues at coordinate 15,435,237 of NC_138374.1, read as the reverse complement.
CTGCTTTCCATTGCCCTTTAGGGACAAAGAATCAATCTCCTTGATTGAATTGATTAGATTCTCCAGGAAAACAAGTATTTTGACTCCGTCTGGGCTTCTCCCAGACATTGACCAGCTATGTGCCTGAATTGGTTATTCTAGCTATGCACAGGTAGGTTAGTGTCTGAGCTCCCTGCACGATTTAACATCAAGAAGTTTCCCATAAATGCCATGGATTTCTCCAGATCCTTCTCCCTCTCCCTCCCCCTCCCTGCTGCCCTCACCAAGAGACAACAACTTTACAGGAATAGCCATGTTGGCCCCTTCCCATCAAGGGCCATGACAATGCTTCAGGGCAGAAGGACCCTTTGTGGCCCTGGTGAAGCCAAGACCAAATCCAGCCTGTCTCCCGTGACCCCCAGCATATGGGCTAGATAAAAACAATGCCCTCCATCTCCTGCAATCATATCCAACTACCTCTAAGCCCCACTGGGTAGAAATTCTGGTGTTGCCTTGGAGTTCACACCATGTTCTTGGGTTAGAACCCGCAAAGTCATTTTCTAAGGCAGGTAGGAAGCCCTGAGGGTGCTTAGGTGCTAGAGTGGAGGAGCAGCAGCACCATTCTGCTCCCAGCACCCACTAAGTGGACCCCAGAAGCCCTCTGCACAATTGACCACACAGCCCTCACTAGCTTGGCTTCCTATTGCCTGGGGACCCCAGAACTCCCCTTGGAGCCTTACTGCCCTGGGCTCTGCCCTCCTCCTGCTGTCTCTGAACCTCAGGCCTCCCTCCCCCACCGGGGACATCACTCCCCACCCCGGAGTTGCCTCTCCTCCACCAAGAGCCTGAAACCAGACCTTCCTCCTCCCTAGGATGCCTCCAAATCCCCTCAGAGGCATCTCTTTCAGGGGCTCCTGAGGCCAGTGTCATCTCTCAATGGCTGGAGAATGTATTTTAAAATTCTTGATAGCGATGCTTTACTCTTAAATACAAAATCAGCCCTTTTCAAAGGCCCCCTGAAGGGCCAAGAATATTCCCTGACTATAGAGAAGGAAACATTTTATCCCAGTGATTTTTAAGCAGAGAAACACCCAATTGATTGGGCCGCCAAAGTGTGAAATCACTCACACTGCGAGTCGGCAGGGGCAGCCACGGGGCTCCCTAGGCCAAGCCCAGGTGCGGCTCTTCCTAATCATCGCCTCCCCTCTCAGACTCCCTTCGTTAGTGCACGCGGCACGGGTGGGAGGGGCACCGAGCTGCCTCACGCTTGCAAATTAATTGTATGCCCACAGCTTTGCAGAAACATCCACTTTGGCTCTGGAATCTTCCTTCTGACATGCATGGAGAGCCAGGCCTGGCTTCTAAGGTCTTCCGAGGTCTTTGCTCCACTAAAAATGGAGCAAAATGGGGATGGTGGATTGGGAAGTTGAGGCAGAACTGGGCTTGGACTCCTCCTGAGCTAGCTGTGTGACTCGGGGCAAGTTACCTCACCTCTCTGTGCGTCATTTCCCGGCCTATAAAATGGGACTAACTAATCCTAGCACCAGCCTCCTAGAGTGGTTGTGAGGATTACGCGATGTAAATGTTTGCAGCACTTAGCACGGTGCGTGGCTCATGCTAGGTGCTCGATACGTGCTAGACAGCATCACCAGCATCCTGTGCTTCTTTATGATTCCAGAAGTGGCCTCTAGGCTGTTGGCATGGGAGGAGCCCAGAACCACGGTGATGAGCCCTCCAGTGTCCTGCTCACTGCGGGGAAGGTTAGTGTCGGCAAGTTATCGCTGTGGGGAGTGCTTTGGAGCAGTGTCTATCCTAGAGGTTTTTTATGGAGATCAGAACAGCTTTGTGGAAAATGGGCTCCCCTGGCCCACGATGACAGTCTGTCACCAGAAGTGTCCTAGCAGAGGCCGGGGACACTCACTTATGACCTTGGAGAGGGAGTTTTTACATGACAAGGGGCATCCCCGCCCCCCCCTTTAGACCCCATGATCTGTGCGGCTATGGAAACAGTAGCTTTGCCTTATGGGTCAGTCCATTAACAAGGGGCCACCGGTCTTTTGTCAATTTTTTCACTTCATAATTTTTTTTTAATTGAGTGTCTGCTGGTGCTGTACTAGGGTCCGAGGAGATTCCCATGGAACTTGATTCAGAGAGAGGAACAATCAGAAGGTGAAGGAAAAGATGCCTGAAGGAATGGAACAAGAAGACTCGGAGAAGGGGATATGGTTACTATAAATAGAGTGGTCAGGGAAGATCTCTCCCAGGAGGTGGAATTGGGTCTGAGACAATGAGAAGGAGCCAGTTCTGCCAAGAGCAGAGAGAGCGGGATTCCAGGCAGATAGAAGAGCAAATTCGAATACTGTGGGGCGGGAAGAGTTCCATGGGGTCAGGGAAGAGAAATAAGGCCCATGGGAGGAATCCTGCACCAAGAGGAGGGGGCAATAAGATAAGGCTGGACCTGCAGCTAGGGCCCAGTCCCTGCAGGGCCTTGGGGACCTTGGCAAGCATATGGGATTTTATTCTAAAGCAATGGGAAGCCACTGGAGGGTTTTAAGTAAGGGTGACATCCTTGGATTGACCCAGAGTAAACACATTTGAATACAGGACCACCTTTTGTCATTGTCTCTTTCAGATAGTAAGAAAGTGTTTTGCAGGTGTAGACCAAAGTAAGAAGGGAAAAACTCTGCGAAGGAGTACACAGGGGCGACTGTGGAGGCCATCCGGATTTACATTGAAATGTGCTTTGAAAGGCTAGGAACACATTCCCAACCAATACCTGAGTCTTTGGCACTGCTTTCAGCTCACTTGAGCTGTAATGAAGGTGGCCCTTATCAGTCTGAGCTTGAGCTGCCTCAATTAGACCCAGATTCTCTATCTTTAAATTGGTCTTACATCAAAGCTAGAGTTATAATTGCAGGTGATGCATTTGCGAGCTGCATTGTTATGTAGCATGCGGCTGCCAGCAGGTTGTGTTGGGATTATTGAAAAGCAATTTGCAGGGGAGGTCTATGGGGGAAAGGTAGTTCACCTCACTAAGCCTAAAAAAAAGCAATAGACAGCTCGAGGTCTTGGAGAAAACATGTTTAACAAGAAGTATTAAAAAAAAAAAACACAACACAACCCCTCAGCATTTTACCAGCTCTATTTTGCATGCACATCTGGCTTAAGCCACTCCTGGCTCTGAGACACATAGCTGTGAAAAGTCCACGGCGTTAGAGGTCATTGCTGGTTTGCGGTCGATATGGCCGCAGGACTGTTTTGTGGGTCAGAACGGGTTATCGGGGAAGCTCAGGCAGCTTGCGGCAACTCTGTGACCACTCACCAATTCCCCGCTCTGAGTTTGGGAACTGGGAGATTTCAGGCTTACAAGGTGCTCATAGAAGACGCTTGACTTGATTCTTTGTTCTGGAGGGAGGTTGTTTTTCTGTGTGGCCGGCTGTACCCACTGGAGAACCTTTTCTTGTCAGTGAAGGAAGATTGCCACTCAAGCCCTAAGGACTATATGGATGTGTTCCTGGGTTTAGAGGGAGGGAGCGGGGGAGGCTTGGGGATTGGAGACTAGCTGAGAGGATGATGTCTTAGAACTTAGAAGAGGCCACTTAAGTTAAAGGGGTCACTCAACTTCCAAAACTTCTGGGTGGCAACGCCATTAAGGGAGAGCTGTGTTCATTCATTAACCACTGAAACATATTTCTTTACCTCTTAGCTTCAGATGTCCGAAAAGAGTGTAGGATCTGGATTCCTGGGAGTTCGCCTAACTCCTTGATAAGTTAGGTGACACATAGCAAACTAATTGCTCCCTCCACCCCAACCTGACTTGATACAGTTCCTGCAGATTTAGGAATCACGCGTCAGATCTCCCAGAAATCCCAGAAAATGTCAAAGAAACCTAACAAGGAAACTTTTACATAGTCTCTCCCTCTTGCCCTATATCATTTTTTCTGGAGCTGCTTTGTCAACATGAAATAGCTTTTCATAGCAAACTCAGATCCTCGGGGTCATTGATGAAGTTGTGTTATTTACAGTTTTGGTCACTTCTGTGGGCATGAGGGTGAGGGGAGCGGGGAGGAGACAGCCATCTGTCAAAGGTTCAGAAACACGCCACGATATGGCTGAGTTTTTCACTTTTCAACTGTCTGTTCTGGTGGTGAACAGTCTTGACCTCTGGGGAGATAGGTGACCTCTTGCTTCTTAAGTTGGGATAATGTCCCTGAGCAAGAAAGCAGCTTTATCTCTAAAGAACTGATGCTTAGGGAAGGGGAGGTCTCGTTAGTCACCAAGGACAGGGAATCCAGGCCTTTGCTCCAAACCACATTCGCTTTTCTAATCAAACTGGCTCATATGATTCCAATTATTTTTCCATCCTCTCCAAGGGCAGCGGGCCATGGGGTAGGCTGATGACCTGTGAAATTTCAATTTTAAAGAATGAAACTGGTTTTGATTTACTAAAAAGTCAGCCCATTCCTCTGGTTCTGTGTAGATGTAGAGAAGGCAAGAAGAGCTGCCAAAAGGCTGGGTCACATTTGATGACTCCCGTCCCCCAGGCTTGGCAGCCCCTCAGGCCAAGTTGCTATGCCCAGAACACATGGAAAACTCTCCTAAGACTCGATAGAGAAGTGGTCTGGAGGCGCAGAGCCATACATACATTCCTGACATGGTTGGCAGTGCAACCTGGGTGGGGTTGTGTGAGGTTGGGCACCACAGACGCCCTAGAAGATGCAGGTTTGTCAGAGTGGAAGTGACTGGGTCAGTGTCCACTGTGCTTGACTTCCACCCCTTCCTTTTTTCCTTCTCCCATTTCTGGTTGACATGGTTGAGTGTGGCATCTGTGGGAGTCCATTCTGGACTTCTAGGTCAGTGTGTAGGCTGGAGAGAGAGCACAGAGTTGCTTCACTTGGTAGAACTTTCTCCTTTGTTCTCTTGGACTCCGGTGCTGACTTGTTGACACAACCTACATGCCCTTTGTCTTATTTGCCTTCATCCTTCCCTTGGAAAACTACCCAGTGGTTAGAATGAATGGACTTAGTGTATGTATGCACCCACTGACATGTATGGAGCTGAAAAACACAATCTTGAGTTAAAAAAAAAAAAAAGAAATAGGATGAGGTAGATAAGACACTGTGATTTACATAAATTAAAGTGGATGCACATAAAGCAGCAGTACATGTAGAACAGAAAGATCCCACTAAACACATTAGAAGGGCTACCTGTGGGAGGAGAGGGATGGAAATGGAATATAGGGATCAAAAGGAAGAAGTAAAACAAATGAATGAATCAACCAATCAGTGATGATGATGGGCCATGAGCTTGAGTATGATTCACTCAACACCCCATCCTTAGGGTAAAGAAAATAATGAAAAGCAATGTAATTTTGAATCTTCTAATGTTAGACCAGGGACTGAGGGCCCACGTGTCGTTATGATGCCAACATGAATGGCTCAGCCCAAATCCTTCCATGCTCATGGGCTTCGTATCCAGACACAAAGGACACTGGCAGAAGACAGGAGACATGCTGCCAGGGCAAGCACCTTCCAGAGGAGGATGTCTGCATCAGAGGGGGCTGCTTTCTCCTTCCCTGACCAGTGCCACTTCTCCTTCACCTTGTGATGTGAGTTATGATGGGGCCAAGAGCAGGCTGGCCTTCAGTTTCACCATCTTTAAAATAGGCAATGCCACCACCTCCCTCATAGGCTGTTGGGAGGAATGAACGTCTACCTGTCTGCTCTGTTCTCAGCAAGGTGTGTGGCTCACGGGAAGTGCTTGCCGTTAGGACCGTAACCATGATAATATTGGCTAAGAATAGCAGTAAGAGCCACAATAATAAGCCTTGTCAGAGGAAGCATTTTTCTCCTTCTTATGTAAGCCTTGCTCCAAAGGTCCATTTTGGGAGTTATTCTCAAGACCTTGGTGTCCAGCCAGACATGAAGTCAATGATGTCAGTGAGGTCTTCTGAGATTTTGGAAGAATGTTCTTTGTCATCTCTTAAGTCTCCTGAGGACCCTCATAGGCCGGGGCCACAGCAAAGAAAGTCCTAGCAGCAATATCAGATGCTTCAGTGTGGGTGAGCAGAGCCTAGAGTCCCAGCAAGAGGGAAGAGTTGCCAGACAGTCAAGTCCTGGGTGCTGCTTGGGATGAATAAAGACCAACTGGTGACCCAAACTGCCTGCGGTGGCTGCCTGTTCGTTCCTAACTCTCTTAGAGTTTCTCATTGTTCAAACTACCTTAATACTTCTTACTTCATTTGAGCCCTGGGACAATCTCCCGAGGAGGTATGGGACCCCCATTTTCCAAATGGAAAAATGGGTCCAGAATATTCCAAGCCCAGGATGTATGTGAGTTGTCGATTGGGGCCTAGAACTCAGGCATACTAACTCCCAGTCCAGGGAGTATATAGTAATAATCATGGCAACGATCATGACAATTACTACTTACTACTTGCAAGTGTCTGTGTGAGGGGTTTTATATTTCATTTCTGGAGCTGTGAGGCCTCCATATACCCCTACACTTCTCAAACCTGCTACCATAGTTCCCCTTAACCCCTACTGCTTGGGCTGAGTTCTACGCTTAGATTTACCAACTTTGGGAACATCTCTGCTCTGAAAAATGCAGTAGGACCTCACCCCTTGACATGTTTTGAAATTACCATACAAGTCAATGGTTTTAAAACACTCTGAGGCATGAATCTGTTTAGAAATGTGCTGGGAGCTATGAATTCTATTCCTGTGTGGTGGGGCTCCTAGATTCATAATTTTCATATAATATTAAGGGATTTTCTCAACTTTTTGAGACCCATCTATGGAATACCTGCATGTACACACACTGGCTTGTTGGTTCCTCTGGTGGGTCATCATCATTTTCCTTTGTGCTGGTTCCACTTGGATGCTTAAATGTATGGCCCTATTAGTCCACTCATAAAACTTGCTCTATGGCCTTTTTGTGACCTCTTTGCCTGGGGAGTTATCTAAACTGGCCAGCAGGAAGCCATTTCCCAGGATAGTACTGGGAAGAAGCATGGGAGACCTCTGAACTTGTTTTTAATTTAACATCTTTACCTTTCTTTGGAAACAGAGAGCAGACAGATGGCACAGTCCATTCAAGAGACTTCTGCACTTCTCCCAACTTCTACAATTGGAGAGGACAGAAGATAAGTGGAGGAGAAACTTTAACGTGGAGGCTGCACTGGAGACACCAGGAGGACACATTTTCCCGAGAGGCTTTTCTTCAAGCTCACTTTGAGGATAGAACCAGGTAGCATGTTTTTTCTAAATATATTGTTTCTCAGAGAGCAGGGACAGGCCCGGTGGCCACCATCTCTCTGTTTTCCACCCACATTTCCCCATTGTTTGGGAGCCTGACTATTTTATCACCCCTTCACTTTCAACCTTCTTCTTGCAGTATTTTATTTTAAGTACTGCTCCTAAATATTAGAAAGCCAGTTTGGGGTATTTTTATTATCCAACCTGGAAGTCTTCATTCTTAACTACGATGGCTTTGATCCATTCACATTTATTGTGATCACTCAGCAGCTTGAATTTATTCAAACCATTTTCTTTTGTGTTTTTTCACTTATCAAGTTTCCTGTTTCCCTACTTGCTTTGCATTGAACATAGTGATGAGAGAAAACATTCTGTTTCCTTTTTATCTCAAACAAAGACTACTACATATGGGTGATTCTCTGACCTCCTTAGGAAATTTTAACCTTTGTGCCCGTAGTCTCCCCGACTCCTTATTTCCCTGAGACCTAGAGATCTAGTATAGGAAGGAAAAAATCGGGTGCAGAGCCAAGAGGAATGGGGTGTTGCTCCCTTCCTTGGTCTTCCTGCCCACATAACAATAGGGGAAAAAGACAAAGAATGAGATCAGAGAGAGCAACAAGCAGAGAAGGTGACAGCCAGTGGCTTGGAGAACCACCAGACAGATACAGGGAAAGCTTCAGAATCTCAGTGGTAGAACTTAATTCACAACTTGTGGATCCTGCTTTGGTGGCAGAGGGATTTCAACCTTCTGAGTCCTTAGGACTAGTAGGAAGCAAGTAGGCTTTCTCTCTGTTCTTGCCCCCACTATCAGCTGTTCACTCCCATGACTGTGACTAATTAGCCAGCACTTAGAACCCAATCCTATGGCATCCAGATGTCAGCAATTGCTTTTGGTTTCCAGAAGACTCAGCCAGCCTGCAGCTCTGCCAACACCTCCAGTGGAGATGTAGACCAGTGGCTGCACACTTGCCCTAAATTTGGCCGGGCTCTAGGAACAAGTGGTCAGGGCTGTGTTGAGCAGACAATGTGTGTATGTGTGGCCCAGCCGAAAGCTCTTAAAGCATGCCCTAGAAGACATGACCCATAACAAGCATTTGTAAATTGTTCCTTCTTATGTCTCCAGGTGGAGGTCAAGAGTTTTGGTCTTCTTTGAATGGAGGAGGAAGAGTCCAGTGCCTGGGTGCTCTCCATTAGCCTGGGTGCTGCTCCCTAGCCTGGATGAGCTATGCACACATAGACAAATACTTTAATGGACAGTATGAGGCAGAAAGGTTTATAGCAAGGCCAGGAGGCCAGGGTCCTTGAGCTTGCTATACTGAAGATAATTAGGCCAAGCCAGTCAGCCTGGAACTACATGGTTGACTTCATGCTTTATTCAGAGGAACACTGAGTTTTGCTCTAGAGTGAGTTCCTGAGGCAGTGGCCTGCTATAAGCTGGCTTGACCAAGACATAGAACACACACAGGCTAGGCCAGGGGGAGCCTCAGCAGTCTCTACCTATAAACTGCAGTTGGGCCATCCTGAGGTCAATGTACTGGAAGCAATTCAATTCAAATGACCTCTATCTCTCCCAGGGTGAGTTTTGGGGGCCCAGCAGAATAAAACACAGCCCTTTGGACTTCAGAGCATAGCATGGTATGGGGAAAGTGGGACTTACACATGGACATTGGAAAGCAGCAGGAGAGCACAGCCAAGAGACCAGCACTGGAAGGGTGTCCCCTGGGCTGCAGAAGTCTGGGAAGACATACACAAAGTGCTTAGGATGCCAGGCTCTGGTGTCCCTCTGGGCTCGAATCCCTATTCTGTTTCTGTTTATAGATTATGTGGCCTTTGGTAAGACATTTTCTTCACCTATAAACCTACCTTATTGGATTTTGTGAACATGAAATGAGGTAACGGGCATGAAGTTCTTAGAACAGGGCAGGGCGTACAGTAAGTGCTCAATAAACAAATGAAAGCTATTGTTATTTTTAGAGGAAGTGGTCATTTCAAGGTCACTGAGGCCTCTAAAGGAGCAGAGAGAAAGAACATTTAGAGCAAGAGGAACAAAGAGTATGACTGACTACAAGTCAATAAAAAGGACTAACTCCAGAATTTTTTTGGCAGGCAGGGTTCATACATTCAATAAATATTAAGTTACTATTGGCCTTGCAGCATGGAATACAGTGCTGAACTAGGCAGAAGTAATTGCTGTTCTCACTGGCCATTGTGAAGGAAGAATTGGGGGAGGGTGTGGAAATATTCCATCTAATTCAAGACAATATTTAAGTCACAGCTGAGGGCTTTGGGATGGAGAGGACAGACAATGGACCCAATGATCACCATTACATAGTTTCGAGAATCTCATTTTCATAACTCCATTCCTAGCAATTCCATCATGGAGAGTGGTTTATGGAACATCATGGAACTTTCTGGAACTCCTGGAAAGTCATACATCCCTGAACATTATCATCTAATGTGAGGGACACCTAAACTACAGAATGGTGGACAATAAGGCTAACCCCTCAGTGTCTTTCTGCTTCTCCCCTGAGTAACAGAAATGCTCTTTTGTGATTTGACCACAACTTTAGGGGTAATCCCATCCTTCTAGCCAATGAGAGGTTCAGGAACAAGCAGGCAACTTGATGGAAGACAATGCAATATGACAAGAGCTAGACTGGGGGCTTTTGAGAAAGTCTGTCTTTCTTAGTGGAGAGTATCCAGAGAGTCTCTCCCTAGGTTATCTGATGGATACAGCAAAGAAATGCTTCATTCACCCCGATTACCATTGTCAGCCATATGGCAATGGCAATCAATTAAGTGATCAATTAAAAATCACAAGGGAAGTTCGCCTTAGGATGATGTCAACTCGGTGGATGCCAGATGGAAAGATCAGAAGAACATTGGGTGCTTGATCTAGCTGATTGGCCAGAACCAATTTGGAAGCTCAGCTACCTCTGGACTTCTTGCACATAGGGTGTTAATACAGTCTTTAGTGTTTGGGTCTGTGTGTATAGAATATAGCACTTCCTAATGGACATACTTGATAAAACAGAACCAGAAGTTTATTTCTGTGCTTATACCTCCAGTTGGCTTCATCAGGGCTTTGGTCCTTCTCCAAGGAAACGTACTCAGCCAGGTCCCATCCCTGCTTATCTGGCAGTCTGTACAATGCTCGTAGGGATTCTAATTCTTGTGTGGATCCATCCCTACTGGAAACACAAGTGGTGGGGATGTCAGCCTTTGGATTAAGTCAGGTTTGACCATAGCAAGCACTTTTCCAGAGCTTCCTGTGCCTCAGGGCCATGGCTGAGCAGTTTATACACTTTATTTACTCTTCTCAACAACCCTGTGAGGTGGGTCCTACTGCTTCATACATTTTATGGTCGAAGAAGGGGAAACATTACCAACACTAAGTAACGTGTCCAGAGACACACAGCTAGTAAGTGGCCGAAGCTAGACTCAGATTCAAGTCGTCTGGCTTCCAAGTCTGTGCCACTAGCTGAATTTTTTCTCATTTGAGGTGGTTCTATGATTCACAGATAAAAAGTGTATAAAGGAAGAGGCAGAAGTGATCAATTAAAATAGAACGCACTTGAAATTATAAAATGGGAAAAACACACCTTTAGACTTTGATCAATCTTCAGGAAAGCCTCTGCAGGCTTTGGAGAACAGAGTATTCGTTTTTGGCAATTACTCACATTTCTCGCTATTTCTTCATAATCTCATCTCCATCGTTTCTCTGTGACTGTCTCTCTTTTCATCTCTTCATGTGTGTTAAGAACAAGTGAAACGGCAACGTACCGAATCAGACAAATTCTGCAACGTCTGGCCACACTTTGATAAGAATTCTATATTTTTACCTACTATGCAGGCGAAAAGAAAGTTCTGATATGAAAAGAAGCCCCATGTGAGCCTTCTCTCTGCCAAATGAATTGAGCTCACCCCACCTTTTTAATTTTGCAAAACATTTGTGTTGTGTCTCCGATCTCCCATGGTACACCAGTGGGCCGGGTGAGGGAAGGAGGGCCTACAGGGATGAGGTGCCTGGCTTGGCCCTACGGTGGGCTGCAGGTGCTTGGGAAGGCCGGCCAATGGGAGAGACTTCTTGGAACAAGCCTGACAAGTTACTGCTGGCCCAAGCCTCAGGCCTGATCTCCTTCCAGCTCGGCCCCAGGTCACCAAAAGGAAATGTATCTAATTTTTAAATCCCTCTTAGAGCCAAAGAGAATTCCAGCAAAATAGCCATAAACATTGAAAGAGTCTTGTCTGATTTAGGAAAACATTCCATTGGATTTAAAATGAAATATCCTGTGACTAATCTCATGGACGACTGGGAACGAGTCTAACTGCTCAATTTGGTGGTCAGTGAGAAGACTCGAGAGAGACTTTGTCCCTCCCCCACACCTCTTTGGGAATGGCAATAAATCAGCCAGGACTGAGTTTTCAAACAAGGATTGTGAAGGGTTTGCTGTTTGATCCTCAAGACCCCCTTCTTCTCAATTTGTCATTGATTTCCCATCAAGAGAGTTTGTGCAACTGAATCCCCTATGCAAATCTGGCACTTTGTAAGCCAGTAAATAAAACCCAAATGTTAATTCTTATGAGCACAGCATTTCCTGCCAAGAAGTGAATAATGCACTATGAAGGAAACAGCACCATGAATCCTTGGATGAGGCAACAAGAAACAGAGGGGCAGAGTTGGGGAGTAGGGAGTAACCAGGGGGGTCAAACCAGAAAGGGAAGTCAAAGGGAAGAGGAAGAAGGAACTGAACTACCTCTTAAGGTAGTTGTCTTGTCCCCTTGACTTGACCAGAAGCTTCTGATGGCCAGCACCAGGCAGTAATGAGAACTAAGGGTAATTGTTCCATGTGTCTGCACTGCATGGAGCACTTTCCACATTAGTTTGTTTTTTCCTTACACTGATCTGGGAGGCAGGTTCTGCTGTTGTCCCAAGTATAGATGGTCCCACAGGGGGGTGAAGGGATGAGGCACCTATTGGGTGCCGGAGCCCACTCAGTCCCACTGTGTTGTCTGCCCCAGACGGGGAATGTCAAGTGTGGGTACGGTGACCGCCTGGCCCCATGTGCCCGGGATTGAAGGGGGTCCTGGGAAGCAGGACTTCCAGCTCAAAAACCAGGAATGTCCCAGTCAAATTGGGATGAGTTGGTCATCCTAGGTATGGATGGTCTGACCATGAGTAACCTCCTTAGCTATTGATGTCAAGAGCATTTTCAGAAAAATGAGCACTCAGCCTGTAGCTCTGTCTGTCCAAGGTGACCTGGCAAGTTGGCCTAGTAAAGATGATCTCATTTCTTGCCTAGAGGGCACCCCCCAAAAAAATACCCTCCTGATATCTGACAAATGAAGAAGGGGACAACTATAATGACACATGATAATGTGTTTAACGAGACCAAAATTTCCCCTCGAACAATCTCCTAGGCCAAGATGGGAGGAAATCATCTTAAATTCCAGTTCCAGAAAGTCTGTAAGCAAATCATGATTCTTGTTTATTATTTTTAACCAACGGGTCCAACTAAAGGCACAGAGGTACTCTTTCTGCTTACCATTGGATCTGTGTAAGGCAGAAGAAAAGGATCCTACGCAGGGACCTCGTTCCCATTTCTGGGCCCTACTTCATGAGCTGAGACTTCTCACTTGTGAATTATACTACAGTCAAGCCTCTGTCTGTCTCCTTGAGGAGTAAAGTCAATCTTGGAGTCCATCCAGGAATAATAGTTTCTACAACAAACAAAGCCGTACATTTGTAAACAGCGTTTTTACATATGTCATTGGATTTGAGCTCCTGGCAACCCTGTGAAACAAGGTAGATATTCCATGATGGGGAGGCTGAGGTCAGAAAAGATAAGAAATCGATGGCAGATCATACATTTAGGGATGGGTGGAGCTGAAAATCAAATCCGTCCCTTTTGATTCCACATTCAACATGCTTCTAGTGGCTCCTTCCTCTTAGGGGATCAGGATCGTCTAATGGTTTTAATACCAAAAAGAGCTTATGTGAGCTCCTTAAAGGAAATAGATATATACAAAGTAAATATCTTTGTATTTCCCAAACTGATCACAGTGCTTGGCACCCAGTAGATCATCAGTCACCCACCTGAGACAGAGGGGGCAAGGGGTAGGTCTGCCTCCAACATGAACTGGACTGAAGTTTGAATCCTAGCCCAGCTGTCTACCTGTGAACTTCCAGGCAAATCACATCACCTCTGAGCCTACAGGCCCTCCCCAGGCAGAGGTGCGGGTGAAAATGCCCTCAAAGCTGTTGTGCACGCCCGCAGTTAAGAGCCCAGGAGGGCTTGGCATGCACCAGTACTCCATAAGAGGTTGTTTTCAGGGGCCAGGATTCTGGCCACTTCCTTACGCCCAGCCCAATGATGGAAATAGACGACCCAGGGCACAATGCTCTAATCCCTGGAGGCGGGCGGTGGACCAGATGCTTTCTGACCCTCTGTCATGTTTAACTCACCTTTCCCAGCAAAATGAGAGGGAATGTTCTTGACTCAGTCAACACAGTGACAGCGCTGTTGATGACCCCTTCCGTCTGTGCCTGGGGCCAACCTACAGGTGATAATTAGCTCTCAGAAAGCAGAAGGACATTAGCTCCATTCCAATTGAGATAATTAAATAAAGTGCCCACAGGTGGATCCAGTTAATGAGGCATCGACTGGGTTGCCACTGAGCCAGCCAGGCAGCAGGCATGGAGCTGGGGCAGGCACTTAGCGTGGCTGACTAAGCCGTGGGCATGCCCAAAAGCATGCAGCAATCCCCCCTTCTCCCTTTTCAACCCTCGGCTTGTTCCTGCCCTCGGTCCCCCAGGCACGTGGGTGTCCGGGAGGCAGGGACTTGCGCTCCGGGCTCTGCCACTAGCTCAGTGCATAACCTCCAGCAAGTATCTCCCTGTCCCTGCTGCGCTTCCTCAATTGTAAAGAGAAGGAAGCGGTTAAGGGGGCAGCTCACAAAACTGAAAGAGCTTGGGGACAACAGGATTCAGTCTCACTTTCTCCTTGCCTCTCCAATACTGCTAGTTTCTGCTTCTCTCTTCTTGGCCTCATTCTATTCCCCTATAAATAGGCTGTCCTGGAAACAGGCAGCCTTCAGCAGCCCCATATTCATAGCTTTCCAGCGATGACATAGGAGGCAGAGTCGGGCTCCCTCCCAGTTACAATTTTTAAAATCCTAGAGGAGGACCTGATTGGTCCAGCTCAAATGAGAGGTTCACCTCGTGGACCAATCATTTTGGCTGGGAAGTGACAAGAACTTGCATTAATCCAGAGGCAGATCTATTGATCTGTCACCAAAAGCCACTTGAATTAGAATCTTCCATGGTGACAGAATTGTTGCACATGATGATTCTTCCCTCTTCTACAAAGCAGAGCAGAAGCAGGTGGTATTCCTGGTGTGTGTGGGGGTGGGGGGTGGGGGTGGTGTGGTTGTGGGTGTGTTGGTCCTCTGGAACAGGAATAGATAATTTGCTTATCAAAATGATGTTATGAGTGATGGTTATTCTTCCAGATCAGTCTAAAAGTTAATTGGATGACCACGGACAAGTTACTTATCGCTCTGACTTTCAGTTTCCTTGCCTGGAAAATGAAGAATAGTAAGATTACTAGCTCACGGGTTGTTGAGGTCATTAAATAAGTCAGGTAGATTCAGTCCTTCACACACTGGCTGGGCAACAGCAAGCTCAATAAACTGTAGGCATTGTTATTAAAAAGTGAAGCACTGTGTGTATGTGCTTTAAACAACCATGGGGAACTTCACTTATAATGAAACGAGAGACTAATAAGACCCCTGATGAAAACACTTATTTTCTTTATTCTCAAGCACTGGTGGGTACAGAAAGGCAGGTTTAAGTGAAGAATGGTGTGAAGATTCTGATGTGAATCTTGGGAACACTTTCAAGGACCTTACATAGTGAATGTCCTCTTTCTGGCTAATTTTGCTGGTCACTTTCTTTTTCCTTTCCTGTCGCTGACATTACTCATTTGCTTTCTCGTGGTGTCAGAGACTTTTTAAGGGGGAGGGGAGGACTCAAAATAGGATGTAGGAGAAGAGAGAGAAGAGACAAGAAGAAAGAGACAGAAAATACAGGTTCCCCTGATGTGCCTAAGGAGTGTGCCACAGAGATGAAGAATACAAAGGAATAACTCTTATAATAGTTAACTAACAGTAACTAGTAGCATCATAACTGCTTGGACCCGTATGTGAGACAAGAACCCAGCTGGGATACAAACAAGTGGGTTCCATGCAGTAGTAGACAGAGTGGGGGGTCTGGAGTGTGCATCATTCACTTCAAGGGGATGGGTGGGAAGGACATGTGTGGGGTTTCTGGTGCTGACCCCCAAATGGTGCAGGAGACCAAGAACAGCTATATTGGTTCTTGAAGATCTCTAGGAAGGTACATCTCAAGGAGAAAATAGCAACAATGTTCCACTGAGCCTTTCTTTGTGTTCTATGCCCAAGTCCCCTGCTTTGAGCAATATACTCTGTCCTGCAATATACTCTGTCTAGGTAAGGATTGCCTTCTTGTTCCCATAGTGCTCGGTACCGAGCTCAGTCCCCAGGAGGCAATCTATAGCCATTGGAGGCAGTGAGTACTTGCAAATCAAAGTTGCTCCTAATGCTTCTCTCTGTGGATCAGTCAAGTTGCTCCCAATACTGATACTGTAGGACATTTTAGTTGACTTAGTAAAAGGGAAAGGGAATTCCCTTTGAGTGGTTTCATTCACTCATTGAGTCATTCATTCATTGATTCAACAAATAGTTCCTGAGGGCCTGGTGTCTATAAGGCTGTGGCGACTGCTAGGAACACATCGTGACCAAGACAGGCAAAGTTCCTGCCCTCCTGTAGTCTACATTTTGTAGGGGAAGAGAGATGAGAGGCCGCCAATGACCTATGACACGTGGTAAGCGCTCCCAATGAAAATACAGGAGCATCGAGGAGAGTAGTATGTAAGGGATGCCTGAAAATGAACAAGAAGTTAATATTTTGGTCCCTGTTTCAAAATTAAGATCCACATTCTTTTTGGAACTTCAGTTATACTTAGAGTCATAAAGGAAATATAGACTCATTATGGAAAACCTGGAAAATATAGAAAGCGTAAAGATGCAAAAATCTCCCATAAACCACTGTTAAAACCACACTTGTTTTATGCCTACTTGGGATCATATTGCATATAGTTTTGTAACCTGCTTTTTCATTTCAAATTACATGGTGAGCCTCTCCTCCACTCATAAATATTTAATTTAAAACATCATTTTAAATAGCTGCATCCTATGCCATTATATAGATAGATGTGCCATAAATTATTTAATCATCTCCCGATTGTTAAATATTTGGTTTGTTTCCATTCTTACAAACATGCTTCAATGACTCTCCTTGTTCCTAAATCTTTGTTTGAGATTCTGTTGGTTTCTTAGAATAGTTTCCTAGCCAGTCAGTCCCCAAATATGCATTGAGCAATTATTATATGCCCGGAAGTTTCTTTTGCTTTTCTAGCCTGTTTGGTCCTGTTAGGAATTCTTGACTACACTATCCTTAGATTTGTTCACCTGACAAAGTGGGCCTGTTGACCCTCATCGTGTCTTGGCCTCAGTTGTGCCCTTGGGCTCAGGGCATGAGGGGACCCCTGTCTTATTTGGACCTCTCTGTATCAAGTCTCTTTTCGTCATGATCTTTTATCTCTTGCTACTCAAGCTCTCTGAAGCTGTGTGCTGTGTTCACACACTCAGGCTTTCTGTGTCTTACCCATTCTCTTAGGGGCTGGGGGCTGTGGCAGGAAGAGTCCCCAGAAATTGGACCAGACTCCTGAAAGTATATGTGTATTCTGGGGGGTGGAAGAGAAGCAGAGAAGGGGGCAATCCCAAGTCAGTGTGCAGGAACATAGAAGATGAAAATCTAAGTGGGGACAACGGGAAACTGGACTGCCTTCCTCTTGACCACTTCTTTGGATGGACTGAAGGAGGACTTGGGTTTCTAGGGTATATCACTGACCTGTCCCATTAACTGTTCCTAATCTGTAGGCAACCTCTGGAAAATTCCAAGGATACTGGAGTAGGTTGATTACATCATGGCCTCTCTTATTATATGTCTTTACCCTGTATAACTTTATAGCCCCGTCCCGCTCAGATTCTGGCTTAGCCATGAGACTAATAGGACGCTAGTGATGGGGGGCAAATAGAGGTTTGAAAGCGTGGATCTATTTTCACCAACCCTCTTGCACAACTAGAGTCCCTCTCCATTCCAACTCTGACACTGATGTAAGAACATAGCAAGGCTAGCCTATTGAAGGGCTGTAGGAGCTATGAGGACCTAAGGCCATCCTAGGCCAGCCAGTCCACTGTCAATCTGTCACTGACTGCAGATACATGAGCAAGCCCAGCCAAGATGTGTGGAGGCTTCTCAGATCAGCTGAACTAACCCTTAGGCCCTGAGGAAAAAATAATAAAACTTATATTAAGCTTTGGGGTTTTTTGTTACTCAGCAATAACTAACTGATACAGACCTTAATACTGAATATTAGAGAAGGGGGACAGTGGGGGAAAAAGACAGGCAGAAGGTACAGCAACAGATTGAAACACTCAGAAAACCTCAGCTCTGAATTCACATGAAGCACTACTGTACAGCAGGACTCCCACCCCTGTGGCCGCCATTTGACCTCCAGGTTCGAGCTTGGCTATCCTTTCACTTGAAGGTATGCTCCTTTCTGATTAGCAGTCCCAGGAACCGGGTTTGTCAACTCCTGGAGATTATCTTCAGGGACTGACCCATCCTAGTTCTGAGGTTCTAGAACTGCACAACCATCAGGAGAGAGCATTGGAGACCCCACGTGGGAATGCTGGGGGCTCTTTTGTCCTTGTCTACACTTTTGGCTTCCCCCTACCCACGTGGCTGACCTCCTGAGCTCAGGTTTCATTGGTTATTTCTCATCTGGAGCAGCCTGCAAGACTATATTTCATTATAGTCTCATTACTGGGTCCCCAAACTGGACAACAGCAGGTTGGTGAGGATAGATGGGAGGTCATCAGATGGATCAGTCCACCTCCTGCACAAAACATCTCCCTTTCCACCATGTTTGCCTCTTGCCTCATGTCCTGGGCATGGATGGGGCCATGAAACACAGCCCTTGGGGAATCTGAAACACACAGATTCACTCAATGCAAATAAATGGCCATTCATTCTAGTTTCTTTTTCCTTCAAGCTGGCTTCCAAACTGGAGAAAGGCAAGTCGCCCTCCACTCTTCCCTCAATATTACATGGTGGTTTCAATCTCATTATTGTTGCATTATATGTAGCACATCTGTTACTGGTCAGGAGCCAACTATTTAATTCTATTAGATACATCTATACAGCAAAGTGATAATCTACACCAGGTTTGTGGAACAAGCACTTAATACTTGGCAGTGAGCAGCTGAAGGCTCAACGCACAAGCAAGAGAATGTCGGAGTCCCAGCTTAGCTGAGGGTCGCAGGCAGCCACAAAGCTTTGCTGCATTCTTCTTCCCCGGGCCTGCATTCCAGTGTGGGAACCGAGTCAGTCATCGGCTTGTTCCAACATCTGCAAGATATTGATGAGAATGAGGGAGATGAAGAGGGGAGGGAGAGGGGAAACGTTTACCTAACCAAATGCTAACTCTTCCAAGGGGATTCATGTCAGCGCAGACTAAATGATGTGAGAGCTTTAGGCACATGTGGTAGTATTTACCCCCCAAGAAATGGACACAGATTCGTGTCTTGTTCAGTAATTACAGCGCCTTAGACACACCTTCCACAGTTGCCCCCGAGTTCCTCTCTGTGTTTCCTGACTTCTTGTCTGCACCCTGGAGAATGGGTTTGCCCTCAGCATGGGGGCCACAGATGGGCGCTGTGTGCTGGGCTCTCCGGCCCGGATCTGAGCCCGTGAAATGCTGGCCAGCACGGCTCCACAGTCTCCCAGACACCCCATCTTGCACACCCTCTGCAGCCACACTTGCTGTCTTGCACCCTAACTAGGTCACTTTTTGTTGGCATCTCTTGCATTTTTGCCCAGAGGGCTGGAGAAATGGGGAAGGAATGCTGATAGAATCTCTGTCTAGTTTCCCCTCCATCCAGCAGGAAGAATCGTTTTAAATCTCAAAATTGATGAAGGGAAGCAGGAAAGGGCAGGTCAAGGAGAATCATGTCTCATATTTCATCGATTTTAAGTAAGATGTCATCAATTTGAAGATGCATCATTATTTTATATACAACTAAGAAAGAGAAAATGCTGACTCTTCAGTTATGATAATGCCATCAATTAAGAGACTCATCTCAATTTCAGAGACGTTAAAATACGGGGACAAAAATGTACATCTCAGGATGTTCAACCCCAGGGCTCTCCCAAGGCTGGCCACTATGACTTGTGTGACAGTGGAGACATTATTTAACATCTTTGTGCCTCGATTTCCTCATCTGTAAAATGGGAATAGTGAAAGCACCCAGCTCATACCGTTGTTATAAGGATTAAATACTAATGTATGTAAAGTGCTTCAAGGAGATGCTATGGGAGCATTTACTTACCATGTGACCTTAAATACGTTGCTTAATATCCCTGAGCCTGTTTCCTCAATTACCAAATGTAGGTGGCAATATTGTCCTATTTATTTTCCTTTAATGTGAACCAGTGCTTGGACCTACACTAGCCGGGAAGACAGGGAGATAAGGGGAGCTGATGGAAGGAAAGAACCCATTATGGTGAGTGGACTCACAGGCCAGCACGTTGACCCATCCCTTCCTGGTCCTCCCAGTTGTCCAGGCCACATCTGTGGGACTGCCTTGCTGACTCCACTTGACCACACCAGGCTGCCCTTCTTTCTAGGAGTTCAGGGGAAAGACCTGGTTTGTCATTGGCCACTGTCTTTGCAGTTGATATGAACTGCAGTTGACTTTATATCCCAAATAGATGTGTGCCTTTGTCCCTGGGGTGCTTTAATCATCATTTGCCAAGAAGTTTCCTATTTAGTCTCATGGCTAATTTTCTTAATGGCCCTGGAGGGAAGGGAAGGTAGTATTATGATTCCTATTTACTAAATGAGGAGACTGAGGGTCGAAGAAGTGAAATGACAGCCCAGAGTCACCCAAAGCTGCTTCTCTTAGACATCGGTCACGGTACTTGTCCTGGTATGGTTGATTGGAGTTCTGCCTGCCTCTATTCGGTGCCTCTCCCCGCCATGACCCTTCCTGCAGAAGGATTCTACATTTCTGCCTGTTGACATCAGACTTGGCCAGGTGACTTCATTTGGCCAGTGAAATGCAAGCTTCATCCAAGAAGAACCTCTAAGAGCTCTGCTTCATTTGCTATATGCCTGTTCCTTCTGCCATAACATTGGCGAAGTTCCAGTGAGAGGCTGCTTTATCACTGGGTCCCCTGGTGAGGACAATGTGAAACAGAGTTGCAGATGGCCTACAAGGGACATGTAATATGAGCAAGAAGCAAACCTTTGGTTGTAAGCCATTGAGATTGTGGGGTTGTACGTTACCATAGCAAAACCCTGCCTATTCTAATAGATATAGTGTGCTTTATAAAACATACCGTCCATGCACAAGATCTGTACCTTTTACCACCCTCTACCTTTATGAAACATTTGCTCTTTTAGAAGAAGATAGTACCAGTGGCTTGATAATGACAGCCTCTGATTCCTATCTTAGCACACACTTGTCTTCTTCATACAGTCCTGATTAGCTCCCTCTCGGCACAAAATCAAATATTTCTGATTATAGGCTAGAGCAGCACAGTTTTAGCCATTGATGTCTCTTGGTATGGGTTCAGTTGTGCCCTCCACTTCCTGCCAAATCCATATGCTGAAGTCCTAATTCCCAGTACCCCAAAATGTGACCTTATGTGGAGACAGGGTCTTTACAGAGGTCATCAAGTAAAAACGAGGTCATTAGGGTGGGCCCTAAGCCAATACAGCTGCTGTGCAGATGACAAGGGGACATTTGGACACAGAGACACGCATTCAGTAAGAACACCATGTGAACATGGAGGCGGCCATCCGCCAGCCAAGGAGAGAGGTTTGGAACAGACTTTTTCTCATAGTCCCCAAAAGGAACCGACCTGCCAACACCTTGAGGTCAGACTTTCTAGCCTCCATATATGTGAGACAATATATTTTTTGTTGTTTGAGCCAACCACTTTGTGAAACTTTGTTATGGCAACCCTAATAAATACACCTCATATATCTTTCAATTTCTTAAGAGTATGGAGATGGAAACAAATCGGTGGTAGCAAATTAGGGCAGAATGAGATGATATTTGGTAAATAAAAGTAGGGGTGGAGAGGAAGAGATACTCCACAGGTATGGCATCGGCAAGCTACAGCATGAGGAATCCACCTCATGTCTTTGAGTTCTGGAAAGTACACTGATTCTGCTCACGTGTTGGGTGAGAGATGCTGGAGAAGGTAGGTTGGGGCCACGTCATGGAAGCAAACCTTGGTCTTGATGAATGGACTAACTCTGAATGCTTTTGTTTTTTAAAAAAGATTTATTTATTTATTTTACAGAGGGAGAGAGCAGAGGGAAGGGCAGAGGTAGAGAGAATCTCAGACTCCACACTGAGCACGGAGCCCAATGTGGGGCTCAATCTCACAAGCCTGAGATCAAGGCCTGAGCCCAAACCAAGAGTTGGTCGCTTCACCAACTGCACCACCCAGGTGCCCCAGAATGCTTTCATTTTTGACAATCAGAAATTGCTACAGCTTTCTGAAGCATTCTCTGGTGGATCTGGGGTTTGTAAATGGTCAAAATTTAATCAGGACCAAGTGTAGTTGAGCAAAGGCAATCATGGAGTTGGGACAATAAGTAATGAAGTAATGAGTAGTTTTCTAGAGTGGTTGGCTTTTGGGAAGTAAATAGATCTCCCTCTGGCTACGTAGTTGCACATATTGCTTCCTGAAGAAGGTACTTTGTTGGTCAAACTTCTGATACATCTCTCCGCTTGGCAGTGACATCTCAATCAGCCCCCCTGGAGGTGGCCTACTGAGTCTTGGCAGGCCTGTTCTCTCCAGCCCCTGGCATCAGCCCCGTGCTTGAAGAGGTCCACCCGAGTCGGGCAGAACACTGCAACCTCTGACTGGCCAAAGTTGGGTGTGCAATGAGTAGTGCTGCCCTAGATCTGCCACAGAGGAGCCCAGCCTTGACCTGATCCCACCATGTTTGCCCCATCCATGGCCGTGTGATAGTTTCTGCCTGCCTTCCTGGTTTTCCATTCCAGTTTTTCCAGCTCTCTGAGTTCAGAGCACTGAGCATCAGCCTGGGGCCTCTGGGCCTTGATGGACTCATCACGCTGAGGTTCTGGCAGAGGTCCTCCTTCAGGTGATCGGGACCTCATGCCTGGAGAACCATGGCAACATGATCCACTCCTCCGATCCATCTCCCATGGGCACTGACTCCACCCAGCCTGTGTTTACTGTGACAGCTTGTGTAATATAAAATTGGACAATGGGTCACCCTTCTGAAAGGAGTCAACAACCTTCCAGCCAGGCCATTGTTCAGGAGGCTGCCCCACCTGGATTGCTGAAGACCCTGTATACTGCACATCAAGCTCCCTTCCCCCAAGGTATAACCATAACCATTCATTTCCACAGATAACGGGGCGTGCTTGTTACTCCTGATCCTCAAATGAACATGGAGGGCTAAATGCCTAGTTTTGAAGGTGCCTGGGGACCTGCAGATAAATGATGGCACTCAGAAGCCAGGGGCTCATGTTACCGTTGAGCTGCCCACAACTGGCTTTCCTCACTCTAAGTACCTTGGCAGCAGTGTCCTTTCCAGCTGTACGTCTCTTACTTAAGGGAGAGCCCGTCCAGTGCTCTGAAGCAAAGGCCATGAGATTCAAATCCCATTCCAAGCAAGTGAGTGACAAGCAACTAATTTCCAAAGCTGTGCAGCGGATATTTTTCTTCCTTCAACCCTCTGGGAGAGAAAATGATGCAGATGAAATGCCCCAAGGGGGAGCAGCTTGTTGTAACTTATGATTAATCTTGAAAAACCACATGAGTTAAGCATCCCAGTCCTGGAGCTAACCTAAAACCAGGAACATGATACCGCTCCCTCGCACACCCGCTTGCTCCCTTTCTCCCCTGACTGCTCCCAGAAATCTTAGTTGCATTTATACAATGCAGCTCTCTTGCTGCTCAAGCCAGTGGAGGGGACATTTGCTGGGACCAGCTAAGACAAAGCAGCCTTGAGTCTATCTTGGGGGATAGCTCCTTTAGTAGGAATAATAGCCCCAATGCATCTTTAAAGGAGTTTGCTCTTTCAAATACTTGATTTTGTTCTTCATGAAAGCCCAGTGTTGGGGAGCATTTCATCCTCTCCTCAGTCCAATAAAGATGCTTCTGGAAGCATGTTGGGCCACCGCTGACCATCAGAGAAAATGGTCATGGTAAATGGAGCCTGGGGTGAAAGACAGCCCTCCCACCTCTTCACAAGTAAGGCATCTAGGTGCCCCCAAAGGGCTCTCTGTGCAAGGTGCCCACCTCTGACTGTGAGCAAATCATTTACCCCTCAGGCTCATGTTCTTCATATCAAAATTAGACCAACATTGTTTGCCCTACCTCCAAGATTGCTTGGGGAAACAAAGTCACTATGGCAATAACATCATCCGTGTGCCTCTGCTGTCTCTCTTGGGGTTTTTATGAAAATGAAGTGAGTTCATGCATGCAACATGCTTAACAATCGTGCCTGGCACACAGTCAGTATGGAGTAAATGTTGGCCATTATTTTTGTTGGCTTTGAATGAAGCCACACCAAAGATGGTGAAAAGGAGAAAGTGTGTCACCAGCAAGAGCAGGAATTACCTCCCTATAATCACAGCTCTCAAGCTGTGACCCTGAGCAATCCATAGGGCAAGACGTTCTTTATCCCAACTACAACTGATTCTTCTAGGTCGCCCCAACAGCAAAGTGGGACCTTTGGACAAGGCTGTCGTGAATCAGGGACATTTCAACATAGCCCTTTTGATGTTGAGCCATCGAAATGCAAAACTGAGCCCAACCTTGTCCTCAAAACTGACCCTATGGGAGGGGAAGAGGAAGTGTTGCTATTTCTACAGTTCTTGTTAATAACTTCTTTTTTTAATGGAAAGTTTAAGCATTTGTTTTCTAGGCTGCATCAGAGCATCCTGGGTCAAAGTTATGATGTCAGATGTCTGTCCTCTCCCACAGACCACCCAGTCTTCTCAGACAGAGCTTCTTTCCTGGTGCTTGCTGTGGGTCGCTGGCCTATGAGGCTCTGTGGCAGGGGAGTAAATCAAAGGCAGAGTTGGACCAGTTCTATCCTAAGGAGAAAGAGGCAGCGTTATTGGCCACGAGCTTGGGAAAGCCTGGGTTGGGGTACTGGGGTGTCCAGGCTTGCAAGGCATTTACATTAATTGGCCACCATTTATGCCTTCGTTCCCAGCTTATTTTAATTAGCTGCTTCCGGATTTAATCTCCCAAATGTTCTGCCTCCCGTCCTTGTTTAATCCTGCAGTCTGATGGGCCCTTATTTATGCACATCAATACTGTTTACAAACATGAAAGCCGCCCAGCGGTGTTTGAACTTTAGGCACTGCCATTGGTTATCGATAAGGAAAGGCAGCTCAGCAGGTGGCGCATCAATACTGACAGGTCAATATTGCATGCGCAGGCAAGATCCAGGCCTTTCTGCATGGTCTGGGGGAGGAGGTTGCAGTTGGCAGAGGCTCCATCCCACTGGTCTTTGCCCTCTATTATCACCATCTTCTTTCCCATTCTGAGTCACTGATCACCTACAGGGTTGATGTGGTTATTGAAGAAGCTTGCTGTTGTAGCAATGGAAGAAATCTACCGTTTTGGAAGAATGTCTTTTTTCCCAACAGACCCATAGGACCATGGTTCTCCTGGGGTGCTGGAATCGGAGTCAATTTTCTGCCAGGCTCCCACACTTTGGGATAAGTCAGAAGCTCTCTTGCTTCCCTTTTTAAGTCTAGAAAATATGTTTCAATGGTTGAATGTGGTAACACATTCAAAAGTGTTTTTATAACAGTATGATGGGTCAAGTGGGTTGTGCAATGGTTTACGGAGCCCGACAGACACAGGTTCAAACTCCAGTTCTGCTCCTTCCTGGCTGGGTGCCCTCCAGTGGTTTACACAATCCCTCTAATTCCCAATTTACCCGTGTGTTAAATAGGCTATTTCAGAACTAAATGAGATTAAACATTAAAGGGTGTATGTAGTCTAGTACCTAAGACCTAAGAGACACTGTTGCTCCATGATGATGGCTATTTTATTAAATTGCTATCATTATCGGGACACCTGGATGGCTCAGTCGGTTAAGCGCCTGCCTTTGGCTCAGGTCATGATCCCAGGGTCCTGGGATTGAGTCCCAAGTTGGGCTCCTTGCTCAGCAGGGAGCCTGCTTATCCCTCTGCTGTTCCCCCTGCTTGTACTCTCTCTCTCACAAATAAATAAATAAAATTTTTTAAAAGATTATTATCATTATCATTATTATTATTACAGTTCCCAGGTCAGCCACTTCTTAACTGAGTGAATTTGGAGAACTTACTATTCTTCCTGAGCCCTGATTTCTTCAGTTGTCAAATATGAATCATAGCATCAACCTCTCAAGATTCTCAGAATTGAATGAAAATATTGTGTGATCCACAGACTGGCATATTTGAGGTTCTCTCAATGCACCGTCCCCCAAGGGTAGTTTTCTCTCTTTCCTTCTGTGGAGAGATGTAAACCTCCTTTTTTGTGTGTGTGCCAGCACCGGATGTGAGAACATGGCTGACTTCCCTCAGGTGGTGTCTCAGGTGGCAATGTCCACAAGACCCCTATGGATTTTTATTTTTTTGTCCTTTGTCACTTAACCATCTCCTCCTCTCTGCATTTCACAATGCAATCTGTGGGAAGCAGCTTGGTTAATTCAGGACTTCATTTTTACAAGTTCCTGCATGGGACTCCAACTTCCAAGGGGGTGAGTCCCCACAGCCCCTCTGCTGTGTGACAGAGAAACTATGTTTCTAGGACTTCTGCCATGACAGCTGCCCAAGCCACATATACACATTTAGCCTCTGATGATGCACTGAGGGGCCTTGGTTTTTACTGAGGTTATTAACTGGCTGGGTGCTTTGGGATTAGCACTTCCCCCAACGGTAATGACTCTCCAAACAAACAATTTAAAAATCTGCCTTCCAGGAGAGTGACTGACTCATCTGGATTTGCCTGAACTTTCCTTCTTTCAGGACTGAAAGACCCATGTCCCAAGAACCTCCTCAGTCCTGGGCATCCTACCGCATCTGTTACCCTACCTTCCTGGGTGATCAAATTATCTTCCCTTTAAGCTAAGGATGACACGAAAAAAACTTGAGACCACTTGTGGGGTTTCTCTTGCAGAAAGGAACAGGGACACCCAAAGAGACCTGGGCTCCCGCAGAGAACATACGAGGCAGGTCTTTCCTAGAAGAGATTCTGTAGAAAGGACTAGATGGTATGGATGGTGTGATGGGATACAGCACTCAACTTCTTTGAATCATGACCACCCCTTTTCTCTACTCCCCACCTCCCCTTTGAGTCTTATGTAAGACCTCTTGGGGTAAAGCACAGCCCAAAGTAAATCTGAAGACAATTTTGGTATCTCTCTGGGTTTAAGAGTCATAAAAGCTCTAGTCTCTTTGAGAAAGAACAGCAGAAGCCACTCTACCAGATATGTAACAGAAACTTGAGAATAATTTTAATCATAAGCACAACAAACCAGGTTAAAGATACTGTTCAGTTCTGGTATAACTGATGTTTCTGTGGACTTTAGATTTTAAAGAAATGGAGTAAGCGAGGAAAGCAAATATAGTAGCTGATGTTTCCTGGGTATGTGGTGAACCCCAAGCACTGTGCAAACCAACTGCTCATCGGCCTCATCTCATCTATTCTAAGTAGCAAGCCTAGAAGAGAGGTACCATTATTATTTGTATCTTGGAGTTGAAAGCATGAGTTCCAAAGATGTGGAAGGAACTGGTCTAAGGCTGTACAACTAGCGAGGGTCAAGGCCAGGATTTGAAATTTGGTCTTCAGGGCGCAGAGCCGTGGTCTTGAATAGTGAGCTACACTGCCTACCACTGTCTTGTCTTCCACTTATGTTCAACCTCACCATTGCTGCCATAGATTTTTAACATGATTTCTTGAAAACTTCATAGGTGCTTTGCTCAAGAGGAACCCAAGTAGTCTATGCTATTGTAATGCTGTCTGCCACGTGCACGCGTGCACACACACACACACACACGCACACACACACACACACACCTGCACACACACGGGCTGGTAAAAATGCAGAGACACAAGTGGAATCATTGTAAAACATGTAGCTTTTCTTTTAACTTTGAGCTTTCCATGCATCCGTCTCAGTGACTGTCAGCCAGCCAATTTAGAGGGTACAGCCCTCTAAATTCCGAAGAATTTGGAGGGGGTGGGGGAGGGAGAGGAAGATGCTGGTGCAGCGGGCGGAGAGCCATAGAAAGTAGAAAGCTCTGTGTAGGTCATGGCCCCTCCCTCTCAAGTCTTCAGAAAAGTTAAAACCTTTATGATTGGAAGCCTTGAGAGCAACAAGGGACCAAAATCTAGCCTGTGGCCATCCTGAGGCATCACCCCAGGAACACATGCATAGAACTTCATGGAGGGTGGGGGAGGCTGGGAACTGGGAGAAGCTGGGAGGAGGGTTCTGGGCTTAGTGGCTGAGCTGGGAGGCAGACTGGAATTGGGAATATGAGTCAAGTTCACCTGGTCTCTCAGGGGAAGATGGTTTCAAGTGTGTCTGGGCCACACACGTCCTTCAAGTCCTTAAACATCTGGCCATGTGTTTTCAAAATCCCAGATTCTGCTAGCCCAAGACTCTGAGAGCAAGGAAGTGCTGTTCTGGGCAGCTTACCCTTCTCCATGTATGTCCGCCAGAACCCTAGGGGCTGGAAAATTCTGATTCTGCCACAAAGGTCCTTTGAGTGCATCTCCTTTCCCTCCCCTCTACCTCAGGTTCCTTCTCATCCCTCCTTCCCCCAAAGAATGCCAACCAGTTTATAACATACTTTGGGTTTGCCAGCTTCCAGAAGCAGGGTGAACTGGGGGTACGAAGCTGCAACTTCAACTGTTTTCAACGTTCCCCCTTTCATGGGAGGCGAACACAAAAGACAGCCCCAGACCCATGCGGTTGACAGTTGGGAGATACTTCTTGGAGATACCTCCGGCACTGAATTCCCAGAGGCCTCCATGAGCTAGAAGTCGCTTTGTTTACCTCTGAGAAAGGATCCTCCTTTATGGACCGTGTAGACGGTTTGGTGTCGGGGGCCCGTTCTCTGAGATTCTGGAAAAGTTTTCTTAAACATCAACAAGTCGCTGCTGGGTCTCCAAGACTGTTAATGCCTCTTTAGCCAAACGACGGACAGTGTGGAGCTTTGGAAAACACCATCTTCACAAGGTAAGTAAGGCATTCGGCAGTAAATCTGGACTTTTTTCTCCCCCTTCCCTGTCTACCTTTTTTTTCTTGCTAATTGGCAGAAAAGTAATGAACGAGGCACTGATTGAACAGATGCTCCTCATGGAAAAAGGCAGAATTGGAGTTTTTCTTGCCCTCTTTTTGTTTTTGTTTTTTTTTGAACACATCAAGAAGGTAGTAACATGTGGCAGGTCAAAAATTAAGAGAAGGTAACAGTACAGATTGTAAAGAACACAAAGGAGTTGGAGTGTGTGTGTGCGCGTGCGTGTGTGTGCGTGAGTGTGTGCGCGCGGGGGTGTATTTTCTCTTTTGTTTTAACTTCCTTGCATCTTTTTTTTTTTTTAAAGCTCATATTCGGCTGTAGCTCATAATTAGCAGCTAGGCCTCTGGGACCTAATTAACCAATTCAATTAACAAAAAAAGCACACAAGTCACCCTGACATTTGTCAGCCATTAGGAAGGATGTCAGACTGGCAGTTTCAGCCGAAACATTAATGGTGATTAGCTCATTTTGCGACTCACTTTACTCCAACTATCTTCCTGGTGAGGCGGCTTCTAAGCCACACTGTCCGGAGCGATGGGCCAGTAGCTTGACCTTCAGAGGTCAATAGATTGCTCCCTCCTAGCTCTTCCACTGGGTCAAGGGGTCCCGTCCCAACCTTAGCTAAGACACGCCTGCACTTCTCCCAAGTTCCCACTAAGTCCTTTTGGATAAGCCTAAGTACTCTGGGCTATTTCTCCAGGGCATAAGAATTCAGCAAAGGCTTATTTATTAGGGATGAAATTTTTAAAATCTCATTACCATTATTATTTTTGGCCTATTGGTTCCCACATTTACTTCCTGCACTCAGCAAGGTTGCTGCAGCCAGATCTGGCAGGCAGTTCCTGCATTTGGGCACTGTCGTCGTTCTTGGAGTTGATTAACTCCGGTATCTTATGGGAGGCAGACAGGTATTTATATGGTAGCGGTGGCTATCTTTGTCTCTGATCTCCCTTAATGTAACTCTACTTCCCTGGACTCCCGGATTTAATAATAAGCAAGGAAGTCTATGTAAATAAAAAGCTCAGGTGCACGGGTGGACAGATAAAGGGGGGGTTCTGAAATATCAGAGACTAGGTGGTTTTCTCCCAGCGTCTTCCTCTTCCTGACTTCCGTCGGTCTTCAAGGAAGTTTCCAAGGCTTGTTGTGCCAGCCTGAAGAAATAATAATCAGCAGGTATCACAGGGAGATTGTGCTCGGCCGCATGTAAGTGAAAACTCAAGTAAGCATGAGTTAAATGCATGGGGATTTATTGTTCTCACCCGACAAGAGGGCCTGAGGAAGGCACCCAAGCTGGTACAGCTCCTCCACAACTCCATAAACCTTCCCCCATCCTCTACCCTCTGTCCCACTCTCCTCAGCCTGTGTGGGGCTTGTCCTCATGGTTGCAAGATGGCAGCTCCCATACTTCCAGGCCTTGCAACTGTGTTCTGGGAAGGAAGAGTGTGCAGGGCAAAAGGCGAAAAAGCCTTGCAAAGTCTGTTTCTTTTTAAAGCAAGAAAACCATAGTTTTCCAGGAAGTCCTACCCAGCAGACATCCCCCTTTGACTGACCAGAACCGTGTCAGATGGATACCTCACCTACAAGGGACACTGAGAAATCGAGATTTTCTTGGCTGGATACACTGCTGCCCTGAACAAAATTGAGATTCTGTCAGTAAGGAAGGAAGGAAGGACAGATATTGGTACACTAGCAACATTTGCCTCAACCATGTATTGAATCCCTACGAGGGGGACCTGTTTTCTCTGCAAGAGCTCTGCAGGTTGGTGATGAGATCCCTGTTTGACGGATCGGACAGAGGATGCTCAGAGAGGTTAAGGAGTTTGCCTAAGATCGCGTCGCTGGCAAGAGGCAGTGCAACGATTAAGATTCAGATGTGCTGGAGCTGAAGCCCGTGGGTTTTTTCTGCCTTTACCACCATAGGCTAGCCGTGGGTTCTCAACGACTCAATCTCTAGCCACACAGCAGAAACCCCTGCCGATGGAGATTTTTGCCCAGTTGAAAACGTGGGAACGGGATACTCAGAAGGTGCTCTCGGCCCTCCAGGTTGCCTCTGTTGTTTGCCTGGTTCCGAGCCGCATGCTAATAACCACACATATGGGTCTCATTTCCCCCAGAGCTTGCCCAAGTAAGCCCCCAAAGCCACCTTGCTGGTCACCCTCTGCGCCTTCCTGCCGGCCCCCAGCTCCCGCTCACACACAAAGTTGACCCATTCAAACTGGAGACAGCCCAGGCTGTGCAATTAGGCTGGGGGAGAAAACAGACCCTATTTCAAAAGGTGACTCCCTACCATTTTGAAATAAGACTTCATTAATTGCAGGCCCCTATTGATTCATTACCATGAAACAGCCTGGACTGCTTGCCTGCAGCATAACCTTTCTCAGCCGAGGGAGCTGGACATTCTTTGCAGGTAATCTACAGGGCCCAACAGCAAATATCTGGAATCGGGACTATTCATGCATGAACAATATAGCAGCTCCTTATTGTCACGCCCATTGTTCCTGCACAAAGAGCAGCGGGCCGGTTAAATCTATTTTAGCTGAGAAGGCTCTACAGAAAGCCTTGCTACCAAGCATTTGATACTGATCACAGAGTCACATCAGGGAACAGCCGCTGAAAGGAGGAAGTCATTTTTATTGCCGAACGTGAGAGGTGACAACCTCTCCTCAGCTCCGGCTCCCCAGGACTTAGGCCTCTAAGTGGGAGTGAGGGTTTTGTTTTGTTTTGTTTTTAAGGCCACTCAATGAGAGTGGGTTTTTAAAGGGGGCGATGGTGCGGATAGGCGGGAGGAGAAAAAGGTATCACACAATGTCGCATTCAGGCAACATATGTGAGCTGGGGATTCATTCAATTTTAAAACCGTGTTCCCAGGGGAATCAAGTCTGTGAGTGTGAATTATAGCAAAGGGTGTGGTGGCCGAAGAGTTGCTGGCCCCAAAAGGGTACCATTTGGAACGAGGAGTCTAGCGTAGAGAAAATGGGGATTCCACCCTGCATTTGCCTCTCTTTGGCCTCTCTGCAGAGGGTGAGCCCATCGGGGGTGGTCCCTTTGAGATTTCTGTAATGTCCAACGCATGGCAGGGCTGGACGCCGATGGAGAAGAAGATTCAGCCGGGTAAGACACAGAAGGGGCTGAAAATATTGTTTAGTCCAGCGGCAGAGAGAGAACCGGGAAGGCATCTGGGGCTTTCCCTGCTTGTTAGTTTGGGATTAGAAGCCAACCCACCGCTTCTCATCCTCCGTGAGTAGCCATAAGCATGCTCTCGTGCCCTCCCAGGGCATCTCAGAGCTGACCATCAGGCCTGCTCTCGACGTCAGGAAGCCATCATGGCACGTTCACCACGGTGAACGAACCTCCAGTTACAGGGCAAAGAGGGGGGGTGCAGCTGACAGCCATCTGTTTGCCAGTCGGCGCTGCAGGAGACAGAATCCGGGAAGTGGGTACCATTGGTTGCTTGGAATCATTCATTCCACAAATATCTAGAAAGGTGTGGGGAAATAAAAGACCAACCAAATGAAAAAAAGTAAAGGCTATTTAATTAGAGCTTGCCACAGCCAGGGAGTCAGCCCCCATCGCTTGCCTTTGGCAGAGACTCAAAGGCAGGCAGGAGTGAGGCAGCTTTCCAGCGGGCAAGAGAAGCTGGAGGTGTGGCCTGCCTGGAGGCTGTTGGCCTGGGGAAGGGGGAGGTGGGAAAAGCCGAGTGTCCTAGGAGGGGAGTGTCCCGTGTGGTTGGTTAGGGTATCTATTTGGCTTTCTCTCCTTGGTCCTAAGTTGAAATCAGGGATGACAACTAGGGAGGCTGTCAGTTATTATCCGAGTCCTGGCTATTCAGGGCTGATGGTTACAGACGTTCCTGTTTTGCTCCCTGGATTGTCCCTAGAAATAGCAGCCTGGCTTCCTGGGCTGTTGGTGGCAGATAAGGGGGCGCTGCGGGTTGTGGGTCAAAGTTCTCTTCTTACTTGTGGTCATTGTGCCTTTGTATTTTCAGTCTCTCAAGTAGATAAGGCCCTAAGTTGAGGATAGACGCCTTAAGCCCTCAGGTTGCTTCTAGCTTGGTTTAATCGTTTTTTTCCCCGCCATTCTTGTGCTTGGGAAAAATAAAAATAATTACACAGATTTGCTTAGATGTGCCTTCTCAATAACTACAACGGACTCCTCACAGATCTCACTTTGTTCCCAAATCACAAGTGCCTCTAAAACTGAAAGTCGAAACTGGTTGCTTCAGGTAGGAGACGCCATGTTGCTTTGTGAGCCACGTCTCCAAATAAGAGGGACCTCTGGGAGTCCCACATCTACCTTCCTTCTTCCACCCTGGCTCCCACACGGTCAAGCAGATTCATAGTCAAGTCCGGGGAAAATACCATTCTGCTTTTGGCTTTGTGTTGTACTTCTCATGGTCTTGGATCCAATGCTACATGCTAATATTGTCCACCGTGTGGTAATACATGTGTGTACACATATAGATTTCATTGTTGTAAAGTTATATAACTTATATTAACATACGAAACATCCTGTAGATCCTAAGCGTAAGAACAA
The DNA here is from genome assembly GCF_054177405.1 of Leptonychotes weddellii. Lineage (NCBI taxonomy): Eukaryota > Metazoa > Chordata > Mammalia > Carnivora > Phocidae > Leptonychotes > Leptonychotes weddellii. The sequence continues at coordinate 15,401,965 of NC_138374.1, read as the reverse complement.
AGAGTATGTGATTAAAAAGTGAACCAGTGGGGTGCCTGGGTGGCTCAGTTGGTTAAGTGTCCAACTTCTGATTTTGGCTCTGGTCATAATCTCAGGGTCCTGGGATCGAGCCCCATGTCAGGCTCTCTGCTCAGTGGGGAGTCTGCTTCTCCCTCTTCCTCTGCCCCTCCCCCACCACCCTGCCCGTGTTCTTTCTCTTTCAAATAAATAAAATCTAAAAAAAAAAAAAAAGATTCTCTCTCCCTCTCCCTCTGCCCCTCCCCGCCCCCCCTAAAAAAAAAAAAAAGTGCACCAGAGACTTTCACAAGAGCAAACATAGCTTAGAAGATGTCCTTAGAAGATGATACAAAAGGTTGTAGAAATTGTTTGGTTTGTGACAGTAAATTTTTTTAATTAAACAGATAATACAGAGACATTTCCTGTATCCTTTACCCCTGCCCAGCTTTATTCAGGAATAATTGACAAATGTGATTGTATACATTTGAAGCAAGGAACATGATGATTTGATATGCATATACGTTGTGGAATGATTACTGAGATCAAGATAATTAACACACTTATCACCTCACATAGTTAACTCTTTTTTGTGGTGAGAACACTTAAGATCTACTCTCAGCAAATTTCAAGTATTTGATATCATATTATTAACTGTTTGGTTGCTATGCTGTACATTAGATCTGAGGATCTAATGTTATAACTGAAAGTTTGTACACTTTGACCTACATCTCCCCATTTCCCCCTCTGTCCAGCCCCGGCAACCACTGTTCTAGTCTCTGTTTCTATGAAATTGATCTTTTTTTTTTTTTTTCCAGATTCCACATAGAAGTTCTCTGTCAGGCTTATTTCACTTAGCACAACACCCACCAGGTTCATTCATGTTGTTGCAAATGTCAGAATTTCTTTCTTTTGTATGGCTGAATAATATTCCACTGTGTATGTCTATGTATATATCTCTCTATATATCTCACATTTTCTTTACCCATTCATTTGTCAAAGAACATTTAGGTTCTTTCTATATCTTGGCTATTGTGAATAATGCTACAATGAACATGATACTGATTTTGTTTCCTTTGGATATATGCCCAGGAGTGGGATTGCTGGATCACATGGCAGTTCTATTTTTAATTTTTTGAGGAACTGTTACACTGTTTTCCATAATGGCTGTGCCAATTTACATTCTTACCAACAGTGTGTAAGTATTCCTTTCTCCATGCCCTTGCCAACATTCGTTATCTCTTGCCTTTTTTATAATAACCATCCTAAATGGGGATGAGGTGATATCTCATTGTGGTTTTGATTTGCATTTGGTTGCCCTTGGTTAGTGATGTTAAGCATCTTTTCATTATCTATTGGCCACTTGTTTGTCTTCTTTGGCAAAATGTCTATTCAGGTCCTTTGCTCATTTCTAATTGTTTTTTTACTATTTGCTTTTTTACTATTAAGTTGTGTAAGTTCCTTATATATTTTGGGTGTTATATATTTTGGATATATGATCAGGTATTTGGTTTGCAAATATTTTTTCCCATTCTGTGGTCTGCGTTTTCAATTCATTGATTGTTTCCTTTGCTGTGTAGTATTTTAGTTTGATGTAGTCCCACTTATTTATTTTAGCTTTTGTTGCCTATCCTTTTAATGTCTTATTCAAAAAATCATTGCCAAGACCAATATCAAGGAGCTTTTCCCTAATGTTTTCTTCTAGGAGTTTTATAATTTCAGGTCTTACATTTAAGTCTTCAGTTATTCTGAATTAACTTTTGTGAGTGTTATATGAAAGGGGACCAGTTTCATTTTTTTGGCATGGGGATATCCAGTTTTCCGAGCACCATTTACTGAGGGGACAATTCTTTCCCTGATGTGTGTTCTTGGCTCTCTTGTCAAAGATTACTGGATTGTGTATGCCTGGGTTTCTTTCTGGGATTTCTCTGTTCTGTTCCATTGGTGTATGTGCCTGTCTTTATGCCAGTACCATATTGTTTTGATTACTATAGTTTTGTAATATAGTTTGAAATCAGTTAATGTAATGCCTCCAGCTTTTTTTTTTTTTTTTTAAGATTTTATTTCCTTATTTGACAGAGCCCAAGTGCACTAAGGCTTGCCTATAGGACCTGAGGGGGGGGTGCCGTGATAGCCACTGAGTTTATTTTTTTTTTAAGATTCTATTTATTTGACAGAGAGACACAGCGAGAGAGGGAATACAAGCAGGGGGAATGGGAGAGGGAGAAGCAGGCCTCCCGGGGAGCAGGGAGCCCGATGCGGGGCTCGATCCCAGGACCCTGGGAGCATGACCTGAGCCGAAGGCAGACGCTTAACGACTGAGCCACCCAGGCTCCCCAATGTCTCCAGCTTTGTTCTTCTTCCTCAAATTTGTCGATTCAGGGTCTTTTTTGATTCCATATGAATTTTAGGATAGTTTTTCTATTTCTGTGAAAAATGCCATTGGAATTTTGATGTAAATTGCATTAAATCTGAGATCACTTGGGATTTTATGGACATTTTAGTTGTATTAGTTCTTCTAATCCAAGAACACAGGATATCTTTCCAAAGAGGCTTGAGAGTTAAGTAAGGGCCAAATCCTGTAGGGGGCCTTGCCTACCATGCTTGGAGGTTGCCCTTAACTGAGTAGGCTCTTGATAGCTCTGACTCTGAACAGTAAAATGACATGGTCAGATTTGAGGTTGAAGCAGATTTTTCTGGTGGTTGGGTGGAGGATGGATTGGAAGGGGACAAACACGATGCCAATTAGGAGTCTGCCTTGGTATTCTGGTAGGAGATGAGGTCTGATAAATAAGCAGTACAGTGGGGGCATAAGAGTGGAGAAACTTCCATTCGGTATATTCCCAATTTTAACCAACACCTTGAGAAAATACTCCCAAACTGGTCTGAAAGCCTCTCAGCAGAGAGCTTAGTGTCATTGAAAGCGACCAAGACCTACCGAGAAATAGCAGCAGGGTAAATGACATCATGACAGAGGTAGAGCGGACAGAGACATCGGGACCCTACTTTATTCTTTTTTGCCTCCCATTACATTGCAATTTTAGACACAAAGTCGGTACTCAACAAGTGACTTTTGAGTGAATGAACAAATTCACTTTTGAAGGTTATCTACCACCTTGAACAAGTTTACCACTTTCAGGGAGACTCTCACCACAAAGCAGCCAAAACAAGATGCCCTTGGTTAGTTGAATTTTTACCCCAAGGTCTTATTAAGTTCCATCCTAAGATTATCTGTTCATTTGTTAAAGACAGCACGAGTTAGGGGGTCTGAGCCTTTGGGGTTGTGCAAGCTATGGAGCAAATGTCCCTGGTGCTAAGGAGCAGAGAGGAAGTTCGAAGTCAGACCCAAGACTCTCCACCCCTCCCACCTGCAGCCCATAGTTTCTCAAAGCATTTGTGCCTCATGGTCCATCCTGAGTGTATTTCAGGGGAAATTTCTTCCATATGGTTTTGATTCACTTACACTTAACTCACCAAAACCTTACTTTTTCCTGGGAGAGTTTGTTGCCTTTCGGGAAGTGTGTTCAGATGTGATAAAAGCCATTAAAATGAGCAGGGAAGAGGCTGGGAGGCGGCCACAGATTCGACATGTGAGAAGGCTAAGGGCCAGGCTTGGGCTTTCTTGGCTCCAGGTCGGAAGTGGCCAATTTCAGTCACATTTTTCTTCCTTGACCTGAGAAGAAGACCAGGGAAGGGTAGGGAAATATGGAAAATGTGGGAGAGAAGCTCCAAGCTGCAAGCACTGTAGAGCAGGGAGGATAAGGCCCCGGACCCACACCTTCAGACTGGCTGGCAGGGAGATGGGGTCTTGAATCCAACCACCTTGCCTACAACTCCATGCTAAGCCCAGTTCATGTGGCCTCAGTCTCCTTGGTTGTTGAATGGCTCCAAACCCTGCACGAGTAGATGGTTATGGTGGGTGGAGAACAATTTTGATCCATATATATATATATATATTTTTTTTTTTGGAGAGAGAGAAAAAAGAGTGAGTGGGGGAGGGGTGGAGGGAGAGGGAGAGAGAATCCTAAGCAGGCTCCATGGCCAGTGTGAAGCCCAATGCAGGGCTCAATCTCACGACCCTGAGATCATGACCTGAGCCAAAATCAAGACTCATATGCTTAACCAACGGAGCCACCCAGGCGCCCCATCAATCCTCTCAATTTACATATGAGAAACCAAAGCCCAGAAAAGCAAGTGACTTGCCTAAGTTCACATGTCAGGTTAGTGGCAGAGGAAAATCTAAACCAGGCCTCCTAAACCCCATTCCTGCATCTGCCCATTACTGCAGATGTGACCCTGCGCTGAAATGTAACTAGCTGGTTAACACTCTCCTTGCTATGTTCTCTTAACATGTGTTGGTATCAGACCCCATGATAAGCACGTTGTGCACAATATTATGAGGTGTGACCTCGGGCAAGTCACTCAACCTCTTTTAGGTTCAAGAGATGATAAACATGGTGGTCAGGAGTAGAAGCTCTGAGCCACATTGCCAAAGTTCAAATCCCAGCTCCGCCACAAACTAGTTAGCTGATCTTGAACAAGCTACTTAATGTTCCTGCCCGTCAGTTCTTATCTCACAGCACTGTGATAAGACCCAATATTCTTATTATTTCAGATAATCCTCCCTAATGACCCGATGATGGAGCTACTCTTGTTATCCCATATTACAGATGAGTAAACTGAGGCCTGTGACAGTTATGACTGTTGCTCAAGATAATTGGCAGAGTTAGAATTCAAACCCAGATCTTTCTGACTCCAGAGAAGTAGGTCTCTGGGATTTACTGGATAATATGATGAAGTGTATTTGTTTATGTTTGTTTATTTTTTTCCATGATATAGTGTAGGCACAGCTCAATTTCTCTTACATCTTTAATATCTACAAGACAAAACAACTCTGATGGATATTTCGTATCAAATACATTTCAAATGAAATTTTCCATTGTATCTTCAGCTCCCAGCTTACTGATAGAGTATTTTGAGAATGTTTCTATATTAGGAGGCTTTCAGGACTAAGAGACAGTAACTCTACTCAAATTTGCAAAAGACCAAATGAAATATATTAACTCACATTATTAGAAAAATTCACAGTTGAATCCAGCCAATCAAAAGATGTCACCAGAAATCTTTGTCACGGCATCTCCTTTCTCTGCTTTTCTCTGGGCTGCCTTCAGTCTCAGCTGGTTCTCCTCATGTAGGGGAATTACAGCCATTAATTTCAGGCCGAGGGGCTCCCAGCTTAGCAACCCCTGCAGAAAGAATGAGGGTTGTCCCCCAGTTCCAGCAAAACCTCAGGATTGACTCTTTTATGGTTTGGCTGAAGACTCATACCCACCTCTGAAACAATCCCCCCTCCAGAGTATGAGGCGTAGGGATTGGTTGGCCCTGGTCATGTGCCCATCCCCAGAGCCCGTGAAGAGAGTAAGCTTCATTCAAACCAGAAGCCTAGGAGTGAGGGAGGGGAGGGCCCCCCACAGGAAAACCCAGGATGCTATGATGAGAAGAAAGGGAATTGATACCAGCTGGTAGAAACATCAGATGTCCACAACAACTTTAGCCAAACAAGTTTAGAGGGAAAAAACGCGCTGTTTGCATCACACTTGACAGACACCCCCATTGGACCCAAACCCCTCAATCCTCAAACATTTGGTAACACCACTTTTTCCTTTATCTGAGAAACACTTTAATCTTCCAGAGCATCCTAAAATCCAAGGTGTCACAAAGAGCTTTGTGTGTGGCTCAACTGCGATCCATCCTCTGGGCTGCCCTGGCCTGCGGGTCGCTGGATGTCACGGTTTTCCTCGTCAGGTCGGGGGAGATCTTCAGAGGCATTGCTGTTTCCCTTCTCCCCCGGGGAACCTCGAAACGGCCTTTCCCTCAGGGGTCTGCACATGGTTAACTTTACCCCTGATTGACTTGGGACAATGAGATCTCCTTCCTAGAAGTCAGATGAGACAGCCATAGTGCCAGAACGGGGCTCTGAGGGACTTCCTGTCCCCCAGATAGGCAATCTGCCCACCTGAGTCCGCTCACCCCGGGGCAGCTGAAGGTGGGCTGGACGGAAGCTAAGGACAGCATGTAAGCTGGTGGGATGGCCACGTCATACTTTCCCAGCACCCTGTGTTTGTCATGTGGAGACAGTACATAGCCTGTTAGGACAGAACTGGTCCATAGGACCAACACAAGCATTTGAGTGCCTCCCTCTTTCGGCCTGGGGACAAGCTAGCTGTAACATTCTAGCCAATTCCATCAAACGTCTCAAGACAGCCTTCTGGATTTGGAGTCTGACTGCCCTGGGTGTAAGCCTAGCCTCAGCACGTATTTGCTGAGGGATCTTTGGCCCCCATTTCCTCACCTGTAAGGATGCTCACACAGGGGCATGTGCCCAGAGGGTGACAGCAGGTAACAAATATCACCCAGTAGCTGCCATGGGGGAAATCACTCCACAAAGGGAGTGGCCTTCCCTCTTCCCTCCCTCGGCTGCCTCGTTGCTGACCTGACTGGTCAGCCCTTAGATCTTTCTCGTACTCCATAAGGATGGGTACTGCCCAGGTCCTGAAAGCTGAGATGGTGGCCTGGGTACCCTGCCACATGGTTGGCATCAGCTTTCTCCGCCGCCCCTTCAGGTGGTAGGAAGAAGCAGCAATGACTAGCTGAAAATTGGCCATTCATTGGCCAAACGCACACCTTCATGGGCACCCGGGACTTTCCATATGGCTCCAAAATGCAGATTTAAGGCTTTACATTGAGCTTTGATATCAAGGCTTCTAGGTCTAATAATAACGGACACCAGGCGTGGAGCTGGATCCTAACACTCTTTCCATAGCTCATTTCGGACTTACAACAGTCCATGATGTCACTATTATTATTCTGTTTACAGATAAGGAAACTGAGCCTCCGGGTGGTGCAGTCAAAGCCTCCACAATTCCGGGTGGTCTGTGTGAATAGCGCCCCCTGGAGCTGTGAGGTGCATGACAGTAGGGAAGGCGGCAGGTGCACTGGTCTGCACACAGGATATGCCCGACACTGTTAACATCGTGCATTCTCTAGTCCTCACGGCCATCCTGTGCAGAATCTCAGGAACCATACACAGGGACCCCGGCTAAGTAACTTGCCCAAGATCAACAGCTAATAAATGGCGGAGCCTTCCAGAATCCTTGCCGTAAGACCCTGCACTTTTCCTGCGGAGCCCTTGTTACCATTGTAATTAATTCATTCTCCCCTCCATCCCCCAACTAGATGCACGTTCCCTGATGGCGGAACAGTCATTCTTGGATCCCCAGGACATAGCAGGACACCTGGCTCAGAGTAGGTGCTGAATAAATATTGAAAAGTAAATGAATGAACGAACAAATAGAGTATGTAAAATAGATACGGGAAAGAGTTGTTGTTGTTGTTTTTAAGATTTTATTTATTTATTTGAGACAGAATGAGAGAGAGAGAGCACATGAGAGGGGGGAGGGTCAGCGGGAGAAGCGGGCTCCCTGCCGAGCGGGGAGCCCGATGCGGGACTCGATCCAGGGACTCCAGGATCAGTCGCTTAACCAACTGAGCCACCCAGGCGCCCCACGGGGAAGAGTTTTTAACAGCACACACTGTCCACTCTTTCACACCAGATGCTTGGTGCGGGCATCCAGGGTGGTGGTCGGGGGTGGGGTGGGGGGACCCTGCTTGTTTGCAGTGGTGCCAGGCTCCACAGAATAAAGTCCCCCAGAGCATCCAAACTGAGGTTAGTTAGTGGGGATGAACTCTCTAGAGCACCGCAAAGTTCCTTGGCCTCCACACAACATCTGGCCAAACAAGCATTCTGTTTCTCAGACAAACTAAGACAATCCAGCGCAATATCCAAAGTGGCCACTGGCCAACAGGCGCTTGGGTTCACGCTGATTTTGTTTAAACAGCTGAATGTGCACCAGAGAGATTCAGCCCTTCTGCTCTCTCGTCTCTGGCTGAGGACGAGAGCATCTCAGGTCGTGACTCTTAATCCTCCTAAATACGAGGGAGGATATACTCCTGACTGGACGCCAAGGCAGCCCAGCGCTCTGAGAGGCGGCCCCGTGGGGGCTGGGTGGGGGTAGGGGGGATGATCTGGAACATTCAGAAATGCTGCCATCTTGTGGTACCTTCAGGCCAAAGCAAGGTACTCAGGCCGATGGCAACAAACCAGCACCTGGAGGAAGGGCTCCTCCCAAACTCACCGTTTCCCTTTTTCTCATCTTTTCCCATCTTGACGTGACAGCGCCCCGCCCCCCCCAATGCACACCCTGCTCCAGATTGGCAACAAATTCAAGTTTGAATATCATTTGGGAATTTGGATTTTTTTTTTTTTTTTTTCTGAAAAGAGCACAACTTTTGAATGCACTTTTGAATCCTTGGGCATTTTTTGGAATTCTTTCTTCAGAGAGAGCACTTCATTGAGAGTCTGTGAGGACAGTCTCCCCAGTGTGTGCAGCGTCGTCCGGGGCCCAGCTCAGAGCACAGGCCACAAGGGCTAAGCATGTTGGCTCCTCCATCTGCCAGAGTTGCTCCTGCCGGCCGCCCTGTCCAGGAAGCCCGTGCTGGATGTGGGTTTTTACCCTCAGCTTCCGAAATCTCCCTTGCAAACTCTATGGCATTCGCACTGAATGATTCGGCCTGAATTGGAAGAAACTGTGGGTCAGGGACAGACACCAGCAAAAGTCCCCCAAGGGCTCCAGGTAGAAAAGCCACTTGCCAGTTCCAAGATGATGGCACTGGGACAGTCGAATGTTCGCAGCCTCTCATCCTTCCCGTAATCCTGTGGCGTCCTGGGCTCCTCATCTGAAGATCTCATTTAAAATGAAGCAAAGCCTCGACTGGGTGCTCAGAGGCTGTTTGCTGGAAGATATTTCTCCAAATAGGCCGTACAGATCCTGCATGTTTGCATCGCAAGGATCTGAGCTGCGGGCGCCACCAAGATGGTTCTGCCCAGGGTGGATTATCTGCTCCGGGGCCAGCCTCGGGCAAAACTGTCAAGGGGAAAATAATGATCTTTTGCACCTCCCAGCTCTCCTGGAACGTATCAGGTCTGCAGAGGGCAAGCTCCTGAGGGATGGGGGTAGGACACAGGACAGGCAAGTTTTTTTTTAAAGATTTTATTTATTTGACAGAGAGAGCACAAGCAGAGGGAGAGAGAGGGAGAAGCAGGTTCCCTGCTGAGCAAGGAGCCCGATGTGGGACTTGATCTTAGGACGCTGGGATCATGACCTGGGCTGAAGGCAGACGCTTAACCAACTGAGCCACCCAGGCGTCCCCAGGACAGGCAAGTTTTGACAGAAAAGGTAACTGGGTTACAATGTCTAGGACGCCCCCCCAAAAGGAGAGGCAGGTCCTAATGGAGCCTGCTTGAGCACTGAGCTGATTGGCTAGAATCAAAGAGTGGGAAGGCGCCCTCAATTGTAGCCCTCCCGGCTGGGGCAACAAACAGCGGCAGAGAGTAGGCGCCCTGCACTTGGATAATCAGGACTATGCCTGAGGGCAGCTCCCCGCTCCGCCTCTTGGTAGCTTTGTGACCTGGGGGAAGTTACTTAACCTCTCCGTGCCTCAATGTCCTCAGCTATAAAATGGGGGGAATAAGTTATGACCACAAAGGGTTTTTTAAGGATTAAATAATTTTTAAGTCATTTAAATAGCGCAGGTGCATTGTAACTCCTAAACAAAAATTAAAGAAAACGTCATGTGTATTTGGAAGCAGCATTAATCTTCCCCCACCCGGGCCCTGGGCTGGGTGTCAGAGGTGCAAAGATGAAGCACCAATCTGGCAGGTAAGAAGGGCTGCGGGATCAGAGTTGAAGGCACCCTGATGTTCCGGTCAAATAGAACTTTCGGAAATACAGGAATACAGTTCATGGGATGAGGCGGGGTTTTGTAGAGGAGGGACCACGGAGGGGAGTGGGACAGAGAGATGAGTGTGATGGGCAAGTTGTGCCCTCTGCCAAGTATTTTCCGATCCTGCCGTGCAGGCGCATGGTGGGTTTGTACTTCCTTTTACTCGTGGCCCCATGGAGTTGGTTGGAGCCTTGTGATTAGTTCCTACCAATGGGTGTGACCAGAAGTGACATGTGTCCCATTCAGGCCAGAGTGCTAAACGCTCCAAAGCGATCTCATTCTTTGATGGCCGCTCCATCGGCCTAGGTCCCCCCATGATGGCAACAAACAGAAGCATTGCCAACCCATGATGGACTTGTAGGATGGGCGACAAATAAAGCTTGTTATGTGGGCAGTTGTTTGCTACTGTAACACAGCTCGCCTCTCCTCACTGATATAATGGGCTTGATTTAGATCGATGACTCTGGTTATTAGGGAAGAAGGTATGACTTTGAACCAGTCACTTGCCTTCTCTGGGCCTCATTGTTCCCTCAACCCAACAACATTGTCTCAGAAGGCTGGCTGCTAAGAGTCCATGTTCAAAAAGGAGGGAGAAGCAGCAGAATGGTCCAAACAGACCACCATCCTGTGGCTTCTCACGCTAACCTAAGGAGGTAGGCAGAGCAGGTGGATTTTATACTTGTTAAAGATGGAGGAGGTTGGGTCTTCTGCATTTCTGGTTCCCCCCACACACATCTCCCCCTACCCTCTCCCACCGCCCCATCTCTCTCCCTCCCTGCTCCCCTCACCCTCTCTCCGAACCCACCCCCCCCCCGCCCCACCAACGCCCACACAGTGACCTCCATCTTTTCAGGCACTGGTTGCCATCTCTGGGTAGTCGTTAGAATGTCTGCTGGAGTTGCTTTTATTTTACTTTTCTAAGAGTTAAAAGTTTATGTATTTTGAAACCAATTCTGGGCTATGCTACCATCTTAGTTTAGATCCACCCCAGGGTCTCAGATCTACACTGACAGCTTTTTACAGAGAAAATGGACGCTTGCCACAATGGCCCCAAGATGGGATAAAATCCTAAGGTGTCTTCAAAAATGAAAGGAAGAGACAACTGTGCGTGAGAGATATTCAGTTATGGAAGGAAGCTTAGGGATGGGTTTTTCAGGTTATGCATGAGAAAAATGAGACCAGGAAGATCAAATGACTTGCCCTGAATGATGTAGGAATGATATAATTATTGGAAGAAGATGGACTGAGACCTCTGCTTCCCAAATTCCCTCGTGTTCTTTTGCAAGATGACAGTTTGCAGGGCCTCACAGGGATTCTGTTCAGTCGGTCTGGGGTGAGGCCTGATCCCATGGTTTTAAAGGCTCCCAGGTGGTCCAGGAGGCAGTCAGGGTTGAGCGCCTCCATGGAAGTGGGCAGGGGTAGGGGCCAGCCGGGAAACTGATGGCAGGGTCCTTTGGGTGGGAAGCTCCAGGCAGCTTGTAGAGCGCAGGGGGCAAGGCTTTTGTCCTTCAGCGAGGCTGCTGGGAGGAGGCTATTGTCCTTCAGCGAGGCTGCTGGGAGGAGGCTTGCCGGGTGCCTGCAGACCCAACAGGTATGGGGCAGAGCCACACAGTTGTATGTTAGTGTTGAACTGACTTCAGCGGTCCCGGGGCTGGCCAGGCCTGGAGCGTTCAGGATGATAAGAAGTGATCATGGCCCCGCTTTACTGATTAGGACACCAAGGCTCACAGAGTTCATGGCAGGGCTGAAGCATTAGGAAAAGGCAGAGTTGGAGCCAGGCTGTATTTGCTGTAACAAATTACCACTTAGTGGCTTAAAACAATGCAATTTTAGTACCTTAAAGAGTTGTCTCATTGGCTAAAATCAAGGTGCCAGCAGGATTTGTTCCTTCGGGAGGCTCTAGGGGAGAATCCATTTCCTGGCCTTTTCCAGCTTCCGGAAGCCACTGCATTCCTTGGCTCGTGGCCCCTTCCTCCGTCTTCAAAGCCAGCAGCCATGCATCCCCCCTGCCCCTTCTGCCGGCACACCTCCCTATCCATAGCTAGGAAAGTTTCTCTGCTTTTGAGGACTCGTGGGATTACTTTGCACCCACCTGGATCATGTACCCATGTTGGAGTCCTTAATTAGCCTTAATCACATCCACAGAAGTCCCTTCTGACAGGTCAGGGAACATATTCACAGGATCCGGGGGATTAGAGTGTGGGCATCTCGGGGTGTGGGGGGAGCTTTGTTCTGTCCACTACAAGTCTCCACTCTTTTGGCTCCTACTTCAGAGCTCCGGGCAGTCCACCAGGCTGTGCATCTGCCCTTTTTCCTTCTACTCTCTCCCAACCTCCCCTCAACACGGGGAGTGACTCCACCTCGGGCTACATCTGCTTCCAAATTGCGTGCACTGTTCTCACCCAAACCCGCCATTTGACTCAGAAATTACATGCAGGACTAATTGTTGCTTGAGGCTACTTGTGAAATGGGGATAGTTTGCTACAAAACAATCCCAGCACAAGGATTCAAGGTAAGAAATGAATTGCTCTGGGAGTGGTATCGGGACACACACACACACCATTCGAGCACAATACAACACCTCCTTCCTAGAACCCACAGAGGCCTCCTACGGGGAAGGGGAGAGTGTAGACACATCTTTAAAAAAGTTTTGTTTAACCCGACACTAAAAAGGAAGCCGACAGGCAGAGCAAAGCTAGCTGTGGGCTCAGTCTGGACCACCACCGGTTCTGCAATTAGAAAGACCGTGAGCAAGTCATCCCCTCCCTCTGGACACCGGCTTCTACATCCATCAAAGGAGAAGGGGAGAGTGTACCTGTGTAGTTTCCTCATTATTAAAATACACACATGCTCCCAGGGCTCCTGGAAAGCTCAGCTGCAGAACTGAGTAAAAAGCCCTCAGCACAGGGTCCGGCACTGGTGCGCATCAGTAAATCCTGGCTCCCATTTCGATGCTATAACTTGCCTTATTCTCCTTATTCTGGGCAATGTGCTTTGTATTCATCATCTTATTTAACTCTCACGACAAACCGATGAGGGGGGCGCTAGTCTTATTCATATTTTCCCAATGAGGACATTGAAGCCCAGAGCTTAAACAACAGGTGTTGGGTCACACAGGGTTAATTATCTTTTGTAGGGTCACATAGCTTCCCAGAGGCAGAGCTGGGAGGGAAGCTAAGGACACAGAGCCCAGAGTCTCTGCTTGCACCCCCAATTTATGCTTCTCTGGGGTGCTCACCCCCTTCTCTTTAGCTCTTAGTCCCCTTCCAGCATCATCGATCCTCAAAGATCATCATGGAGTGGTCATTGTGAGCCGAAAGCGGATTCAAAGAGCACGTCAAGGATTAGTTTTTTACTTGTCAAGTGAGTCTGAAGGAAAAATTGTCCAGATAGAATAGAGGAGGAGTTTAGCCAAATTGTTTAATCAATAGGCCTTTGAAAAAGAGGGATTTTAAAATTAGAAATGTTTGCTGTAGATTTTCCGAAAAATGCATTCGGTGATAACCCCCAATTGTATGTGGCCCAGTGCCTCCAAGTTTACCCCAGCTGCCAGAAAAAGTTGGGGCTGAAATCCAATGATTTTTTCCTGAAAGAATTCTTTTACCTCCCCGTGTTTGTGACTTGGAGTCTCTCAAACTTTATCTGGATGTGTTTTTGTTTCTAACTTTACATGTTCCTCTTTTATTATGAGCCCCCTCAAATAGTTTTGGCCAGTTCCGGGTATACATAATAAAGCCATGGTGGGTGGGGGGATCTTTGCTCAAGTCTGAACTGCCGTCCCCCAAAGATGCAGGCATGTGGGGTCCAGGCTGTAGGACCTGGGGCCCACCCAACAGGAGTCTACTTACCTGAGAGATGGGAGAGCCTCCCGGGATGGGACTCATCCTAGGGGAAGGGACAATGGACAGTGCTGGAAAAGATGGGGTGGGCACTCAGGTGAACCTCCGATCCACCCACCAAAGCTGGGCCCAAGTCCTCGGAGGAGGGTCCACAACAGAAGAGGACGAGTGGAAATTGAACGGGTAGGACAAGATGCCAAGTTGGCACAGGCTGCTGTCCCCTTCCCTGACCCCAGTGCTGCAGATGCCACAGAGGCCAGAGCAAGGTGGGTGAGACCCGCAAGTGAGGGAAGATGGGGGAGAACTCTGAAGGAGGCCCAACATGATGGGGTCTCCAGGTTGAGGAGTGGGAGCACCCCAAGCAAAAGAGGGTTGGTTCCCCAGGTGTGGGAATGCCTTTAAGGTCTGCTCTTTTCTCTTCTGCACACTGCCCAGGGCAGACCCCTGATCTCTTTGTCTCCTGTGGGAGGCACAGCAGTGCCTGGACAGTGGCTCCTGGGGGTGGCAGGTAAGCATCAGGGTGAGCTCCAGCCTTCCGCGGAAGCTCCTCTCCAGCCAGAAACAGTCTTCTCTGTGTTCCCTGCCCTGTTCTGTGTCCCCGATGCTCCCTGTCCTGAGGGCTCTCCTCTCACACATCACTTGGACAAGAATTCCTGCCTCAGGCTCTGCTTCCGGAGAATTTGACCTAAGCCAGTGTGGCAAATGCAAACACGTGAATAAAGTGACACGAATGAGTCCTAATATATTAGTTGTAAATAAGTTAAATTCACTTATAAAAAAAATTGAGATTCCAGATCGGAGCAAAAGTAAAAACCAAACAAATGAATGAAGACCAAGGTATGGAAGTATCCATAATTAGTAAACTCAAATGAGGTGTTTATAGAACAATGCATTTTACACTAACTATATATACATCACGTTTTGAGCTCACATAGAACCCACACAAAAACTGGCATAGATTTAGCCATAAAAGAAGCCTCAAAAAATTCTAAAGAAATAAACCAGACAGTGTTTTTTGATGGTGTTAAGGAAATAAGAAACCAATATCTAAGTATTAGCTTAAAAAATTATATGATAGGTAACTAAAAAGTGGGCTATTTTATTACTCTTGGGTCAGAAAGAAAGTCATAAAGGAAGTTCTAAAATACTTAATGCTAAAAGCAAAATGAAAACACTGTATGTCAAACTTGTGTGACAGATAAAAGGAGGAACATATGGCTTTAAATACATTTGTAAAAAAAAAAAACTGAAAACAAATCAGCTAAGCTTTGGTATTTAAGCTTTTACACTTTTTAAGTGGCAGAAAAGAAATCTCAGAAAGGCATGATGGGAAGAAATAATAAATATAGGATAGAAATTAATGAAACAGAGAACAGAAAAAAAATAGATTTTAAGACCAATAGGACCAAAAGCTAGCATTTTGAAAAGGTTAGTAAGGAGGATCAAACATCTGGCAAAATTGAGTTTTTCACTGAAATTTTGGTTGAGAGAATTGTGGATTTACATGCAATCAGAAGAATTAATGTAGAGAGAGTCTCATGTACTCTTTCCTCAGTTTCCCCAAAGGTAACATTTTGCAAAACCGGAGTAAAAAGCACAGCCAGGATATTGATGCAAATACTATATACTGATTTTATTTAGAATTTCTCTATTCTACTTGTACACATTGGTGTGTGTGCATGTGTGTGTACTTAGGTCTATGCAATTTTGTCGCGTTTAGATTCGTATGTCCCCCACCCCAGTCAAGACACTGAATAGTTCCTTCACCATAAGGATCTCTCATGAAAGATCAATTTTTTAAAAAAGGAGTGAAGATATAAAAAAAAATAGATACACAATGAAAGCAGATAAATACTTACAGATGCAGTATAGAGTAATAAAAGTATATTATGAACAACTGTGTACCAAAAAAATCAGAAAAGTTAGGCAAAATGGATGAATTGTCAGAAAAATATAAAAAACCAAAATTGGGATGAGAAAAATAGAAGTATTGAATAGACATAATAAAGTAATAGATAAGGTGATCAAATAGCTTTCCATGTTAAGTCCCGGTATCAATTTTAGAAGTAAATTCTATTAAATTGTCAGATTAAGAGATAATCCTTACTTTACACAAATTTTGTTTCAGAAATCAGAAGGAGAGAAAGTTGTTTAACATATTTTGTGGGAGGCATATGCCTCAACGGAACACCCAGATAAAACAGTAAAAAGGAAAAGATTAGCCAACCAAATTCAACTCTATAGCTAAAATAGATAATGGCAAAGTAAGCTGTATTTCAGAGTGCAAAGATAACTTCACTTCAGCAAATCTAGTATTGTAATTCACCATATTAATGTACTAAAAAGAAAAATTACATGGTTATCTCAGTATTTCCAGAATATGATTTCAATACAGTTCAACATCTAATTATGATTTTTTTTAACTGAGAAAAAAGGTAAGGTTACTTTTTAAAAATATATAATATATATACTAAATATATATACGATATGTATAATATAGTATAATACATTCCATTCAATACAACAGTATAAGAAAAAAACAAAACATGAAAATTAAAAGAATAAAAAGAAAAACTTTCTTTGCAAATGGTAATGATCAATGGGAAAACTCTTAATACTCAGAAGTGTTCACAAGACTGCCAGATTGCCAGAATTGTCAAGAGTAGTTGACGTATGTCAGTGAAAAAAGTCATCTCTGACTTCTGCCTACAGTCCTGTTGAAGTACCAGGACAGGACTTACCATCCTAGCATAAACAACTAGAAAAAAGGATAAAATATATGAAGCAGCTGTTTTCAGGCATCTAACAGCAGGCAACACAGGGCTGTGGTCTCTGAGAAAAGGCAAGCCAATGAAGTAAACCCTACGATCCCTGCCCTTCTTCCTGGAGGAAGGTTCTAGAATACAGCACAAACAGGAGGGTCTCAAGCAGTCCATGGCTGCTTCACTGAGTTGAGAAGAAAGTGATCAGAGGCTTTGGTGAGGCTGAGGAGACAGGAATCTGTGGGCAGAGAACCAGAGAGGAAGGAGGTTAGAAGCAGAAAGAAGTCCATGAGTTTACTAGAATGTGCACATGTGGGGCAAAACTCTACAAGGCCGGGGAAAGGACTTTCCTGTAAGTTTCCACTGTGAGGTAAACAATGTCCAGAGTTGACCCAGGGCTGGGAGACACTTGAGTTCTGACCAGCTAAAGAAGAGTCCTTTGTATATCTGGGATTTTCAGCAGAGTCACTGAAAGAGTCACACTGTAGTGATAAGACTAAAGTAGCCCAGAGTAAAAGTTACTATTAATCGCCCCTTAAAAAAAGCATGAGAACAAGACATTCTACGATGTCATAAAGATAGTGGGTACTAGTGCAAAAACAGACAAATAGAGAAACAAAGTAAAGAAAATAACTTAGAAAGAGATCCATGATAAATGATTGAAAAAAAAAAAGAAAGTCACCGGGATTCAGTGGAGGAAAAAAAAATGAATTATTTAGTATATTCTGTTGGGGTAACTGGCTCACTGGATGAATAAAATTGTGGCTCTAATTCAAACCACATTCAAAAACGAACTCAAAAAAGGCCTCGATGTAAGAGAAAAATGCTACGTATTCCATAGAAGAATATGTAAAAGAGTATCTTTTTGACGTTAGGGTGGTAAGGATTTCTTCAATTAGACACCAGAAACATAAACCACATGGCAAAGATCGGTGAACTGGACTGCATCAAAATGAAAAATATCTGTTCAAACATGGCCACCAGAACCACGGTTAACTGACGGGAGGCAGATTGGGAGGAGATAATGAACATTGTCTAAAACCAACAAAGAAATAGACTCTAGACTACAAAACACTGCAAACGAACAAGAGAAAAACAGGAAACCCAATGGAAAGATGTGCACCGTTCCTAGAAGAGGAAGCTGAATGGCCGGTACGTTGATGGAGGACTGTTTAACCTCATCAGTCATTAGAAATAGGCAATTAAAAATAGCAATGAGGGGTGCCTGGGTGGCTCAGTTGTTAAACGTCTGCCTTCAGCTCAGGTCATGATCCCAGGGTCCTGGGATCAAACCCCGCATCGGGATCCCCTGCTCAGCGGGAAGCCCGCTTCTCCCTCTCCCACTCCCCCCGCTTGTGTTCCCTCTCCCACTGTCTCTTTCTCTGTCAAATAAATAAATAAAATCTTAAAAAAATAAAAATAAAAATAGCAATGAGATGCTGATGGGCAAAAATTGGAAAGGTCAGAAAGAAAAGACAAAATGTTAGTGAAGGTGTGAGGAATCGAAGCGTCCAATCAGCTTTTGTGCCAGCAGTCAGCACTGGGCATCATCCTCCAGAAAGACAGGGACCCAGCGTCCTGGGTGAGCTCTGGGTTGCTAGCTGGGTGCCTGGGCAGGAATGGCCTGGAGCCATTTCAAATGACACACACACAAGGTGGAGCTGTAATGAGCCACCAGGGCTGCCTGGATGCGGGCACCAGGAGAGAAAATTCAGGAGAGGGGGGAGGCTACAGAATGCAATTTCTTTCCACTTAGGAATGCATAAGGTGGGAGAAATAGAGGCCAGTCCAGAGGCATTGGAACACTGATACCCGCCCCTCATCTCTCATTCCTCCAAGGAGAGGGCAGGTGTGAGTGAGATCCTCAGGCCTGGCGTCTCCAGTGCTTCTGACACGCTCTGAGAGCCTGGGTAGGACCCTTCGGGCCTCAGAATCCTCATCCACATGGTGGAAAGGGGTCCTGGCCCTAGCCTACCTCACAGGCCAGGTTACATAAATACGAAAGCCTGTAATTTCAAAATGCAAGTGGTGAGCTGGACCATTAAGGAGAGTTTGCTGGGCTGCTTTGAGGTTTGACCTATTTATTTTTCTCCGGGAGTTTTTTTGAAATTCTCTTTATTAAGGTTTTTTCCTTCCTTCTTCCTTTCTTCCCTCTGACTGACGTCAGCACAAAAGCCGGCGTGGGCAGAATTTGGGCATTCAGAGATACTGCAGAATAGTCCACTCCTGGTCCCTCCTCTTCCCAGGCCCTGGTCTCTGCAAGAGTCCCATTGAACCCCAAGGACAAAGGACAAGGCTTCTCATCCTCTGTCCCCCAGAGGTCCCACTTTCTGGTCCCTCTATTCAGCAGCCCAGGCCTGGGGTCCCAAGCAGAAGCCTCAGGACCCAAGGTTTATCCTGGGCCACGTAGACCCAAGGCTTAGTCACACTGCTCCCATCTATTACTCCAAAAAAAGAACTTTGGTTCTGCAAAGTGTACCCCACAGAACATTCAGGAAGCAGGACAGACTTGAATATAGCATGAGACTCTGGCCACCAGCTTCACATCCCCTAAAATTTTCCCTACTTGGATGCCCAATGTCTCAGAATTTGCCATTAGAACTAAAATCGAACAAGGAAAACTTGAGCCCAGCCAGAAGTATTCCATTAAGCCTTACTAGTCATTTATGGCTCAGTGTGAATGAAATACTCGGAGCCTTTCCTGAGGGTCAGGTGTGAGAAAATTATAGAACCTTCCAGAAGCCTGCCTGTAATAGGGGAACTTCTAAGAGGTGGAGAGGGCACAGGCAGTCCAGGTGAGGGTGCCAAAGACAAACCCCACCAACTCCTGACTGACCCTGGACTGGCCTGCCCAAAGACTTCCCAACCCCCCTCCCATGCGGCCTGTTTCCTGGTCCCCCACGGGCCCCGCCTCCCAGGCCAGCCCTCCTGCCCCTGCCTCTCCCTTCACTCCTTCTCTCGCTCTCTCTCTACGGATCTCCCCATCCCTTTTCCTTCTTTCTTTTTGCTTTCTGTTTTACTCTCATTTTTTCTTTTCCTTTCTCATTTTTCGTCATTCGCTTTTGCTCACATTTTTATCTTATTTATTGCCTTTTGCCTTCTCTTTCAGGTTCTCTTTCACGTTCCCTCCTTCTCCTGCACTTCACTTTCACTTTCTCCAATTTACTTTCCTCTGGGGTGCTCAGCCTGCCCTTCCAGAACCTGGCATCTTCCTCACTTCCCCAGGTCTTTCTGCATATCCTTCAGGGGAGGTTTTGGTTCCTGTAAATGCTACACGTCGATGAGCATATATATATATATTTTTTAATCTCTTTTCCCACTTCTTTTTCTTCCCCCTTCTCTGGCCTGTGCCTCCGCTCCTCTTTCCCTTTCTCCCTTCTCCCTGGGTATCCTTCTCTTCCTCGTCCCCCTTTCCTTCCAGCTGCACGAACATCTCAATTGTACCATGTCGGCAGATCCTTGCTGGCCTGACATTTTATCCTAGGTGCGTCTGCTTTAACTATCCCACTTAAAAATTAAACCCATCTGCTCCAAACTGAAAACAGCCTCTCCCCCACCAGGGACAATAAATATTGATGACTTGAGGCATGATTGGCCTTATGATGTTTGATGACAACTGGTCTCAGTTACAGAATTTACATCATTTAATAAAAAAATGAAAAGCTCTAGCAGGGATGTTGCGTGTCAACAGACATTATTAAATGTCAAAAGAAATACATTTTCTTCAAGAGCCTGAAGCCGAAACAACGTGAGGGTGCCGGGGAGGGGTTGCGCGCGGGGAGTTTGGACAGCTCGAATTTGAAGTGCGGAATATTGTTTCTTTTTGGGTTCGCCCTCATTTGCTCCACTTGAGTTTTCCTAGAGCCCTACTGTAGCCACCACCACTAAGCCTTTCTCGAGAAGTCCTCTTCCTTTTCATTATCTGAAAAGCTGAGCCCATTTGACATCTCTCTCCTTTCCCCACGGGAGAGCTCTCAGATGCTCCAGGGGGAGAAAACTGGATGCACCGAGGGGCATGACGGCTGGAAGCCGGAGATGAGGTGAGAACGCTTACTTGGGTCTCTCTTTATTTTTATTGTCAGTACGAACTCAGGACTGTCTGGCTCTGAAGTTGAAAGCAAATAAACCCAGAGCTGCTATGTGAGCCTACTGTGCTTCCATTTATATCCTGATAAGCTAAATATAAATAGTGCTATTAAAGGGGTGGCTGCCCACATTTCTATTTGGGGTACACTCAGTCATTAAAAAAAAAAATCGGAGGGTGGAAACAGTTACTGCTATTTTAAATGTATTTATGTGTTTTACGGAGCTGGGTTCTGACTACCTAAGATGCTTCTGGAGGCTCATGTGGGTATATTTAGAAGGATCATAAATGCTTGTGGTCTTCAGAGCGGTTTCGTGAATTAAGTCCCTAAAGGCGTTTATAATTGAAAAGGTTAACATAGCTTCTTGGAATTCCTCACCGACCTTCCTCCCCCTCCCAGTGGCTTAGGCCAGGAGAGAATCAGACTCCTTTTTAATCACAGCAGTTGTTGTGGTCTTTCAAAGAAGGTTCTGGAAAAAGAGAACAGAACTGCAATAGGAATGCAGGGATTTATGCTACTCGGTCCTGCATTTGTAAAGCAGGGTTGTTATTAATATCTACTTGATGGGGTCATTGCGGAGGTCCCAGAAATGTTATTTGTGGGAGTGTCTTCACAATGGAGAAGGGACTGAGAGGTGTCTCTTCTGGAGAAAGGGTGTGTCACCAGGAGATCTCTGAACTTTGGACACTTAACAGCTGGGGACTTTGGGCAAGTCGTGTACCCTCTCAGAGCCTCGAATTTATCACCTGTGAAATGAAAATGCTAATACCTACCTCTCAGGCCTTTAGTGGAAATTAGATGCCAAGTGTCTGAAACTGTTTAATAAACATGGAGTGCTGCCTTCTTTCATTCAGAAATACTTGGAACACAGCCTGTGAGCCGGGAAAGCAGCTGGAAGCTGAGGATGGGGACAGAAGTTGCCAGAGGAGCAGTTCTGACCTTGAGGGTGCCATTCTGCAGCTCTGGCCTCAGAACCTGGAGGCATTTGGAACCTGTGGGGGAACTGCAGCGAAGGTGAGGAATGTGGAAGAAAGTTCCAAAGAGGGATGTCAAAGAGCAACTGGGTCTAACTTGTCCCGGATATGGAGGGTGGGGAGTAGGGGCACCGGGGAGTGGGAAATTTGTCTGTTCTTGGCGGACAAGTCATCCAAGGCCGATGGAAGCACAGCATGTTGCTGAATGGAAAGAATGATGCTGAATTTGGACAAAGGAGATATGTGGAGGTTGGAACGATGAGTCGCAAGTCCTTGGATGAGCAGAATGGCAAGCAAAATGCAAGGTTCATTAGGATTTTTATAGAGATTGCCATTGTGTTCACATCAACAAGATTTGCCCTGTTTTTTCTTTGTGTGGTTAAGGTTGGAACGAAGCTGGAATGCTCAGAAGGTCCAATGTCCAGGTTCTGACAGGTTCTCTCAGACCCAGCCCATTACCTGACAATCTTAGTCACCTGAGTTGGGGGGTGGGCAGTTGGCAGGATTCTCGCCAAAATGTCTTTCTTGTGATTTGTCCAGCAATTCCTTCCCTCAGCCAAACCAGAAAAACCACTGAATCTGAGGTATTTGGCGTGGGTAGATGGTGTTCTGGATCCTTTAAGGGCAAATGGCTATAAAATGAAATGATCCCCTTAAAAGCTCACTTCGTCCTTGAAGTGTGTGTGTGTGTGTGTGTGTGAGCGTGTGTAGGGGAGGAGGTCCTGTAAGGCTCTCACTTTTTCCAAATGAACTTCCCCAACTTCATTAGGAGCAAGTGCAAACAGATGGGGAGGGCGTATTTCATAATAGCAACAGCCTCTTCACCACTGACCACCATGAGAAAAACAGCACTCCCCCCCCCCCCCACTTCTGGAAGTTGTCCCTTTAAGAGAGATAGGAAAGCTGGAGTTGTTTGCCTCCAAGGAATTTAAGAGAATCAACATGTTTTCCTTTCCTGGTTGCTCCTGTGGTTGGATTTGCTTAAAATTTTTCACTTCTTAAAGTAACCTCAGTTTGTTACAGTGGATTTTTTTTGGTTTTTGTTTTGTTTTTCTCCCCCTTGTTTTTGTTTTGTTTTGTTTTGAGGTAGAGAAGACCAGCTCCAGGAAAAGAAAAAAAAAGAAGAAGAAAGAAAGAAACTTCCAGTTGTCAGAATCAGAATGCATATCAGTTATGCTGGAGACAATGAAAACATCAAAAAGCACATACAAGCCATAAAAAATTCAGGTCCTCGGAAGCAATGTGGGACACGCTTGGTTGCGCTCCTCATTTGCATGTCAGTACCCACAATGCTCTGCAAGCTCCCAGATCTTTCTGAGCAGCCCCAGTGTCTGAGCTCTAGGGAACAAAGTGAAAGGTTGGGGCGTGTGCTTGTGGGTGAGAGAGGGACTTTGGTATCGGCGGGAAAGGCAAGGTGGGTGTGGGGAGAGAACTGCTCCCACCGTGGTGATTCGCAGCCAGCCCTTTAGGGCTTAATCTCAGGCTTGGGAGCCGTACCTTGAGTTTTATTTTTTGGTTTGTTTTTTTGGGGGTTTTTTTGTTTGTTTTTTGTTTTTGCCTTCCTCTTCTTCCCTTTGCCCAGATACGCTGTGATGGTGAAGGCACGCTGTGCAGCCTTTAGAAGCCCTGACTGATGGGGTTGCTACAGCACTCGCCTGGAATTGGAGATTTTTGTGCAGTGTGTGTCTTCGGATGCTGGCCCTCATTCCAAGACATGTTGGCCTCTTCGGCATTTGGGCTCCCATGGACAGCCCTCGCTTGGTCAATGCAGAAACACAGAGGTGCCACTGTGACCCGCTGCTGGGGACCAACGGGGCACCCTCTGACTTCACTCTTCCCTCCCACGCACGACACTCTTCTCTGCAAACCTTGGTCCCCAGGACCCCCACAGGGCCATCGTCTGGACATTCCAAATTCCAGGGGCAGATTGGGAATAGAGGCCCCAAACTGAAAGTCGGTAGAGGCAGGGCCATAAACTTGGCCCCTGACTAGGTGTCCTCCGCCTCCTGGGTGGTCTAGGGTGTGGTGCTCGTTCCCCACCATGTCTCCTTTCCTTCCCAAGCCTGTCCTGTCCTGGGAGGACCTACAGAGCATCTGTGACTAAGACACCTGTGATTTTTAATGTGGCCAACCATTCTGGGACCTGACAAAATACGTAAAAAAGAAAAGTGAAGCTCAATCTTTGAGGCTTCCACCGGGAAGGTTTTTGTCTGGGCTTGTCCTTTGATTTTTGAGCATCACTTTTCTCAAAGCTGCAAAGGAGTTCTTAGGCTAGATTAATTTAGCGGTAGGAAGATACGGGCGGAGGAGTGAACGTGGTTACATGCGGGCTCTCAACCCACCCCCTGACACCTCCAAGCGTCAGAGGTAAGATAAAAGCCAGCCCCCACCTAGAATCGAGACGCTGCTCCGGAAGCTGGACCCAGCAGAAGGGTTGGTCTGCTTCAGCCTGTACACAGTGCTATAAAGTGTGTTCCAACAGTTGCCAACAATTGAAAATCGGGAGCTTTTATAGCTTTTCTTAAAACATCTGCAGATCTGACCACCCTAGGCCTCCATTTCTTCATAGTCACCAGGAGACAGCCGCTCCTGAGGGTGGTGGAGGCTCTCCTCTCCTGCAGGGCCTGCCTTCTCTGGCCCACCCAAGTCCTCCACCTACGTATAATCTGGTCTGGCTTTTGCAGGCCCAGCCTTGGCCAGACTCATGCTCTGAATCCCTGAGTTTTCCCACTTTGTTACCGGTCACATAGGCATAAGGATAACCCAGCCCCAGCCCTCGCGCCCCCCACCCCAGCTCTGACAGCTTTTCCTAGTGGGCATCCACGGGAAGCAGGACCAAGGGCCTTGACTTATAAACACCCCCGGCTTTTTATCCCAATCCCCAAACATGCTCTGCTTCAGCAAATGTGTTTTTCACCTGCTACAGCCCCAGGAATCTGCCCCGGCCTCTGTCTCCTCCTGGCAGGCATATTTCCCTTCACTTCTGATGCCCAACGTAGTCTGAGGTGAGGGGTGGGTTGCAAGGTTTGGATTTTTCAAAATTCTTTCCCAGGTTTGTTGTGTCTAATTTGGGCTGCAAATGGTTTTTGGTGTCAACGGCTAACCACTGTTTGGTCTGAACATTCAGCTCTGTTGAATTTAGATGGCGGTGAAAGCCCAGTTTCCCCAAATACAGTCTAAATACATTTACACATTTATTCCCACATGTGTCTTTATGTTTCTGCCTGTCTCACCACACCTCAGACATATCCGTGGATGGGAGCGTCCTGGGAAGAAAATGGGCAGGTAACTTGACCCTCTACTGTAAACTTCATGAAAAAAAAAAAAAATCAGCAAGTGGACCCAATCAGATGATGAGTGATAAAGATGCTTCTGAGCAAGGGCATTCCACTGAGAGCTCGGACTGGAATTTGGTTGTTTCCTTACAATCTAAAAGATAAATAATATCACTAGAGAGAAGAAGGAGTAAGGGAGTTGAGAAAAATAAGTAAAAAGGTACGCCCCCCCCAAAAAGTCTGTGATTCTTTATCGACATCAGAGCCTTAAATATGTTTAATGTTCACCAAGTTACAAGACAGTTAAAATAACAGGTGATGCTAGGTGTTAATAATACTGATGGTGACAGTTAACATTTATTGAGAGCTCACAATGCTCTAGGAACAGGGCTGAGGGTTATTACACACTTACTCCTTTAATCCTTATAACAACGCTGTAAGGTCGATATATTATCCCCAAGGAAACTGACACTTAGCGTGGTTAAGTAATTTGTCCAAAGTCCCAGAAGTCGAAAGGGATGGAGCAGGTATTCAAACTACATTGCCCTCCAGCATAACGTGGGCCTGGGCGGCAAGACTGATGCTCCCCTCACCAGCTGGCTAGAGTAAGGACCTGGCAGATGGCCTGCCTCTGTCATGACTGGCTTGGGAGCTGGCACTCGGGTGAGCCCAGGAAGGCTGGAGAGAGACAAATGGTGTATTTGGCCCACAATTCCTTTCCTAAAAAAAGACCCCAGGGAGACCCACTGGCTGGTCTCTGATGAAACCCGCAATCTTTAGAGATTATCCCACTCTAGACACATTGACAGAATGGGCCACAGCCTGGCTGATTTGACGGTTTCCTCACCCTGAATACATGTGACCTGGTTGGAGGATGCACGGTGTGCTCATTGCCTAAGGGTGCCTGTCTGTCTCAATGAGGTGATGCCTGATATGAGGCCAGGATGGAGAGGCAGAGCCAGAACAGAGAGCAAGTTCCATCTTCCTCTGCATCATATCTGAAGATGGTGATGAGGATGGAATGGGGGTCTGAGCTCCAAAGCGCGTGGCTGGGAAAGAGGCAGGGCATCATCAGTGAACCTTGAGTCTGAAGTGGGCAGCCCTTTATATGATGATTTTCAGAGATGGGCAGATGCTTAAGCAGCCTGGTCTGGGCTGAAAACTCAGCTTTCATGTACCCCTACCCAGAGACCTTGAGCACCTAAGGGGGAGGCATTGTGCCAAGGACTATGGGTGATAGTAAGAAGAACAAGGGAGGTTCTTTGCCTTCTCTGCTTACATAATTCCTCTGTTGCAAGGCAGCTCGAACGAAGATTCCAAGCTCAGTGGAACAGAGCAACTCATGCTAATGGGGAAAAGGGGAAGTGTGTCACAGGGTCAGAGACCATGCCTACACACCCTTCCATTCCCCAGTGTGGACTGGGGAGTTGGGCATTAAGTAAATGTCTGTTGATGAACGACTGCTTCAGTCGATGATTGAATTTTTCTAGGGCTCTTGGAAATGTCTGTGGGAAAGGTAGAAAGGTAAGTTGTACCTGTCAAAATTAGACTTGCTGCTAGTAACCAACACCCCAGTTAGCAGTTGTGATAGAAATTTAAGGTTTATTTTTCTGTCATATAACATGAAGTGTAGAGGTTGGTAATCCCACGGCGGTATGACAGCTTCGTAGTCATGAGGGACTCAACCTCTTTTAATCTTTCTGTTCTTCCATGTTAAGTTCATGAATTCCTCTCCAAAAATCACCTCATGGTAACAACATGGCTGCTGGAACTCCGTTTATCACATCCACGTTTCAGGCTGAAGAAAGAGAGAGAGGAGAAGCGCAGCCTTCTCAGAAGCCTCAATTGACTTCCACTGACATTTCATTGGCCACTTATAGGTGCAACGGAGACTAGGAAACATGTTCTTTTATCTGGGCATATTTCAACCTGAGTAAAATGATGCTTTTAGTAAAGAAGAAGGGAAGAGTGGATAGTGGGCAGATAACTGCAGACTCTGCCTTGTAAGATTCAGCCTTCTGTACGGAGAGGAGGAAGGAAAGGAACTCACCAAGGTAATCCCTGTCTCACTCCTGTCCTTTGAGATGCACAGCTTTGAGACATTCTTTATTGCGGCCTGATGATGTGGCAAATATGATATGTGGGTGCCTGGGGCGCATAATTAGTTCCTTCACTATTCAAATCCTACTGTTAAGGGCCTGGTTAATTGCATTGACTTCTCCTTCATTATTTTCAGCTGTGTAAAGTGCCTCTAAGACGGCTCGGATTCTATTTCCTAATGAAGCTTCTGGTGAAAAATGGAATTTGACAGGTATGTGGACAGAAATGCCCTGCAGTAGCTGACAGAGCTGGACGTGTTAGCCAGGCATGCAGATGGACAGATAGGCAGATAAAGCCTTTAGTAAATACCAAGTATTACTTAACAGCAAACTTACTGCCTCTCACTGACTCGAACAGGCTCTTACAGGATATTTAATGACTTCTGCTAAACAGAATACTAGAGTTTCTCACTTTTTTTAGGGGTGCAAAAATTAAAGCTACCGTGTAAGACAAATGCCAAATTTCCACTCTCCTGTGTGTTCAGCTTTCTTAGCTTTTTCCCTCAATGAAAACCAAATAGACACCCTTGGTTTTTCCAAGATGGCAACCCAACAACCTATGTGTTCTCAGGTAAGGGCTCCCTCGACACAGAGAGCATAATGGAGCTGGATGTTTTCCAGTTTTCTTTAGCCCCGGGCTTGGGAAGCTGTGCATTGAGGTTTTTGAAGAGGGAGGCAAGAATGTGAAATGGAAGTCCTTGGACTTCTGCCCATTGTTAGCCTTGGAGGATCGCTGAAGGGGTGGACCACCTCCTGGTGAAACCATCAGCTTCTATCAGACATGGTAGAAATGACCAGTCCTTCAAGGAGGTTGAGATTATCCAAAATCCCAAACCTCACCAATATTCCAAGATCTGGAAAAAGACTCATCAAAAGGAGAGAATAAATTCTTTGTATCATTCATACTGGTAATTACTTACAAATATCTTCCTTTCTAGGAGTGAATAAGTCTTCCTTGTTCTCTATTAGCTTTTTTCCCCAGAACATAAATAGTGCTCAGTAAGTATTAAGTTTAATGGCTGTTTAGATAACACCACCTAATTTATTTCAGGAACAATGTCTGTCTTGGCTTTTTCCATCCCCTTTGTTGGCAGGCTTTTGACATATTTTTTCCTGGGCATTTTCTTTGTTAGTTTTTAGTGATTGAGATTATATTGCATATACTCACACTGTGTACAATGTAATACACAATATAATATAATGTAATAGGCAACTGTGTACAATGCTCTAGTATTCTGTGTAGCAGAAGTCATTAATGCTAACCATTGTAGCACAAACATATTCCTATGTGTGTTCATATAGGCTAAGCTGCTGTAATAAGGAGACCCCAAAATACAGAGGCAAAAATAAAGTAGTATTTATTTATCTCTCATGTAATAGTCTAAAGATAGGCTAGGGCAGGTGGGCAGTTCTGCTCCACAAGGCAATCCAGGGAACAGGCTGGAGGAGTACTCTCTTTAACACATGGTCTCCATACCTTGATTCCATATGGCTCCTCCAGTTTTCATCACTTCAAAGCCAGGGAGAAGAGGGAAAGAGAGAGTGGAGGACAAACAGATTCCTCATAAAAATATAATCCAGAAGGTTCACGTTTTATGTGGGCTTACATCTTATTGGTCGAAACCTAGAACATGGCCATACCTAGCTGCAAGGGAGGCTGGAAATTGTGGTCTCTCGCTGGACAATCATATGTTGCATCAGTGTTTCCCAGGGGATATTAATCTTCAGGGTTTACAAATGAGAAGTTGGAATTCCTGGGAATTCTTGGAACTTCCTGAAATCTTAAGTTAGTCTTAAAAGAACTCCAACATTGTTCATACTCTTTTCTCATTCTATGAATTTCTAACAATATTGGTTCAATAAATTAGACATACTAAATTTGGTAAATTTACAAGAATGATAGCATGTAGTAAATAATCAAATGTTGGAAAATATCAGTGAACATTATTGGGTAATAGTCAAATAATGTGACATTTAGATCTAGCAAAGTTAAAGCCCTGTGCAGAATTACATGTCAAAATTACTTGTTATTTCTGAGATTATCATTAATAGGATGTATATATATCAGATTATCATTAATAGGATATATATATACATGTATATAAATTTAATATTTGTTTTATTTGCAAGAATGACTTGCCATTCACAGCAGTCAGGGTCATGAACACACACTTGTAATGAGATAAGAGCTACAAACAAGATTGACTGAGTAGATCATGATCACTTCTCTCCTATGTACGCTGATCCTGGTTCCTGGAAATGTCAATCTTAACCTGCCCGTGTTTTCTGCTCTTGCTTTTGAGTTAACATTGATGGATTCAAACCAGCAATGTCTCTCTGTTGATTGTTAAGCTTTGATTCTTGCAGGAAAATTACAATACTTTTTTTCATGGTCCTAATTTCTTCACTAATTTTTCTTTCAGGATTTTGAACAACACAAAAATTTCCCAAGAAATGCTGGAAAGGAATCCTCACATGGAAGCCTTAGTCAGGGTGAGAACAGTGCGGGGGGGGGGGTTGGAGGGGACTCCCCCAACTCCCCCAGGACTCCCCCTGGGAGATATCCCTGCTCAGGACCAGCTACATAATTTCTGGGCTCAGTGCAAAATGAAAATGTGGCGCCTCCTCTTCAAAAATTACTAAGAATTTCTGGATAGTAGCCATGGAGTATTAAACCAAGTATGGGCATCAAGGATGGGACCCTGTTTAATAGCTCAGGTCCCACACCCATGAAGCTGCCCCTGCCTCTGCTATATCACATCATTTAAAAATCTTCATTAATCTCATTTTAACTGGCTGCATAGTATTCCATTGTATGGCTTTACCATGATTTATATAACCATTTCTGTATTCTCAGAAATTCTGGTGACTTTTAACTTAGCCTTCTTTTCCACCAATTTTACTTATCCTATCTTGGGATTGGTTTGGTCTCAGGAAATGTGTGGAAATGTTTGGTTTTCTGCCTAAGATGTGGAGCTTTAGTTCTGACACTCCTTAGGGGCTGCAGACCCCAGTTGAGGAGTGATCTGTTACCCACAGGGTTTAAGTCTGAACCAAAGCCAAACGGGCAGAAACCAGACCGGATGGGAACCCCGCACAGGAGGCATCCTGGTGGTGAGCAACATCAACAGGCAGATCAAGCCGAGGCTGGGTGAAAAGACAGAACAGAGTCAAGACAAACATGGGCCTGGCCTCAGTGAGAGGACCAGGGATGAGCTCCATGGGGGGTGTTGTTCAGCCAAGAGCAGCTGTTGCCCTTTTGCTCGGGGCTATCTAGCTCTTCTCGAGTTCTTCCCCAGTCCATGTATCCCTGAGCTGGTCTCCTGGACTCTAGAGAGCTATCTCTGTCCATGTTGGATGGCTCTTTCTCTCCTATAAACTCTGGGCAGGCTGGGAGCTCAGTTTTTAGGGGCTTGGAGAGGAGGGGGTGGGCTGGATGACCACTCTCTGGGACTCCAGAATCCCCTGCAGGCCTCTGTGTGATCGTCAGCCTGAGACGTTACGTTCACAGCAGATAAACATGTCCTTCTTGGCTGACACAGTTAGCAGGAACGGGCCAATGCCACACAGCAGGAAGCACAACAGTGAAGGGTGGGAGAAGCACGGGACTAGTTATCCCTGAGGGCCAAAGGCATCTCTGACCCTTTCATTTATAACCGAAATGATCTTAGGTGACCCACAGCCATTCTGTGCCTCTGTTCCCCATCTGTAAAGTGGGGCCAATAGGGATCCCACAGTTTTAGGGATCAACACACTTTTTCTGTAATGAGACATATAGTAAAAATTTTAGACTTTGTGGAGCATAGTGTTTTGTTTTGTTTTTATTTTTTTGTTTTAGTAACATTTTTAACCTCTCTTGAAACTTTGAAGTGTTTAATACAGTGCTGTTAACTATAGCCACAGTGCTTTACCTAATATCTGCAGAATATACTCATCTCATAACTCAGCGTTTATACCCTTTGGCCAGCATCTCCCCATGCACCCCAACGCCGAACCCCTGGCCAACACCATTCTATTCTCTATTTCTGAGTTCAACCTTTTTAGATTCCACTGCTAGGTGAGAACATGCAGTGTTTGTCAGACTTATTTCACGTAGCCTAATGACCTCAGAGTCTGTCCATGTTGTCACAACTGGTAGGATTTCCTTCTTATTCATGGCCTAATTTCTTTTACTTTTTGAATCGAAATATGTTTGTCCTATAACATGGTGTATGCTTAAAGTATACAGTATGTTGATCGTGTAAATTTGATACACTTATACATTATAATATGATTTCATTACAGTGTTAGCGTCTCTATCACTTCACATAATTATCATTTCGCTTTTGTGGCAGGAATAATTAAGAGTTTGGTTATTATAATACCACAACATTGGCTCCGTTCAATATCCTGTGCATTAGATCTCCAGGATTATTTACCAACTGGTTTCAAGCTTGTACCTTCAACCATTTCTCCTATTCCACGCACCGAGCCTCTGGTAACCACCACTTTGCTCTTTGTCTTCATGAGTGTGGCTTTTATAGATTCCACATAAAAGTAAACTCATCCAGTATTTGTCCTTTTTTGGGTCTGCCTTGTCTCACAGAGCATAATGGCCTCAAGGTCCATACACGTTGCTACAAATGTCATGAGTCTCTTCTGTATCTCATGCCTAAATACTATGCCCTTGTGTGTATATATACCACATCTTCTTTATCCATCTGACGATGGGCACTTAGGGTTGTTTCCATATCTTGGCTATTGTGAATAAGGCTGCCGTGAACATGGGAGGGCAGACATCTCTTCAATACAGGGCGTAGGGTGTTTGTCCCAAGCACCCCTCTCTGCTGCTGGGGGGTGAAAGTAGCTGCAGGTGGCACCTAAATGAATGGCAGTCCCTATGAGCCAGTAACATTGTATTTACAAAAGCTGGTGGTGACCATAGCGTGCCGACCCTGACCCATATCACAGGACCGGTGTGACAATGAATCAAAATAGGGTGTGGAAAGCACTTGCTACAGACCCCTTCATAATGAGAGCCTCTCCCCTGTGCAGCAGGGACAGCCGGATAGGAGTGGCTGGGAGAGCCATTCCCAGCTTCTCAGCTTCGAGATCTGGCCCCTGACTTCTTAGCAAGATACTGAGAGGGTCCTCCTCATCTACTTTTCCTTCCTGAGAGCCAAACTGCCGAAAGGAGGCATCTTAACATTCTTCTAAGCAGACATCATGGCCTACTTCTGCTCTGCATTAGTCCCTCTCCGGGACCGTCGTTGAAGATGAATGCTTTCTAAGATGCGCGTGTAGACATGGGCTGCCACCACGAGAAGAGTCTTCAAGAATGTCCCCCTCTCTTCGTTTCCATATTGCACGTTCTTAAAAGCACATCCCTCCTCTTCGATGTTGTCGGCTTGGTCATCCATGGAGAGCACTTGGGGAGGAATTCTCTTGAGCCCGAGACCCCTGGGTGAGCTGCAAAGGTTGGAAGTACCTCAGAACAATGGTATCTCCGGGACTGAAACAGAATCGACGCCCGCACTTTCTTTTACCACGGAATCTCCAAAAGAGGATGTGACAATGGAGATTCTGAATCTAGTCTGGGGTGAGACCTAGGAGTCTGTCATTAAATAATAATTTTAATAATGATAATAACAATAATTTAAATAAAAGGTCCCCCAGGGTGAGTCTGCTGCTCAGCCAGGTAGCTGCTTAGCTCTTGGCCATTCTCCTGGCTGTGGTTAATTCCCCCTTGCTATTCCATAACCCCACTCTTCCAAAACCCCAAGCCCTAGAGCTGCCTGATTGCCTCTTTTCTCTGTGCACTCGCTGTGTTCACCAAAAGGCAGAGGGCTTCACAGACGCGTTCGTCCCTGCAGCGGAGGCTCCGCGCTCCAAGAAGGAAATTATTTCACACTGGATCGGCCAGCCAGGAAGGCTGGAGTTGTGTGCTCAGCCAGAGGACTCCAGAGAGCTTCGGGCCGGGAGGACTCCAGTGTTTCCAAGTCAACGCCGAAGGCTCATATACTGGTGGATGGGCAAGTCATTGATTTTTCTTGAGAATGATAACTCGAGTGTATTTGTTCAGTGTTTTTCAGAAACAAAGGCTTGTCTGATTTTATTTTCATTTCATTTCATTTTGTTTTTTTGTTTGTTCTGAGAGGAAAAAGCTTGAGCAACTAAAGCAAAATCTTGGTGTTTTATTATTCAGTGGCCCCAGGGGCCAAGTTTGGTCGCATCCTTCTATCAAATACATTGATTTTTCAACAGATATTTCATGAACATCTACTGTATATTGTGCTGGGCACTGGAGGGCTTTGGGAGAAGCCTGAGACGGGGCAGTTTCTGAGTTGGCTGTCCTGCCCCTGGCATCCACAGTCCACCAACCCCCTGCCATGCCCCGAGGGGCTTCTCCGTCCTAATTGCAGTACCACAACAAGGAACCAATCCCAGACAAAAGGATTTTAAGGGAACTTGGACCAGCTGTTCAGTAAATCAGGTGTGTTGCTGGCCTTGCTCGGCCGTTTCCTGTACCCCATCCTTGCCTATTCCCAGTAAGCAAGTCTTCCTTCCTTT
The DNA here is from genome assembly GCF_054177405.1 of Leptonychotes weddellii. NCBI lineage: Eukaryota > Metazoa > Chordata > Mammalia > Carnivora > Phocidae > Leptonychotes > Leptonychotes weddellii. Next base: position 15,368,545 of record NC_138374.1, on the reverse strand, counting down.
TATTGACTGCCTGTTGTGGAATATGGTGCTTAGTGCTTTACACCTGCTATCCGGTTTGCCCTTCCCATAACCATAGCAGGCAAAGAGCATGATGCTTACATGACAGATGAGGAAGCTGTGGCTGCAGAGAGATTATTGGCGTGGGCTTTGATGCCAGGTTGTCAGACACCAAACTAGCGCTCTTTACCCCTGTCCCAGACGAGCTCCTACCTTGTGCTGTAGCTTCTGTGAGTGCATTTAGTTACGTTCCCCGATAGAGCTCATCTGCACTTTTCGGCCCTCAACCCTCGTCTCTCAAAACCAAGTGTCTCTTCACTATCCTGCATTTCATGGGGAAATGGGACATTCATATCTAAAAGGATCAGCTGTACTAGAAAATCACTCCTGTTCCTCCAGGTTGTCTGTTGCTGGGGAATCACTAAATATCTCTAAATCAGTCATTCTCAAAATATGGTCCCTCCACTAGCAGCAACAGCATCACCTGGGAACCCAGAAATGCATATTCTCAGGCCCCACTGGGACCTACTGAATCAGAACCTCTTAGGACAGGCTCAGGTATCATGTTTTAACTTCTCCAGGGAGCTCTGATGCGCACTGATGTTTGAGAACCGCTCGCCTAGATTTGATGCCTCAGAGCCAGTAATCGTATCTACAGCAGATGGGGGCCGTATGAGGCATGGGGACAAAGCCAAAAAGGGAAATCGGAGGGGCTGGCCCTTCAGTATTCAAAAACTTGGAAACATTGTATATTCTGATGCTATCTTGGAAATTCATAAAGATACAGGCCACCAGCATATTCAAGACCAGGTCCTCCTGCAATAAAAGCCATGTTTAAATTTACTTAAACAGCCTTTCCTAAATTCATTTAAATTTAAATCATGGCCCTTGTCTTTTGCAAAAGATCTGTTGACATCCCAAGGAACTAGGAATGAACACACTTTGGGAAGGGTGGATGTGATCATCATGATCATGATCCCAGAGTGTATATGACCCTCCCTTTGAGCATGTTTATCAGAATTAAATATCCAAAATCCCTATCAGAAATTCAGGAACATCAAGAAGACTTGTTTTGAAAATCATTTTTGGATCCATATAGACACCATGTTGCAAGACTCCAGGAGACAGCTCTGTGAGTGGAGCCCCCTGGCATTGTACAATGCTGCAGCCTGGACCTATAGCCAAAGACTGAATTAACAAAAGGCTTAGAGAACTAAAATGTTTCCATCTACCAGAAATAACTGAGAATTGAGATGTTTGGGGGGAGTCTAGGGAGAGGATTTTCAAGATATTTAACTCTTTTAAACTGTATGGAAAATATTTCAGGATGAACTTTGTCAAGTGTAACTCTTGCAATAAGTGAAATGACATTGAATATGGTCATATTTCTGCTCTTTTAAGCCTGGCTCACTGTACGTTTTCAAAGCATTTGACAAGAATAGTTTGTATTTAGGTAACATCTTTCATTCCCAAGCTTCAAGAGTCTACTAGAGACAGAACTGGCCAGAAAATTCCCAACATGGAGGTCCCCTTCCCCTACTGGGATGGTAACATTCTAGCAAAAGCAGGAAGTTTGCGGACAAGGAAGTCACTCGCTGACTATGGAAGACGGGAGAGGGTATCAGAGCTCATCAGCATACAGAGGAACCAGCCCGGACAACATGACTGTGGGCTTCCTATTTCAGTGAATTAACTTAAGAGAAAGAAGAGGATAGTTATTTCTTGTTCTCTTTGTGGTGCCCTAAGAACTTCACATTGAATCAGGAGATGCTTGCCTCCCTCCCGGGCCCCAGTCATGCCTGAGAAGTGCCCCAAATTACTTCGCATGAGATGCTGGTTCCAGATTCAGCAGGGAACCAGCAATACTAGGCATACTTGAAAGTCCAGCATAGGGAGGTGGTGAAAAGGGCTAGCTTTGAGTTTCCCCTCTGCTTGGCAGGTGATTTCTTTCTCCCTTATTTTCAAATAAAGTTTATGATTTTCTCCCTTATACATTCTTATTACAGGAAATTTGGTGAAAATAGAAATGTACGAAGCAAAGAAACTCCCATCATCTGAAGAGAATCCCTATTAGCAATTTAGTATACTTCCCTCCAGTCTTTTTTCTATGCATTTTTTAACAACGGAATTAAGATCACATGTGGAGTATTAAAGTACAAGCTAGGCATATACCCATGTTTTTTTTAAAATCCCGCATAAACAAATGAGGCCATACGCTCTTGGAAGGCAAGGACCGGGTTTGTCTTTTCTACTGTAGTGATCCTGGGACCTAGTACAGAGCCTGGCAACAGTGATGTTATTGAACGAAATCGCAGTGGGGCAATATTTCATTGAGTAGATATACCAGAACATGTGTAAGCCTCCCTCTACCGTGGGCATTAAAATTGCTTCTAATTTTTCACGGTTATAGGTAACACTGAAATTCTGTTCTTTTTTTTTTTTTTTCTATATTGGATTATCATCTATAGCAGATACTGTCAACATCCCATCCCTAGGCCTCTCCCAGGGGTGCCCGAAGACTGCCTCTGGATGGTCTGCTGGTTTCCTGTGTCACCTGACTGGACTTGTTTCCTGGCCATGGAAACATGCTTGGCCTATGTACATGTAGAATAGCTTGGATGTGCTAGCATTAATATCTCTGAGCAAACCTCAACCAATGGGGATGGGCATTCAAGCTTCCTTGCTCTTCAGCATGGCAATTGACACAATTGACAGGGTGTGTTCTATATCCTCTGTCAGATGGTCTTCACAGGATTGAGCCCCAGCTACCCACCTTGTCCGACTCATTAGTGTATCCATCATCTTCACTTTTCTCTCATTCCTGTTTCCCACGTTTACCCACCCCCTCATCATGCTTCCCAAAATCATCTCCCAAAGAAACTTCTCACTTGCACCAAATCCTTGTCTCAGGCTCTGCTTCTGGGAGACTCCAAACTAAGTCATTAACTTTAGGTAGAGTCACAGAAGCCAAACTATTGAGCCAAACCAGATGACTTCTTTAAAGAGCCAAGACTCATATTGATGGGCAAGTCATTTCCATGTAGGGGTTTGCAGGGCTCTTTTATCAACCCTTGATTTTACTGTAAGAATTTGGACCAAGAGCTGGACATTTAGGAAGAAGAGGAGAAAAAATCAACACACTCACCTGCTGGTCTGCACTATAAGATCGGTAAGCCGTTCCATTTGCTGTTCACTTTTCTCTGTTGTTTATCTTGCTTCATTTTATTCCACGTTCCTGGTCAGAGGCCAGTGGTTATAGAATGTTCTCCTTTGTCTCTACCAATGGGAAGGGAGGGCGAATTGAAGGCATCAGAGAAAAGAACCCTGGAGGAAGGACCAGTGACACGTTGCTTTGCAATATTTCAGCCTTCAGTTCTCCATTACAACCAGAGTCTGGTATTTTGGGGGGAAATGAAGAGAAACAGACTGTGCTATAAGCAGGTTTTTGTCATTATGAAACCCCTGCAGTTCATGAGGAGTGAGCTTGGTTGTGTTCCAAGATAAAGCTCCATGTTTGGGGATTGTCATAGTGACCCGGGAAGCATAGTTTCTCCAGGGAAACAGAGGAATGCAGTTTCCTACCAGGTTCACTGCCAAGGCCATGACTCCACATGGTAAGAAAACCAAGGCTGTTGTCCTGAAAATGAGGGACAAATCACCCTCTTTTGCCCAAGAATGACTGGATATTCCAAGAAAGCAAGGTCACCTGTGGTTGGATGGACACTGAAGATAGACCTTTGAGGACTTTTAGCATATTGGTGAGGAATCCCTTTCTATTTGGTGCTTGCACCATCGCATGTGGTATTTTTTGTTTTTCTGGTCTTGTGTTTTACAAAATAAAGAGAAGGGTGCCTTGGTCAATGTCAATTTAAAGGCAGTTATTAAACCAGGCATGTCCTCCCTCCAACCGGAAAATGTCAGATGCCTCCCAATTGTCTAGGTCCCTATAGCCTTCTCAAAACTCCTCAAACGTGTTCAAAACTCTGTTCTCTGGAGGATTCTAGCTTACTCATAAATCCATTGTGTGGGGAAAGAGAATCACATGGCACCCACAGACCTGATGCGCAGGTGCCTTGGGGAGCAACAGTAGCAGGGTCCCACGTCTGGCCGATTTGGGAACACTTGGTACCGTGTGGAGGGCCCTGCATGGCAGAGACTACTTTATGCTCCCGAGCCAGGTCTCCTTTTCCTTCGGGACACACAGCTAGACAAGATACGCCAGCTTCCCTGGTGGTGAGGTGGGACCACATGATTGGCAGAGGGACATATTCATACTTCCAGGCTGGCTTCTGGCTCTTGTGCCCTTCTCCACCCCACCCCCCCCCATCCTTCTGCCATTCTGGCAACTGGATGCAAAGGACTCCAAGGCCCCAGAGGATAGGGGACTAGTAAAACTCTAGAAGCCTGGTCCCTGGAGCCATGGCTTGGGGGTGACCTGCCCAGGAGAACTGCTGAGCAGAGCCAACGACATGGGATGTCATGTGAGTGAGAAATCGTATTTCATTTTGTGAAGCCATTGACACTTTGTAGCTGTTTGTTAGGGTCCTACTTCCACTGGCAAATACTGGTCGTTTCCTGGCATGCATGTGAGTTCACCGGATGGCCGAGTGCGCTGCTCCACGGGTCCTGCTGAGCCCCCGTAAGGTTACTCACGGGAAGGAGCATTCCATCACAAAACAGTGGCGAGGGCATTTGAAAAGCCTGCGATCCACAGCCTTGCTCCGTGGCCTGGGGCCACGGGAGAACAAGCGCCCCGCTCAGGTGAGCAGGGAGGAGCGGCAGGCGATGGGGTGTGAACAGGGCAGAGATGTGCCCCCCGCTCACGCGGGCACATGGCGAAGCGTCAGTGTGGGCCTCCCGCAGCAACTCACAAGCAGCTCAAATCTCCAGTGCATGCCCTTAAGAAACCACATCATAATGCAAAGCAAAACTTCCCGAAATTCTTGGTCTCCCCATCTCTCTGTGATACAGTTCACGCTGGCACAGTAACTGCTGCCCCAGGAGCTCTCCATCCGGGTGCTGAACTCATCCCCTAAAACCTCTCTCCCACTCCTCCCACGCTGTCCCTCTCCCCTGCCCCGCCTCCCCATCCCTCTCCGGAGTCACTCTTTTGTCTCTCTGTCAGGTCTCCACTTTCCAGCTCTGTAAGCCAAGCCAGGCTTTCGGCTAGCCCTGGCCTCAGCATTTCCTGTTGCAGCTCATCGGCTCAATTGATGAGTTGGTCATAAACCCAGAAAGGCCCATAAATGAAAACAGAATTCTCAAGGGTGGCCTTGGGCAGTTCCTGTGCATATACATAAATTACTATTATTATTATCATCGCAAACAGATTGATCATCAGCTCCACTCCTTATGAGTTATATGACCTTGAGTAAATTCCTTACAGCCTTTAGCCTCAGTTTTGTCCCCTGTAAAATGGGGTGGATGGAGCTCCAGTGGCTTCCCGCCAGAAGGGGATGCAGTGTAGTGTGTGTGAGAGCGGTCAGCGCGTGGCTGCCCGTGAGCAGTGTTGCCCTTCCTGCCCTTTCTGAACTTGACTCCTTCGCCCCCTGTGAGGAGAATCAGGGTGGGGATCCAGCCCAAATGGCGCGAAGGAGGGTAAACTGAGGCCCCGGCCCTCAGCAGCACCCCATTTGACGTCAGCTGCTCCAGAGCTCAATCCCGAGTTTCCTGGCCAACTTTCAAGTGACCTTGAAGGAAGCGCTGCTTTTCCGCCTGCCTCCAGCTGAGCGTTTCCACCACAGGGGAAACATGCCCACCCTTCCTCCCCCGGGGTGGGTTGTGAAGGTTAATGAATTGCTATTTGTGAAGTGCTTTGAGATCCCTGGATGAAAGGCCCTATGAAGTCAAAAGCATCGGGATGATGATTAAATTGCCTTGCCTGAGGTCAGACAGCGCAGGACTAGGGGAGCCGGAAAGGGAAGACACATTGCCTTTCTTCCATTCCCCTGCTAGAACAACTAAGACTGGCACTTGTTCTTGTGAAGACGGGCCTGTCCCTCTGTGGGTGGATGTCCTCGGGCCTTCTCATCCTGTCTCCTTTATTCCCGGCACCCTGGTCAGGACCAGATTCGGGCTCCTCACCAACCCTGCTCATTGGAGTGCTGAGCAGCTCCCCGCTCTGGGGGAGACCTCTGGCTTGCAGGGTTTTTAAAAGCCCAGGGAGGCTGTCGTGGGAGGGCCGAAGAATCACACTTGGCCCTGAGACCCTTCTTGAGAAGGAAAGGACACAGTCTTTCTTATGCCAACTGGCCCGCCAAGCTAAGGAAGACCTCTGCCCCGGCCGAAGGTGCAGGGTTGTGGTGGTTGTGGGGGTGGGGGGTTGGGGACCCCACACCGCCGGCAACCTCCTACACCCCGCTTTCTCTTCCCTTTCTTTTCCTTTTCCGTTCAACCAGCCTCACAGTGGTGATATTGGTCTTACAAACATCTCCTGCCCACCTTTGTCTTTTCCTGCCCCCACATCGGCCGGTGAAGAGCCGATTCATTGCAATTCAGACACCTGTCACTTTCGGATGTCAACGTGGCTGTTGCCACACTGATTAGTTAAGATGAAGGAAAAAAAAATACAGTGCCATATAAATAAAAAATTAGAGACTGTCACGTCGTGGGAAAAGGGCCCACCTTCCAACACCAGATCTCTCGGCAGAGCAACACTCCTTCTGTTTCCCTGGTATCTCAGCTGAGGGGGATTCATATAATGTCTTGTTTTTAGTGATTAAGTGGTTAATGATTTAATGAACTAAAAAAAAAAATCTCATTTGTTGCTTCCCTTGGACTTGGAAAAAACCTCAAAGAGCTGATTTTCTGTGTACCTCAGTCCAATATTGCTACCTGCTGGGACAGGAACACAGTCTCTAAATAAATTGCTAGTGGCCTTAGGCGGGTAGAAGAGTCTCCCTTTGATCCTGCTGGAGCAGATGAAGTCAAATGTTCAATCAATCAATCACATTCATAACTAGCAGCTACAATCGGGCTGACAACAGCCTATTATTTATTTTTAAAATCATATATTTCATTATTGCAAAACACACAGGCTCTCACGAGGGGGAAGAGACTAAATTATTGATAAGCCATATAGATGATGGAGTTTGTTGTTTCTGACATGCTTGTCACTAACTATTGTCAGGAAGAATTTACTAAGATGTAGAGCCAGGCAAGTTGGCCCGAAATGTATGTCGTGCCAAAGCGGAGATGGGGAGAGGAAACTCTAATGGCCTCTCTCTCTCTTATTGAATTCTTGGAGGTAAAAGGCAGCTGAAGGCAGAACAGGTTTCTATTGTAAAGCAAGACTTGAAAAGCCCCCAGTTTGATTGCTACAGAGCAGGAGATTTGGTTCTCAAAATAGCCATGCGTCTGGGAAATGAATTTTTGCTGGTGTCTGTGCATTCCTGGAAATAACAATCGTAACTCTCCAGAATTCCCACATGGACCAGGGCCAGGCATATTTATTCAGGATTGTGTGGCGGGGGGCTGGGGGTGGGAAGCGATGTGCGAACGCAGCCCGAAGTAGAGGGGATGAAGGAGGCTCGCTCCTGACTCCAATCATGGGAGAAGAGGGGGGCGCTCTCCCCACTGCCTCCCCTTTCCAAACCCATGAGCTGCCAGGGTGCTCTCCATGGAGGTGGCCTCCCTGTGGACCTGCAACTGAACTTCTCCACTCGACTTAGGAGAAGGACGACCAGTCAGAAAAATGCTCAGCTCAGGTTTCTGTGTGTGCTTTTCTTTTCTGTTTTCTGAGTCACCAGTTGGGGAGGCCATGGCTAACTGTGAGCCCTGGTGATGCTTACAGTCGCCACTGGTCCCCTCATCTGAACAGTGAGGGGTTGGACAGGAAGATCTCTCGGCACTGTCCCCTGGCTGTCACCTCCATGTTAAGGATCTGCTAGAGGCCCTTGGACTGAGGGAAGGGAAGATGCTTTATTAAGGGAACGTAAATGCTCACGGGTACAGATCAAATTCTATTAGAACAAATACCATTATATTTTAACAAAAACAGCTGTGTAACTAAAGACTGCTCATACCCCCGCCCCCCCGCCATTGGATACCCCCTGGAATGAAAGTACAATGTAAGTAAAATGCAAGCTCCTTTGGAGGTCCAGTTGAGATTTGACTTGTCCTCCTCAATTATTTGCTAATTCCGAGATGACCTCCCAGTGGTTGGGATGGAAGAGAGACCGTGCTACGGGTGTGCCCTAGAATCAAAATTTTCTCAAGGCTCTTCCAGATCAGTCTGTCCAACACCTCCCCTCCCTATTTCACAGATGAGAAAACAGTGTCAGAGAAGTTGAAATCAGACAGCCAGTTGGTGGCAGATGGGGAATGAGATCCTGACCCCCAACCCCTTCCTTAAGATAACCCAAGGAGGCGCGCCTGGGTGGCTCAGTTGGTTAAGCGACTGCCTTCGGCTCAGGTCATGATCCCGGAGTCCTGGGATCGAGTCCCGCATCGGGCTCCCTGCTTGGCGGGGAGTCTGCTTCTCCCTCTGACCCTATCCCCTCTCATGCTCTCTCTATCTCATTGTCTCTCTCAAATAAATAAATAAAATCTTTAAAAAAAAAAAAAGATAACCCAAGGAATTATTATTAATAGAACTTGAGTCAGAAAAAAGGTGTCGCGACTCCCAGTCAAGTGTTTGACTTACTTACCACATGATGCTGCTTTCTGGTAGAACATTCTGATCTGTGTTCGCTCCGTTTTAAGACCATAAATTCCATTTAGAATCCAAACAACAGAAAGTCACCTAATCGTGTGTGGTTTCACAATGCTGACCCCAGACAATGAGTAGACAAGGTCATATAGGAGTAGGATCTGGAAAAAACTTTTGGATCCATTGGAAGATGTTGCATCAACCTTCCGGGAGTTGGGAGCCCTCCCGGCTTGGATGGCCACTTCCTTTGTGTGTCACTCCTGGCTGACATGCCCCAGTCTGGGGCACAGGTTTCTGTCCATGACGTAAGGGGCCGTTTATGTGGGCTGCAAGTCAGCGTCTATCTCCAAAACGCTACATAAAATCCTCCATCCGTGGTGTCTTCCTTTTATTGTTTGAACATTTTGCAGCCTAAGTTAGCACATATGGAAACGGAGCCAACCAAAGAAATCAATGCAGCAGAACAAACCCTACCTTCTCACCTTCATGGTACAGGAAAAATAACTCTTCACCAGAAAATGAGGAAACCGGGCTGTTTAGTTGTGGCCTTCCTAAGTTTAGGTGAGTTGTGGAATCCTGTGCATTCAGTTTTCTCATCTGTAAAATGGGAATATTGATTCCTTTTCTACCACTCAGCTGGGGCAGATGGCTATGAAGACCTGACTCCATTACCTAAGGGAGAAGAGGAGAAGAGGAAGCTTAAGGTGCACCGGAGATGCAGAGGAGGGGCATCACTTGGTGTGGGGGGTGGGGGCGATTTACTGCAGATGAGAGAGCTGGCTGCAAATATAAGATTACATGTTTAATTACCTTCAGATGCTGACTTATATAAATAAGCCTATTTCACTTCTTTGGGAGGGGAGAGGAGAAAGGGGTAGGGCGGGACTCATTAACTTCCTGGCAACGCTTTTTCGCAGCAGTTTCAAGGAAAATCTTCGGGAGGAGGAGAGCCAGCTGCTTTGCTATAGGGGGAGAGTGATGCAGAAGAGCCTGCACCTTCTCTCGCTCCTACCCTTTTCTCTTCTATGGGTTGTGAGGTGCATCTGTCCCCTAATGGCACACCGGCAACTCCCCTTGACAATGTCCATGAAGAGTCCAGTCATTTCCTCTGTGTGGCTTTTTCCCTTTTGAAGCCCCTGCGCCGCACACTTTGGGGAAGAGTTGTTACCTCCAGGAGGGCTGGAGTACTTGCATGGCGTTGGGGTGCAGCATGCCAGACAGATGGCTTTTTTCCCTGGCAAGATAAGACTATATTAAGTATGATTTTATGAATAGCCTGTCTCCCAGCCCTGGTCCCCCTGGGGGCCTCCCGCGATTGGTCAGTTGTGTGATTACAATGGGCACTAATTATACCCAGAAGCGAAGGAATAGCAGGCGTAACTTACAAAGCCCTTGGTGATAAGGGTCTGGGTAAACACAATGAGATAAAAAGCGACTTCATCCTTCCGAAAGGACAAAGGCATTACTTCTTGAAAAAAATGGACAGCATAGAAAAACAGTTGCACAGAGAACAGAAATGAAACAGAAATGCTTCCAGCTTTTTTTTTTTTTAGGGGAACACAGGCAAATTTGGGTTAACCCTGTGTGGACCACGGTAGTCAGCAGGGCACAGCCCTTGACTTGTCCTGCATGGATGCTGGGAACGCTCGGATTTCATGGTCATGCCCCTGGGAAGGGGATTCTCAAGTGTGGAAGCCAAATGTGTACATTTAAGACCTCAAAGATATATGTTTAAGCCAAGAAACAGCCCCAGCCTACACCCCAAAACAAACGCTCTCTAAATGGCTCCCTCTTTTTCTTCCAAATGTCTCAGCAGCAGCTGTGCCCCGGACTAGCCTGTGGCTCTTCCCCCTAAGACTGGTCAACCGAGCGCTCAGCAGAGTCAGGATGGCTGTACAATCACGTGCTGAGATGTAGCTTGCGCACACAGGGGCGAGGAAGGCCGCACAAACCCCAGAAGGCACTTCCTGGAAAGAGGATGATGGGAAGCAGAAGGAAGACACAGGTAAAGAAGAATCATTTGCTTCCTGGGATGGCTGACTCTGGTGCCTGAGGCACAGGGCTAGACTTCTCCCACATTCCCTGCCCTTGCCTCTGCTGCACCACTCGCGCCCCACATACCTTCATGGCTCCCATTTGCTTCTGTCAGGTCTCTCTCAAAGGCACTTTCTTGGTCAAGCCATTTCCCGAACCCTCTGCATAAAATACCAACAACCTCCCCAGCCCCAGGCCTCACTTTGTTCCCCCCAGAGATTTTTCTATGAAGTATTTACTGCCGTGTGACACATTCTGTTCACCTGTTTGTTTATTGCCCATCTTCTCCCACTAAATGAAGCTTTATGAGTGAGGGGAACTGGCTTCATTCATGCTACAACCCCAGAGCTCTGCACAACCTGACTGGGTTATGGGATAGCTGGTAAAACATGTCTGTATGTGTCTGTGACAGTGTCTCGGGAAGTGATTGGCATTTGGATTGGTAGAGTGAGTAAAGAGGATGGCTCTCTCCAATGGGAGTGGGGACCGCCCAAGCCGGTGAGGGCCTGGATGGAACAAAAAGGTGGAGGAAGAATAGATTTGCTGTCTTTGCTTGAACTGAGGCCTCCATCTCTACCCCCTCTAGACATTGGCACTGTTGGTTCTCAGGCTTTGGGCTCAGACAATGCTCACACCATCAGCCCCGATTGTCAGGCCTTCAGACTTGCACGGAGTTATACCACTACCTTTTGGGTTTTCCAGCCTGCAGACAGTAGACTGTGGGGTTTCTTGGTTACCATAGCCATATGAGTCAATTCCTACCATAAAGCTCCTCATCTACAAGATATCTATCCGATTGACTCTGTGGCTCTAGAGAGCCCCAACTAATACAATGAAAGTGTCGCATGTGCAATCCCATTTAAGCCTTCGTTTTGCTCATGAGACCACAGATGCCGTGATGTTAAACCATCCAAGATCACACAGATAGCGGGTGGGGGGCTAGACTCAGACCTAGGCGGTTTGCTCCTGGGTTGGCACTCTGAACCACTAGGTTCCAGAACCTTCTTTCTGAGTTCTTGATTGAAAGTATGATTTCCAGCTCCTCACCAGCAACCAAAGCCCAGCTGAGCACAGGAAGGATGCATGGTCCCTTTCTTCTTCCACATACCCTGTGGTCTGTGCCCCAATAAAGATGCATCTCGATCGTCAGAGAAACCTGGGCTTTGACCCTTCCTGATTATGTTACTGAGATGCACTTGGGGGTGGCTGGGCCATCAACTGACACAGAGGGTGTTACACAAGAGGACTGTATGGTATTCCCCCTAATCTGCAGTTTTACTTTCCATGGTTTTAGTTACCCGCGATCAACGGGTAGGAGGTGGAAGCAGGTGATAGCCTTCTGGACACATGGTCAGAAGGTCAGTAGTAGCTTAACGCTACATCACAGTGCCTCCATCATTTACCCCACTTCATGTCATCACGTAGGCATTCTACCACCTCGCATCATCACAAGAGGAAAGGTGACTACAATACAATAAGATATTTTGAGAGAGAGAGAAATCGTATTCACATAACTTTTATTACAGTATCTTGTAATTGTTTGATTTTATTATTAGTTATGGTTGTGACTTGCTTACTGTACCTTTATAAGTTGAACTTTATCATAGGCATGCACAGTTAGGAAAGAACGTAGTCTATATAGGGTTCGCTACTATCTGCAGTTTCAGGCACCCGCTGAGGGCTCTTGGAAGGTATGTCCTGCAGAAAAGGGGGGACTGCTGTATTGCTTTGTCACTTGTTACAATAAAAATGTCACGAGCAGCATTGCCCTTGATATAAGTGACCAGCGACCACCCCATGGGAATTCATGGCAGAAGATTCTCACGTCTAATATCTAAGCAACAAATATACATGCACCTTATGGGCACCATGAGTCAGAGTAACTTGTAGTCTTTCCTACTTCACATCGACTCCTGGAAACTTAGAGACAAATGTCTGGCCCCACCTCCAGCACACGCAGAGAGCTTCCCAGCCCCAAATTGGTGAGTTAGCTTCCCTCTCTGGGCACAAGACAACTCTTCTAGTCTTGGTTTCCTTTTCCTTTTCTTCTTTGTTTTTAACTGTTCTTGTCATATTATATGTCAGTGAGTGTAGGGGGTATGTGTACGTGTGTATACACATTTGTGTAGCTTGTAGATTTCTTTAGCTTAGGACACAAATATGGTCATAGCTCTTTTGATTTTCCAGTTCACTGCCTGAGCACTATCTGCCCTCTGTTAGCAGAATGTCCATCATGAAGGCTCCCCTCAGCCTCCCACCCACTTCTGAACCCCTGACTCTTTTTTCTTAATCTATTTTTAGAAAGGGGGGAAGGGGCAGAGGGAGAGAATCTTTCCATGTAGACTCCCCACCAAGCAAGTAGACTGACACGGGGCTTTATCCCACAACCCATGAGATTATAACCTGAGAAGAAACCAAGAGTCGGATGTTTAACTGACTGAGCCACCCAGGCCACCCCTCGAGCTCCTGAGTCTCTAAATAAAGAAGTGAAACTTTCAGTCCTGCCTCCGTTTTCTGGATTAACAGAGAGAAATCAGATAGCTGAGTAGCATGCTGGGTGTTGTCACGTGGCGTCCCTGATGGTCCTTTGCAGTCCACTCCTGTGTTTGAGATTCCTCCCATGGTCTTGGGCACTCCACCATGGACCTCACATTTTCTCTTTCAATTCACTATCATGTAAGCCATTTATCCTTAAAATACGACATAAGCCAGGGTACAAGGCACACAGCATGCCGGGCCACTTGCCTACCCCCCAACAAAACTCCTGGACTGTTGGGATGTATTTCTGGCCATCAGTCCAGGCTGACTCTCCCTCTTCTGCTCTCCATAGTTCTTCTAGGGAGCCCATGTGTTCTTTCTTGCTAGAGAACTTCAGCCAGAGCCATCCTATCAGATTTCTAGAACTTTTAATCTCAGAAAGCAGTGTTTGGGGTTCTAATTCCATCCCTCCCAGTAGGTTCTGAGCTTTTAATGCAAATGAGTCCACACCCTCCCCAGAGCAGTGCATCTCACCTAGGGCCAGTGGAAGTCTCCAAGGTCAGTGTCCAGCTCACATACTCTCTGTTGTGTTTATCTCTGCTCGGCTCTAAGCTTTATTATTTCCTCTCTTCTGCTTGCTTTGGATTTAGTTTTCTCTTCTCCTAGTTTCTTAAGGTAAAATGTTATATCATTGATTTGAAATCTTTCTTCTTTTTATACACAGGTATTTACAACTGCAAATTTCTGAGTACTGCTTTTGCTGCCTTCCATGAATTTCAGTATGTCATACTTTTCATTCATCTCAAAGTATTTTCTAATTCCCAATTCCCTTCTGAAATTGTTATTTCTTTTTTGACCCATTGGTTACTTAAGAATGTATCGTTTAGTTTCTGCATATTTGTGGATTTCTCAGATTTCCCTCTGGTATTGATTTCCAATTTTATTCATCGTGGCTGAGGAATGTATGATTTCAAACTTTTTAAACTTACTGACACTTGTTCTGTGGTTTAACATAGAGTCTATCCTGGAGAATATTCCACATGCACTTGAGAAGCATGAGTATTCCCCTCTTGTTGGGTGCCATATTCTATAGATACCTGTTTAGTCTAGTTGGCTTACAATGTTGTTTGCATTCTAATTCCTTGCTATTCTTCTGTCTAATTTCTCTATTATTTAAAGCAAGCTATTGAAGAGTCAAACTATTATTGTGGAACTATTTTCCCCTTCTATTGTGCCAGTTTTTGCTTCATACATTTTGGGGGATCTGCTGTCGTGTATATATATGTTTATGGTTGTTGTATACATCATTTTCATGGCTTCCTTTAACTTTATGTCCATGGTTTCCTTTATCTGTTGGAGCATATTTGAAATTGTTGATAGGAAGTCTTGGTCTAGTACGTCCAACATGTAGGTACTCTCAGGAACAGTTTCTTCTTTTTTTTTTTATTAAAGATTTTATTTATTTATTTGAGAGAGAGAGAATGAGAGAGAGCACATGAGAGGGGGGAGGGTCCGAGGGAGAAACAGACTCCCTGCCGAGCAGGGAGGCCGATGTGGGACTCGATCCAGGGACTCCAGGATCATGACCTGAGCCGAAGGCAGTCACTTAAGCAACTGAGCCACCCAGGCGCCCTCAGGAACAGTTTCTATTGATTACTTTTCTTCTCGTGCATGGGCCAGACTCTTTTGTCTCTTTGCATACTTCACAGTTTTGTTGTTGTTGTTGTTGAAAACTGGACACTGAATATTATAATGTAGCAACTCTGGAAATTAGATTATCATCCTTCCTGGGGTGTATCGATGCAGGATATTCTAGCTGTTGGCTTGTTGAATGATTTTTCTAAGCTGACTTCATAAAGCCTGATTCCTTGTCATTTGTGACCACTTAAGTCTGGTTACCAGGTAGAGATTGGACAGAGGTTTCTTTAAATGTCTGGAACAATGACAACCACAAAAACTCCCAGTCTTTGCAGATGGGCTTTGCGTGCGTACCAGGACATGTCCTCAATACTCAGCCAAGCAGCTGACAGCTCCACTTGAGCCTTTACCTCATTCTTGTGCCGCACCTGAATGTCAGCCAGAAGAAAGAGTTTAGGGTCTCCTCAGTTCTTCCCTGAGCCTGCAAACAGCCCTGGGCATGCATGTGGCCTTCACGATTCCCAAGAAAATGTCAGAGAATTTCAGAGCTCTTATTTTCCAAAGCATCTCATTCCCCAGCCTTTCCTTCCAAATTTTTTGGTTAGTCTATTGCTTGCACCGACTGTTATCCACTGCCCAGGCAGCGGGAACTAGTACCTTGGTCTTTAAGTGTTTTTGCCACGTGCCCCGTGGATAGCCATCCCAGCACCGGGTGAGTTCTGAGTCAGGCAAGGTAAAGGTGAGCCCTTTGAACTGCTCCAGGGAGCCACCAGACAGGTCAAAACAACCAGCCACAGTTCTTTGAGAAAAAGATCTATTTTTCTCCTTCAAGGTACCAGTGCCTAAACTGGGATTGCGGGACCGTTGTCTTCAA
The DNA here is from genome assembly GCF_054177405.1 of Leptonychotes weddellii. Classification (NCBI taxonomy): domain Eukaryota; kingdom Metazoa; phylum Chordata; class Mammalia; order Carnivora; family Phocidae; genus Leptonychotes; species Leptonychotes weddellii. The sequence goes on along the minus strand of NC_138374.1, from coordinate 15,352,874 downwards.
GACCACTGCTGAGCTAGGGAGTGGGGACTGGGACCAGGATAAGTTAAAAATGCCACAAAGCTCTCCTACTGAGATTCAGTTGTTAGGTTTGTTTGTTTTTGTTTTTGTCTTTTGGAGGTTGGGTTTTTTTTTTTTTCAAAATTTTTATTAAGTGTCCCCCTTTCTGCTGTATGCTTTTGGTTAGTTTCCAGAATTCCAAAGGGGTTGATTCTGAGTTGTTTTGCCAAGTACTCATTGCTTTTGTGGAGGAATGAGCTATTTTCAAGTTCCCTACTCTGCCATTATCACTGATATCAGTCTTTTAAGAATCTTGTAAGTACCCACATTGGGCTAGGTAATGGGGATGGCTTCTGACCTCAGGGAGTTTACAGTCTGGTAGGGCAGCAAGATTCTGGTACACGAAATAATGGTACAAAATGACAGTTGCTCAAGGTCAAGATTCCTACTCTCAAGGGAGGTCATGGAGGACAGAATCCTTTAAAAAGCCAAGGGTGATTGGGCCAAGTCCTTTTTACAACTAGTTTCCTAGGCATCTCCCTGTCCCTTCCCTTAAGCTTCTAGGGGCTACACTCAGAAGTGGTATTTGTTTCCAACTTTTGGTATTCGTTTCTAACTCCATAGTAGACAAGGACAATCCTCTCCTAGGCAGCTCAGAACTGACCTTCTTTGAAGCCTCTCTCTTTAAATTACATATGAATAGAAACCTGAGCATCTGGGACTTGGAATGCATTGATTAGGTCTAGGCTGAATTGACCTCATTTGGAAATAGGTGGCCATCAGACTGATAGAGTACACATGTTGTTGGAGGCTCTAGGTAATTTGGAACGGCTGCAGGCCATGACAGCATCCGAAGAACTATCTCTTAGTATTTCAGGTGAGCTCTGCTGTCTGCCAGGCAACACTTTGTCAGCCCCAAATGCAACTATTTCATTAAAAAAATAAATTTTGGGGGGTGCCTCGGTGGCTCAGTCTGCTCAGTCAGTTAAGCACCTGAGTTTTGATTTCGGCTCAGGTCAAGATCTTGCGGTCATGGGATCAAGCCGCACATCAGGCTCTGCGTTCAGTGCAGAGTTTGCTCCAGATTCTCTCTCCCTCCCCCTCTGCCCCTCCTCCCAATAAACAAACAAACAAACAAACAAACAAACTCTTTTTAAAAATAAATAAATAAATATTTTATACATTTTATGTGCTCGAGAGATGGTAGAGACAAAATACAGAATCAGTCAAGGTTCTTGGTCCTAAGGAGATCATAATCCTTAAGAGGAACAGAAATTCTTGGCAAAATAGTCTGCATCTACACAGCAAAAAATGCACCATCAAGAGTGCTAGTCAATTATTTGGACGCATCCTTCCCTTCCTCGGCTTTCCTTTTCAATTTTTGCCTTCCTTCCCTCCTTCTCTTTCCTTCCTTCCTTCCACAGATATGTGTCCAGTGTTGCCTACTTGTTAAGAATAAAACACTAATAAAAACAGACTTGGTTTCTGCCTTCATGGAATTTACAGTCTGGTAGTTGAGTCAAAGTAAAAAGATACTCACAAATAACTAATAACTGTTGAATCCAGGTAACAACAGAGGCTCATGACCTAATCTCAGGAGTCATGTGAGGTGAATGTGATAACCACTACACTACGGAAACTCTCAGGGGTCATGAATTGCATCCCCAAAGAAAGAATATCTGATGTGGGATGAGGAGGGGAAAATAAGAGTGATCCAGGAGAAGTAAGGGAATTTTTCAGGAGAAAGGACTAAGAGATGTGCAAAGGCCCTGAGGCAGGAGGAAATCTGAGAATGGGGAATGGAAAGCAGACCAGTGTGTGGATCATGAAGAGGGAGGAGAGGCAATGGCACCCAGATGAGATTGCAGAAGGGGCAGCGCAGGGGCCATGTCATCCAGGGTCTTGTGGGACTGAATTGGACCATATCCTAAAAACAATGGAAGCTGTCATAATCATAAAGCCACTGGGGGGATGGGTGTCCACACTTACACGCTAAGGCTCAAATGTATCATCAGAATGTTACTTTTCCCTCCAACTAATGTCAGTCTGATCTTGCACCCTCACCATGGAGAAATAAAAAACTCATACTTGATGTTGTTCATGTCTCAGTCGCTTCCCATTTAAAACAATCTAAGATGAACCCTTTGGGATAAATATTTGGCCTTTTCAGAATGTGATCTCAATTCATTCTGGGTTTTCTTCACCCCCTTCTTCAGCCCTCTTCCCTGGGACAGACTATGGGTTCCCTGTTGTAGTTGTTTGTCTGTGGTAGGAGGCTGGTCTTGTGGGAGAAGCATTTTTGTGGGCATCTCCTCCTTGGGCCAGTCCTGGGTCCTCCCCAAACTCTCCAGAGATGTGTCCCATGCTATGGTCTCTGGTGGCTGGTACCTGTCAGGGAAGGCTGGACCTCCTATTCCTCTACAGCCCACAATGGCTCCCCACCAACATGCTCACACTCGGTAGCTTCTTCCTCCTCCCTCCCCTTGGTTGTGTGACCATGTGCAAGGGCACCTCATCAGAATTAGCAGCGACCCTCAGACAATTGTCCATGCATTCTCACCCAGTAGCTGGGATAGGTTACTTTGAGACATCCCATTCTCTCACTCATGCCAGGCTCACCACTTGGTCCTCCTTTGTCCCGGATTGTCCCAGTTTTCAAGCTGAAAGTGCTGTGCCCTTCAGTTTCAGGCAAGTGGAGTCAATTGGCCACCTTCCACCCCTTCCTCCCCGTGGCCAGTGGCTGGAAGTCAGGCGATCAAGGTGAAGAGAACAGAGAAGAACCCACCTTGACAAGATAAGGAAGCACAGTGGCCCGACCCCTAAGTAGCTACGGGCTTTCATGTGGGGTTCAGTCCACCTCGATGGAAATACAAAACAACCTCCTGGCTTCTATATTTGCCAAGAAAGGAATTATTCACTGCAAAAACAGATTTGATAAAACACATAAAGAGAACACATGCTTTAAAGTGTAAGGATTAAGTAGCTAAGTCTTAGGCTGAAGTCAGAAGGGAAACAAGTATCTTAGGTCATGTATCTAAGTTTACACAAACATCATCTAATTCTTATTTATTTGGTTAACACTTCGGAGCAGGAAAAAAAAAGTCAAATGTTATAGTTTCAGCATCAAAAACATATGTAAAGCAGCTCTTACTCTCCTGCGCAGTTGATGGAAACTGCCCCTCTGGAAGGGGTGTGGAAGAATGCCTTTGTGTAGCTGAGTTTTTATGTTCTTGACTTACCAGATCAAGGACAGATGTGAATGTATTTTTCAACTTCGTAACCAACAGGGAGTATTGCAACTTAAAGCAGCTGGGGGAGAAAGCTCTGTATAATACAAAGTTCTCTCTGGAAATGGACTTATATTTTAATGGAAAAACTGGGAGGCATCAGGGGTTCACTGGGAGAAATATAATGGGGGTGCATGGAGCAGATCCTGGAGCTTCTTCTGGGGTTATGAGAAGTCCCTTTTGCTCCCTCAGGGAAAAGCCCCCTCTTCGAAAGAATGCCCAGCTGTGTATTCTGTCTGAGGCCCCACCCAGCAGCTGTGTCCTTTGGGAGCAGGGGCTGGGGAGAGGTTTACTTGCTAGGTGCCAAATCCTGCACTAAGTGCTTTATGTGTGTTCTCTCATTTGATTTTCAAAATAATCTTTGGATTGCAGGTCGTCAGGCCTTATCCCAAAATGCTTGGGACCTGATGTGTTTCAAAATGAAGCCTTTCCCCCCAGATGTTAGTCAAGAAAAAATGGGGGCGTAGACCATCACCCTCCCCCCAGTAGGTCTGCGGTAGCACGCCTTGATCAAAACACATTTGTATTTTCCCATTTGGTGGGACAAATAAAAGTTACAAATTGTTTCACATGAATTCTGGTCAGACCTCACCCCTAAATGGGTTTTAGTGACAAACATTTGGGGAAAAAAGGAAAGGCTTTGTGTTTCCTGAGCTTTCTGGATTTCAGAATGACAGGAAGGACATTTGGACTATTCTGTGAAGCCCACCTAACAGAGGAGACTGAGGTCAAACACATTTGTTCTCTGTATCTCATTCTCTCAATTTTAAACTCATTTCTCAATTAACTCCATGTCTTTTGGGTCAGTGCTCAGTCTTTTTAGAATTTGCGTTCAGCTGGTTCTGGCTTTGCCCCCAACCCCCCAGGTGGGCCTCCTTCCTGGGCCCGTGGCTGGCTGCTATGGCTGAGTCCCGAGTGTCCCTGCTGGGTTCCTCAGCTGCATGGGGGACTTGGCACCCACCCTCTCCTTATCTAAACGTAGTTCTAGTTCCTTGACTCCTCAAGAAGGAAGATTTGGGCAAACAAGAAGCAAAATTGTGGCTCATTTCTACAAAAATGAGATATCCATGGACTCCCTTGCCGTGGCTTGAGAGCCGTTATTTGTGGCTCTAGAACATTCCATGTCTCTTGAATAGTAAATGTTTCCAGGGCAGCTGGGAAGGGCCTCTGTCCATCCACACACAAGGACCTTAGCTCAATATGTAATAACCACACATCCAGAGGTGGTTCTAAGGAGAAAGAAATCAAAGGTGCTGGTGGTGGTGTAGGGGGCGGGGGGGGGGGTGTCAGGTACTTCCCTGACAGCGAGGTGGGTGCACGTGGGTACACTCAGCGATGAAGTGTTTGCCAGTGGGGCCCAGGTTGGCTTGACCAGCAAAGAGCCAGTGGCAAGACTGTGAGCTGGGTCCTCCCACCTGTATGAGTAGAGGGTGGGTGTCGCTCTGAGCAGGGTTCAAGCCAGTCCCTTCTGGAAGGCAGAAGCATCCTTGATGATTTCTGCCGTCTCCCTCTTCCCTACTTGTGGCCAAGGGAAAACAAGGGATCCAGAGCCAGAGAGGCCAAAGCCATGAGGAAGTGCGTGTGTGATGGACCGGGGGCGGTGGCCTTCCCTGTCCCTGCCGGCGACACCATCCCACCATTCCACTGGCTTATGGACGACCGCGGCTCTCGTGTAAATCACGAGTACAGTACAACTGACTTCTGCTGCCCCAGGCAGATCGCGAATGTCTTTCTCGAAGGTGAACGGGCCTCGCAATTCAGAGAGCCAGCCCCCAAGATCTGGGGATGGAACAGAAGACTCAGTCCCACCTCGGCAGAAAGAAATGTTCTGCCCCAGTGCGGTTGTGTGGTGTGCTTGGCCCCCCCGCCGACACAGCGAATGTTCTCACTTTCAAAGAGCAGGTGGGAGTCTGACATGCTCCTGAAAAAGAGAGAAAGAAATCCTCCCAAAGAACTTTAAAAGTCACTTTTCTTCTTTCCGTGGGGAGAAATGGCTCTGGGGAGAAATGGCTCCCGAGAGCTGGGGAGTGGGAGAGAGAAGGACTCCTTAGACCCCGAGCCTCAGTGTGTTCATCAGTGAAGACACCTACCGGAAATACTACTGGGAGGAGTTCGTGTAGGGAAAATGCCTGAAGTGTGCAGGCACTGAGTAAATTAGTTACTATTTTATTAGCAGTAGTATTGCTATGGTGATGCTGGTGATGGGGCTGGGGATGGTGGGAATGGTGATGGTGGGGATGGGGACAGTGATGATGATGATGATGTGGGGATGGTGGTGGTGGGGATGGGGATGGTGGTGATGGTGATGATGGAGATGGTGATGGCGAAGATGATGGGGATGTGGGTTGGAGTCCCCCCTCCTGGCCACGGGTGCAGCCGCAATACTGAAAGTGACATGACCCCTCCTCCCACCCAGTCCTGCCCACTCTGGGGCTCCCCCTTGACAATGAGCAGCTCTGGGGTGGGCTGATTGAGCGGGGCAGTGATGTGCCCCCTAGCACTCCCCAGGGTCGGCTCCTCCTTCGTGCACTTCAGACCCTCTGGGCTCCCAGCTTCCTTGGCTAAGGGACAGCGCCAGAGGAGACAACAGTTGCAATCTTCCCCAGCAGTTTCTGGGTGTCCTTTCCTCATTGAGACTCCCCATGCTGGGGGAGGGAGGACACCCAACTACCCCAGTGGACTCCCTGGGCAGGTTAGACCATGGCCCTTGCCCAAGTGCTCCTGATACCCCAACATGCCCATTTGCTACCCCCAGATACTCAGGCATGCTGGGGTCCACAGCCCAGGTCTTCACTTGGACCCCAGTTCATGGTTACCTCTGATACCTCTCACCACAAGCCTGGGAGGAAGGGACTATGATGCTCATTCCACGGATGAAGAAATAGAGGCCCAGAGAGGTTAAGTATCAAGTCCAAGCTCACACAGCCAAGATGTGGACATGGCCTGGATTCAAGCTCAGGGCTGACCTCAATGACCTTGTGATCTCCTGGCCCTGCCTCATACCCCCAGAGGCTCAGATCAACTGCCAGGGAGGCTGCTGTTTGCCACAGACTCAGGACAAGGCCTAAAACAGGAGCAAAGGGATAAGGACCATTTTGGAAAAAGAGCCTAGGGAGAAAGAGCTGGAAATCCAGCTGCCAGGCAGCCTGTTTTCCAGAGTTGAGGGCTGGGCCCAATGCGAGAAGGGTGAGGTAGGAGTACCCCCAGGGGTTCCCACCCAGCCGTGTCCCTTTGGGCTTGTTCTAGAGGAAGATCTTGCTGCCCTTGCTGGGAACTCCCACGAATGTGCTCAGGAAGAATATAATCACAAGAACTTTCTAGAAAAGATGGGTTCCCACTGTTACCCTTTAACCAGAGCCTATAGCTCCACACCTGTGGGTGGTTATAAACCTGACCAAAAAGACAGGAGAATTTCAGGAATCATTATCTGAAGGTAGCCATCAATTTCCAGTCTCTGGCAAGCAGCAAAAAAATTCACTTCCACTCCAGTGACTTTTGCAGCTGCCATTTTCCTGTTCCCTTTGTCTGGGATGTCCTTTTCCCAGCCTTCTCTATCTGGTGAACTCCCAGACCTTCTCCAAGACCCAGCTCAAATGTCACCTCCTCTGAGATGCCATCCTGGACCCTTCCAGGAACATGGTGAGTGCCTCCCTTGAGAATGCAGATACCAGGGGCCCCTGGGTGGCTCAGTCGTTAAGCGTCTGCCTTCAGCTCAGGTCATGATCCCAGGGTCCTGGGATCAAGGCCCACATCAGGCTCCCTGCTCCACGGGGAGTCTGCTTCTCCCTGTCCCACTCCCCCTGCTTGTGTTCCCTCTCTCGCTGTGTCTCTCTCTAATAAATAAAATCTTAAAAAAAAAAAGAGAGAGAGAGAGAACGCAGATACCTTTTAGATACTTGTATTGGGTTGTCAGTTTATTTATCCATCATCCTCAGTAGCAGCACAGCGCTTGGAATACAGTAGGTGCTCAATAAATGCAGGTGGGACAAATATATTCATGAATAAAAGCCCATTTAACTTAGTTGATGCTGGAAGTTGCAGAGAAGTCCTACATTAGGTCTTTGCACCAGCCTGTTGTGGCTCATCTCATCCGCAGATTGTTGAGAGTGGCCTTAAAACAATGAACAGCTGCTGCCAAGGCCTCCACTTGGTTCAGAGGCCTGGATGGAGGCTGGGAGATTTGGTGTTGGTAGCCTTGTCTTTACTTCCCTCTTGTGGCCAAAAATTACTGCTGCATCTGAAAAAGCCAGAGATTTCACAGAAACCAGTGAGAGGGAGGTATTTTTGCCCCCTGGAGCAGTTTTTTTGGGGTCCCCTGAGTTATTCTGATCCAGTCCAACATTTCCTAGATGTATCTGTGACCCCTCCCTCCAGTGCCTTGAAAATACATTAAAATGATGGTAGATAACCAGGGGGGCCTGACTGGCCTCAAAATGAACATCTAAGAGACTCCAAGTATCTATCAGCTCTGGCTTAAAAGTGTATTGGGTGCTTGGGTGTGGAAAAGAAGGATATGACAAAGTGAGTGGTAGATTTCTGCCCTCAAACACCTAACAGTCTATTTGTAACACCTTTGCTGGAAGTTCAGGATGACATATGACACTGTATACTAATTGAGAATCATAAAAATGCCTATCAACCTAACAGCCCTAGCTTTGGAATCAGGCAGAGTCGGAAGTCCATCCTGGTCCCACCAATTACTGCCTAGATGACCTTGAACAAGTCACTTTGTCACTCTGAACCTTTCTTCATCTGCAAAATGGGCCCACTAAGAGAATTCCTCCTTCACGGAGTCATGATGATTTAGTGAGATGATGTGTGTCCAAACCTCAGCATGGTGCCCAGTCCAGAGTAATTCCCATAAATGTTAGAAATTATTGTTTTAAGTAAGATTTTTAATTGTCTAGTGTGGATAGAGAACAGGATGGGCTATAATAAAGAATAGGATAAATACATCCCTAATCATGGCCTTCCTAAAGGCAGATCTCAGGGTTTTTTTATTCTTAAAGCTCATTGCAATATGGTATTTATTAATATGATAATGTATCATGGGCAAGATGACCCACAGGGCTGCCTTGTTTTAAGGCTGCATGGAAGAAGCAGGCTACCAGCTGGCTCTAGCCAGAGTCAACTTGTTTCAATTTCTCCCTCCTTCACCCATGGCAGACATCACTAACCAATCACTTCTCCCTCCCACACCCATGGCAGACATCACTAATCAATCACTTCTTCCTCCCACACCCATGGCAGACATCATTCCTATGACATGGCAGACATCACTAATCAGTCATAGCCCTCTTTCACACAGAGCAAGCATATAATCTCGGATTTCTCAGTCTAGAGCTCCAGGCAGTTACAACAATTAAGCAGAGTGGGGAAATGGCATACAATCTAATTTACGTTTTCGGGTCTTGACACATTGGGTGGTTAAAGATGTATAGAGGAAGGGGAAGGACATCTTAGCCAAAGGGAGTAAAGTAAGCTGAAATATGAGTGAGAAGGCAGATGTGCCAGGAAAAGGAAGTTAGTTAGAAAGGGGCTGCTTTGTGGAGCCCCTTGGCCCATAAAGTGGACAAAGGGAAGGTTGTCGGGCAGGTGAATATGTGACAGGAGTAGCTTCAGGGCAAGATCTCACCGGCAGTTCGAGCCAGGTGACTGTAAAGGGGCCTGAGCCCTGAGGAGGGGTGTGGAGGGTTGGAGCTCAGGTCAAGGTGCAGAGGGAGATAAAGGCCAGGGATGCTGGGAAGGAAACTCTGGTGGGCTTGGTAACTCCAGGCACATTAGGAATGAAGGAAGTGGTGCCATCAAATCTGCTTTCATGGCCTTGAGCTCCGCAGGCTGGGAGAATAATGACACCTCCAGCAGGAAGGGGGGCTGGGGCTCAGAGGAGAGGATGTGCTTTGTTTCAGGCACTGGAGGTGCCTTTGGGACATCCAGGGGCAATTTCCTGTGGGCAGCTGGAGATGGGAGATTGCAACCAGAGCTAGAGCTACAGATATTAGAGAGGAAGAGAGGAAAAGGTTAATGCTTTACTGAGCCAGCCTCTCTTTTACTCAAAGCACTTTGGGTAGGAAAAGAGAGCGTGCATTCAGAAAAAAAGATGAACTGGATGAAGGTCATGGCTTAATTAAGGTGCATTTGCTGCAATCCGGTTATTCCAAAAGATACTGCATATCTGGGTCAAGTGTCCTTTTCACAATATCACCTAAAATGAGTAGGGAAAAAAAATGTTTTTTGGTAATAGGGAACAGAAGTCTCATGCACAGGACCCCTAATGTCCCTATCGCTAAGAAAGAAAGTATATATTTAACTGAAATACCCAAGCAGTCAGAAGAGAGGTCAGAGGGACAATTCCTTTATTAGGAAACTCCATTTCCTAATGCATAATAAAGTCACTTGGTCTCAAAGGTCAAACAGACCTGGATTTGAACCTCGGCTCCAGCACTTCCTAGCTGTGTGACCTTGGACAAGGCACTTAACCTCTCTGAACCTTGGTTCCCTCATCCATAAAATGAAGCTAAAAGAGTACCTAGTTCACAAAGCTGTGGTGGTAATCAAATGAAATGATAAAGGCTTAATCCAGTACTTGATCAGTAATAAGAATGGAAAGAATGAGAGCTGGCCTTTTATCTTCTCATCTAACTTTTTTTAGGAACAGACTTTCAATAACCACTGCAGCTTTTCATGGCTGATAGGATTCCTGGGAAGTCCTCTGAGGGAGGCAGAGAAACCGTACACTGATATGCACCAGCAGAGCACATTTATTTCTTTTGTTTAAGTCCATCACATTATCCAGTAAAAGACAAAGTAGGAGAGGCTTCTGGAATTCTCCAGGAGATAAACAGCTTACTGGCCATCTTCTGTGGGCTTGTGCCCCAGGTTGGGTCTGGAGGGCTCTGCTATTTCAGTCCTGTGTCCTTCCCCCTTTCTGCCAATGTTTTCATGACACAAGAGTTCCTGAGGCATCACATGGACTGGTGCTACAGTCCCCTTGGCCCATAGGTGGGGACACCCTGCCAACCCAAAGAAGATGTCCTTGAGCCAAGGACAGCAAGCAGAAATGGGTCCCCTATTTCGCCCTGGGCCTGTCCTTGAGGACACTTTGGAGAATTCCTACTATTGATGGCCAAGCAGCAGACTAAAATTCTGGAAGGTTCTAGAAGGTTCTGATTCATAGGTTGGCATTCAGGGCAGAAAGGCTATTTGTTGTAGGAGGATTAAACTCAGAGTATAGTAACAATATCTAACATTTGCTGAGCAATTACTAAGGGCCAGGAACTGTTCTACGTATGTACTTACTCACTCCATCCTCACCATGACCTATGAGGGGACGATCATCTCCATTTTACAGATAGATCACTGAGTCCCAGGGACGTCAGCCAACTAACATCTACTAAGATAAACTAAGTGGCAGGAGAATGGTTTGAACCCGGGAAGTCTGGCTGCAGAGCCCGGGCTGTAACCACAGGGCTCCAGCTGTGTCCCAGGGCCGTGGTCCGCACCTGGGGGAGGGGAGGGCCGCCGTGCGAAGCCTGCGCTGAGTTGAGTCTGTGTGGCAAACGCACCCCTTGTAAGTGCTGTTTTCCCAGGCCTGAGCCCACCTGAGCGGAATGTCCTACCTGGGGCCAGGCGCCAGATAAAGAGCCTTTTTGTCAGATGTTCCCAGGGATGAGTCACCCTCAGGAAGCTGCTGGATTCTTCTAAGGGCCCCTGTTCTTTTATCTTCTTGTTCCTTTCCTGGGGAGAAATAGGACACTGAGAGAATCTCTTTAATTCCTATATTTACTCATATGTTCTTCTCATCCCCAAACAGTGTTTAATAGGAAAGGTAAAAAGCTCTCTGTTACACCATCCTCCTCCCAACTAGGAGAGGCACTGGGGAGATGGTCCCCGGACCTAGCTGAATGTCTTTCCTTGTTGGACGTGTAACCCGGGACCTGACCACTGTTCCCACCTCTGCATCGCTCTAATGAAGCTATTAAGAAGGGGAGGGCAGGAATGGAGCAGCAGAAAGGGGGTGCTGTTCTCATGCTCCCAGCTTCAGAAGGAGCGGGGGGTGGGGGGAGGACACCCAAGGAAATGGCCTCATAGGCTCTTCTCTCACAGCCACTGGCATGAGGGTATGGTGGTGGATCTTAGAGTCTCAGGACGAATCTCCGGGAGAAATGATAGAGGACAGAAACATGAAAATGTGTCTCAGATCACAGGGCCCTTGGAGAGTAAGTCCCCAGTGACTTCATGCTGTCCTATCCTTGGGTCCACCCAGAGTCCAAGTCAGACACAGGAAGGCCATGGAATGAAAGACTGAAGTCCACTCATTGATGATTCACTCATTCATTCTACAAACACTCTCTTCACTGAGCCCTTGCTCTGTGCCAGGAGTCTCGCTGCAAGGTGGGGATGCAAAGCCAAAATGGACACAGTCTCTGAGAAGCCTGCAGTCTGGAGAAGAGTGGACCTCAGGCACCCAGCCGAAACAGCCCCAGATCTCCGGAAGCTCGGAGATGCATGGGGCCCTTCCCTGCTGGCACGACTGAGAAGACGCAGCGGTAAGGTGGCTGCACTTGGGGCTTGGGGAGGAGGCAGGGGGCAGTGGGAAGCCCTCGGTCTCCCCACTACACAAGCTGCCTGCTGATCAGAGCTCCAAGTTTAGCCAGCCCCCTTCTCTGCTCCTCTTCAGGAGGCTTTGGGCAGATGTGCTTGGTGGGACTTGCCTGGGTCGAAGGTACAAAGCCATTCCTTCCTCCCCCTTCATTCCCACCATCACCCAAACTATTCAAACAGCACTGGTCACAGCAAGAGAGGGGGGACACGGGGTACGGGAGCGCTTCTGCTCAGAGGGCCCGCAGAATCTCACAGAGGTTCGATGCCCAGAGGGGAGCCAGACCTACTTCAATATACATCCAGTTTTGCCCCCCCTGAGCAAATGTCTTCATCTCTCTGAGCTCCGGCTTCCCAAACTGCAAAGAACGGGTAAGAAGACCTCCCTCACAGGGCCACCGTAACGATGACATGGGACAATGCCAGGAGGGGCCCTCAGCAGAGTGCCTGGCTCACTGCAGCCTGCAACAAATGGTAGCTATTTATATAATAGTATTAAGTGCGCTTTTACCATATTTGGACTCGTTGACATTTGGAGTGAATTTAAAGTCAGAAGATCTGGATTAGAGTCTGGATCCTGTCCTTCATCACCATTCCTTATATCCATCAGTGTCTTGCGCCTCTCTTCCCTCATCATGGGGAAAAGGATATCTGCTCTACTGTGTTGTGAGGATCAAATGTGACAACAATGGGAGAGGGTTTTATGAATCAAGTGCAGTGTGGATTGAGACAATCACGCACCAAGATCATTCCTGGCTTCTGTCCTGTGTCTGTGGTGAACACTACCTGGTACCCAGAACTTCCTCCCCTCCTCTGATGTCTTCCAGCCCCTCTTGGGAATGAAGTGTTTCCACCTGATTCTACGTTTGACTTCTCCCCAGTCTCCAGTGAAATTTTAAGTCTCTTGAGGACCAGACGCATGTTTATACACAACTAAGAGTAGTCTTCCATTGCATGCAGGATATGCCAAGCATTTTGTAGGCATCATATCATGTTCTTCTCCCCAGCTCCCTGCCAGGAAGGGACTGCTGTTATCCCCATTGTCTAGATGAGGAAATTGACGCTTCTACGAGTTGAACACTTTGCCAAAGATCCGACAGCCAATGTCTGACTTTTTTACCAGGACCCGCAGCACTTATTTGAACCTAGATCAGTCTGACCCCAAGCCAACCTCTTAGCCCCATGAAGAGCCAGGCCCAGCAGGCACCCAGTACATTCATTTTGGTTGGTTATTTTTTATTTCTCTTTTATCCCCACCTCACACCCATAAGAGAGAACCCCATGCAAGAATTCCCTAATCGTAACCCCACAGCCCTCTTAAACATTGTGTGGGCACTGAGAAATTCACATGGATGACCAGTATAGGCATAGTCTCTGTCCTAATCCCATCAGGAGGCTTCTGAGTACCTACAATGGGCAGACCTTGTGGAAGGGCTGGGACTATAGTAAGTGACCTAGCAGACCAGGTCCTGTCCTCAAGGGGAGCGTGTTCTGATGAGGAAGATGGAGAATGGCCAGCAGTGAATAGAGCTATGGAGGGAGTAAGTCCCCATAGGATAAGAAGAATAAGGAGTAAGGGCTAGAGCATGACAGAGTGGGGTACTCTTTAAGTTGAATAGTCAGGGGAAGATGTCTTCAAGTGACATTTGAGCAGAGACCTGAATAAATGGAAATGAGCCATGTGGATCCCAGGGAAGGGGTAGTGCAAAAGGTATTCTAGGCAGCGTGAAAGGCAAGTACACCAACGCTAACAAAGGAGCAGGCTGGGTACAGAGAGAGAAGACAAGCTGGCCAGAGTGGCTGGGTGTGGAGCCAGCAAGGGGAAGAAAGGTCAGGTGAGGCTGAACCAGTGGAGCATGAAGGAGCCTGGAGTGCTTGGTAGACTCTGAATGAGACCAGAAGTCCCTGGAGGTTTGGGTAGTCTAAGAGAGAAACAAAATCACTGTTTGTCTTTCCTAGGAGAGACCAGTGGTTCTCAACTTAGGGTAATTTTGCCCCACCCTAGGGACATCTGGCAATGTCTAGACACATTTTTGGTCATCACAAATGGTGGGGGGGGGGGGCTACTAGCATCTAATGGGTAGAGGCCAGTGATAGTGCTAAATATCCCCAAATGCGCAGGATAGCCCCCCTCCTCCCCAGCAGAGAAGCATATGGCCTAAAATGTCAACGGTGCCCAGGCTGAGAAAGATAGGTATAGGCCCAAGTATGGGCAGTATGCTCTTGGGAAGACGGCAGGGACTCACCAGTGCAGGATCCAAGCCCAGAGTCAACATTCCCTGCCCTACTGTTGGTATTTCCTTCTCCGCTCCAAGAACCACTTAATTGGGACACATTCCAGGCCACTTCCTGCTGCTTGGCGCCTGCTGTGTGTCTCAGCTCAGGATGATGAATTTTCTGTGCTCAGGGCCATCCGTATGTGTATGCGGCCCTGACGTTTTGTGTGCATCCTGCATCCTGACGTGTAATTTATTAGGCCTAATCCCTGTCTGGGGTAATGGTTAGTCCTCCCTGTAGAAATGCTGGGGAAGAGGATATGCCCCATTATTATTTCATTAGGACACCACTGGGTATTCGGGGAGTCCCTGAGTAGATATCACGTGCTCCTCGGATGATTTAGGCAAGACAGCCGGGGGGCCTCCTTCCTCCCAGAACTCAGGACGAATAGCCCCAGATTTCCATTCGAGCATCTTCGGCGCTCTCCTTATTACCGAGTTCCTTCCTTTCACTTCATGCCAGGGTTGTTCTTCCAAATCAGGAGGATACACAAACACCTTAAAGAAAGCGTCAGACATTCACTGCTTTCTCTACAATGTGAGTTGTAGATTCAAAAGCTAAATGTCAGCAGCAGAGGTTTCTAACCTTAAAACTTGTGCCTCCAGTTTTCCCCTGAAATCAGCATTAATGGAGGCTGCTAAGGCAAGTTAGCATTTCATAAATTCTCTGTCCTCCTTCGGCCCAGCCTGTCTAAACATGCGGAGTGAGGGGGAAAGGCATGGAACTATCAGGAGACTTCTAGTTTCTGCTTCCCTCAAGGATACTCAGCACTCTCTCAATCATCGGGCTTTGCCCTTCCTTCCCACCCTGCTTCTCATGTTCAGGGTCAGCTCTAACATGCCCTTGGTGTAGGTATGAAGGTCACTGGATTCTAATTCCCTAACTCATGAAGATAAATTGTTCTTTGCATGTTCATTTCAGCTCAGAGATGCCTTCTTCTGGGTCCTTCTCTTTTCCATCCTATTGCATGGAGTCTCCAATTGATTTGAGTTGGGATGGATTCATGGACCTTCCTTTTCCTAATACCGCAAAGGGCTCCTGCTTTGCCCAAGGTCCCACTCACTCGGCTCACAGCTTCACTCATCACTACGGGCAACAGCTGGACCAGGAATGGGCTGAAGGAGGGCTGCGAACTCAGAACCTTGGGTTCCGTCCGAACAGTACACCTCAGTAACTGAGATCCTCGGGCAAGTCTTTTCCCCATTCTGAGACTCAGTCTCCTCATCTGGCAAATGGGAATCACTGTATTTACCTCTTTGTGCTGTGGTCTGCAGAAAGTGAAACAATGCATAGCAAAGCAGTTTTCAAAATGCAAGGGGCAACCTGGAGGTTATGATTCTATTGTAATACAGTCGCCCCTTTATCCACAGGGTGTATGTTCCAAGAGCCCCAGTGGATGCCTGAACCACAGATAGTACATACATACATACATACCTGTGATGAAATTTATTATAAATCAGGCACAGGAAGAGATTAACAACAACAATAATAAAATAGAACAATTACAACAATGTATTGTAAAAAAAGGTTATGTGAATCTGGTCTCTCTCAAAAAACCGTATTGTCCTGTATTCACCCTTCTTCTGTAGTGATGTGAGCTGATCAAGTGCCTCCATGCTGAGATGAAGCAAGGTGAATGGCCCAGGTGGCCCAGGCACCGTGACTTGGGCGAGGCTACCATCGACCTTCTGATGATCCGTCAGGAGGAGGACAGTTTGCTGCGGGACCATGGTTGACCACGGGTAACTGAAGCTGCAGAAAATCGAACCTACGGACAGGGCGGGATGGGTGGGATACTCATGCCATTTTGCTGTGACTGATGGGATGAGAAGCTGCAGGGTGGTGTGAAAGGAATAGCTTCTCTTCCCAGGGTATGGCCAGAGCGCCCGGGGCGTGATCTGTGCTGGGCGAGGCTGTCGTGTGCATGGTCACCATTTTAGCTGATGGGTGAAGGGAGAAGGGAGGGGCTACTCAGCCCTACTCGTCGGGCAGGTTCAAGGTTCCACATTTGAACATCCTGACCACCGGCCTTTCTGCAGGAGGAAAACAGCTGATAATAGAAGACAACAGGAGGACCCTCTTTCCCTCCTTTCCCTTGAGGTCCAGCAATGCAGTCACGGAGGCAAGTTCACACAATAAGTTTGGAAGTCATTTCTGTCTGCCTCATCAATAGTTGCCTTATAAGAACTCTTCGTGCCTAAGAAGCATTGTAAGCCTTTCTAAGCTCCAAAGATTAGGGCGAAACAGGAGGGGCGTGGGAGGAGGACAGATAAACAGCCCACTGGAGAGCATTCTCCATGCAGAGAAGTGGATTCTGTACTTTGGTTAGCTTAATCCCCAAATTGAAAGCGGCCCCGCACATTGTTCTGAGAAAGGAGAGCCCAGATAAGAGAAAGCCCCTCCGCAAAGCCCCCTCATTGAGCTGTTTGTGGAAATGAGGATCGTGTCCTTTCCCTGCAGCCAAAGGACAGAAAGACAAGCCCGCAGAGGACAAATAGAGGGTGAGAGTTTCCTTGGGACAGCCCGGGGAAGCAGGAGACAGAGAGGCACAGCAGTGACCACGCAGGTGAGGCTCACACGTTCTGCCAAACCACGAGCCCATCTTTCCTTCTCAGCCTGGGCACCACCAACCTGCCCGCTTTCACACCATTGAAAGTATGAGTGTCAGGTTCTTCAAAGACTGGGCAGCAGGCCAGGCCAGCCTTGCTTCCAGTCCACCTGCAAAGGACCCAAATACACGAATGAGAAAGCCAACCCCTCTCTTGTGGCAAACTTGGTTTCCAAGCCCAAGATCTCAGCCTTGTCAGGAGAGGCAGGCTTTGGGTCCAAAGGACTCCTCCAAGTCTATGCTTGAAGGCTGAAGGTTGCCATCAGAGGGGCTAACGGGACATGGGTGGGTCCCAACATGATGCGTGTGGCTTGACTGGAATTCGTGGGTCACCCAAGGGAGCTGAGCACTTCTAAGAGGACAACGCTCCTTTGGAGGTGCCGGTGACTTAAAATAACAGTCTCATGAGTTCATAATCACACCTAGGAAGACTGCACAGCGGCATCTGCAGGTGGGGCCCTGCCCACCCCAGCTGGCAGGGGCAGGGATGTGACGACCCAGGGCAAAGCAAGGCCCCACAGAGGGAGGCTGGTGGGGACAGGGGCTCCAAGGGCTGCAGAATGATGGGCCCAGTTCTGTTAAAAGTTGAGAAAGAAGAGGAAGAGAGTAATCGTCAGAAGGGCATGAGAAGGCTCCTGGCTGAAGGAAGAGCTGCAGTCTGCCCAACTACTTCTGGAACTTTGAAGAACGCCGGTTGATTTCAGACCAGTCTAGGAGCCCCGATGGACACGGGGAAAGGGGGGTGAGGTCTGCAGGCCCATAGGAAGGGGAGACCCACAGATAGAGACCACATGGGGAAGGTGCCCCCAAGAAGATGCCAGCTCCCCGTCCTCACTCCTCCAGGCTCTGTGAGTACAAGGAGGGACACCCCCCTGAAAGGGATTTGGGAACTTCAGGGACACGACAGTTTTTAAGTGCTGCTTACTCACTGGGCTCAGGGTCCCTTGGGCTTCTCTCTAACTGGTTTTCTCCACCCACAATCAGGTGATGAGGAAGGGTGTTGGGCTTGCATGCCTTTCCAGGATCTGAGATAGTCCCAAGGGAGCAGGTGGGGGCAGAATGGAAGAACCATTCTTCATGGCGGAAGAGCCAACGGTCCGTGCAACCTGCCTGGGGAGTCTGGGGAGGGGTACAATGATGGCAAGTTCCAGTCTTACCTTGTTTCCCAGGTTTTATGTGGCACCCAACACATTCCTTTTAACTTATTTCCTTTTCCCTGCTGCCATTTTACCTGTCTTTACCTTTTGGGCGAAAAAATTAAATGTATGAATATTTTAGGAAATATAAAATATTTTAAAATATTTATCAAAACCACCAAAATGTACATCAAAAAATTGTTTTAATTGTATCAAAGTCATATATACACATGATTAAAAAATAATAGCATTCAATGGCATCTAATGAAAAACAACCTTCCTCTGTCAAGCCCAGAGGCAACTTCTTATTTTTAACATTGCTTCTATTTTTAGTTCTTCTGGTGATCATCTCCATATCTTCAAATCTTCTGCTTCCACTACCACTTCTTGCTTTATCGATGGTGCACTTTATCTATCGCCTTTCTACTTGGGGAGATGAGGACTCAGCTCACTTAGGAACACTCACCGCTTCTCATCCTTCCTTCTTCCTGGTAGAACTAAAGCTCAGTCTGACTTCCTCTGTTGGTCACCTTTGTCTACATAATGCATGCACCTGTGCTATTTTAAAATATCTACTGTTTACATACATCCGTGTGTGTGTGTGTGTCTGAGTGTGTGTGTGTATCGACTGGAGTGTCTCTCTTTCCTGTCTTTTGTCCTCTCTCTTACCATATCTTCATCTACACAATCTCAACATAGTTGAACACTTTGCTTGGATGTGGGTGGAATCAGCACTTACATGTTCGTTGCTGTCCCATAGATGAGCAAAGAGAAGGAGACAGTAAAATATATGAGGAGCTGGTGTCCCCAGCCCTGGAAGCTGGCCCAGATAAAATGAAGGGATCAAGGTTTGCCCCACTTTTGCCTACGTGCACATTTGCCAGTGGATGGTCAGATGCCAAGAGAAAGGCTGAAAACACAAAACCCTGGAAGCAAATCAGCACAGGCTGCTGCTTCTGGCCTGCAAGGACCCCCCTCCATAATCTTTTCTCTTCACTGGCCAGCTCCTAGTTGTTGACTCTGTGTTCCTACCTACCCCAGGAGCTGTCACCCCAGGAATAGTCATTCCCAGGAATGGTCACCCCTGGGAACAGTCATGTCCAGATACAATCCCCCCCCAGACACAGTCACCCCCAGACACAGTCACCTCCAGATACAGCCACCCCCAGGAAGAGCCACCCCCAGGTATAGTCACCCCCAGGTATAGTCATTCCCAGGAATGGTCACCCCGAGATAGTTACCCCTAGATAAGTCAGTCTCAGAAATAGTCACCCCCAGGAAGAGTC